>NC_069387.1:114301000-114611500 GCF_027475565.1 Acinonyx jubatus | reverse complement strand
GTGTCCAACTCTTGATTTCAGCTCAGGTCATGATCTCACCATTAGTGAGATTGAGCCCTGCCTCAGGCTCTGTGCTGCCAGTGCAGAGCCTGCCTGGGATTCTCTCTCTCTCTCTCTCTCTCTCTCTCTCTCTCTCTCTCTCTCTCTCTTTCTCTCCCCCGAGCCTCACCCTGCTCGCTCCCTTTCTCTCTTTCAAAATAAATAAATAAATAAACATTAAAAAAAAAAAGCCTATACCCCTTTCCTGTAGTTCTCTGGGTCCTTAACAGCTCTTTCCAAGAAAAAGCAAGAGGTAGCAGACAGAGAAGTCTTGATCCATACCTGGTAAAGAGGCATTTCAAATTCTTTGATTCTAAAATGGCATCAGGGGCACCTGGGTGGCTCAGTCAGTTAAGCATCTGACTTCAGCTCAGTTCACGATCTCATCATTTGTGAGTTCCAGCCCTGTGTCGGGCTCTATGCTGACAGCTCAGAGCCTGTAATCTGTTTCAGATTCTGTGTCTCCCTCTCTCTGCCCCTCCTCTGCTTGCACTCTGTCTCTCTGTCTCTCTCAAAAAAATATATAAACATTAAAAACAGTAAGTAAGTAAATAAATAAATAAATGACATCAATGATCAGAGAGACCATCAATAATAATGCACTTTTTTAAAAAACCCAATATAGGAGTGTCTGGGTGGCTCAGTCAGGTGTCGCACTTCAGCTCAGGTCATGATCTCAGGGTTCTTGGGTTTGAGCCCCATGTCGGGTCTCTGCTGTCAGTGTGGAGCCCACTTCAGGTCCTCTGTCCTCCTCTCTTTCTGCCCCTTCCCCGCTCTCTTTCTAAAATAAATATTTTTAAAAAACTAAAAACTTAAAAACTCAGTATATTAAATGTACACAAAAATGTTTACTAAACATGTATTTATCCATACAATCACATTACGCTGTATTATGTAGTATTACAGTCAAAGTTAAAGACTTTTCCTATTCATATACTTCCAATTCACTTTTTACAGTGATCATGCCATGCACAATACATGGCATCAGTGACCTTGATTTGGCATAATACTTGCTGATCCTCTTTACCACTTTTAGGATTAACAGAATAATTTCAAAGCAGATTAATTAAAGAATACCAGGATGTGTTCTGCACTCTGCATTTGTTTTTATTTTCTTAGTTGGATGTTATCCAGAAAATTCAAGCTTCCCTTGAATATTATCCAGAAGATTTTGACATATATTTAGTGCCCAAGTCTTTCATGATATCTGAATCAGTCATACCAGTTTTTCCTATATTTAGCAATTTCCACTGCCTGTAATTGCATTGCTAGGCCCACAATACATAATTCTTTTGCACACATCACTCACAAAATAAAACAAAGTATTTGTGGGTGGCTCCTTTTCTTAGAACCTGGAAAGCATGTGGTTTTTGCTAACCCAAGAAACTATGGACAGCAAGCCAATCTTAGAATGACAAACTTTTGTTCCCTGAAAAAATGTATATCCCATAGATCTATTTTCATGCCCTTCAAATACACACTAACTTTTCTTTTCAATGCCACATGAAAGTGTAATCTTTTTAAAATTATTTTAAGTGACACTAAGGGACCCAAATTTAAATTTAAATATCTATGGTATCATGCAAATAATTCAACCAAGTGACAATCCGATTATAGAAATTTGTATACATGGCTTAAGTTTCCATTTACATATAAAATGGTAACTATGTAAAAAATTATTTTTGATGCAGAGCTCTGATGGGTAGTTGGCAATTTCAGAATCACTAAAATATAAAAGGCGGGGGACTGCAAAGATACAACTCTACCGGTACTGTAAAGGATCTACTTTTTTATAGCTTTTTAAAAGGTTTATTTATTTTTGAAAGAGAATGAGTGGGATAGGGGCAGAGAGAGGGTGGTATAGAAGATCTGAAGCAGGCTCTGCACTGACAGCAGAGAGCCCATTGCAGGACTTAAACTCATGAACCACGACATCATGACCTGAGCTGAAGTCGAACGCTTAACCGACCGAGCCACCCAAATGCCCCTAAAGGATCTACTTTTTAACACAAAGAACATGTATAAGTAGTTTTACATTTAGAAAAAATACAGCATACACACACACACACACACACACACATACACAGTACAAATCAGTTCCAGGAAGTTTAAGAATTTAAATATGAAAAGCAAAACTTTAACACTCTTAGAAAAAAATATATTGGATTTTTTAAAATGATCAGTAAACGTATGAAGAGATGTTCATTCTTACTAGTTATCAGAGAAATGTAAATTTAAACAATGAATGAGATATAAGATTGGCATAAATTAAGAAATCTGATAATATCCATCGATATTGAAGAGGTGGAAAAAAATAGGAATTCTAAGGCACTATAATTTGTATAACAGAGCAATTTGGCAATAACTAACAAAATTAAAGCTACACCCCATTTCTTGATTTATACCATAGAAAAACTCCCACACATGTGCACAATGAAGCATATCAAGTAAAAACCTAAATATCCACCAACAGAAGACTAGATAAGTAAATTAAGGTATATTTAAGCAATAGAACACTATACAGCAGTTTTTTGTTCCATTATTACAGCAATTTAAATAAATGTATTGGAGCAACACCTGTCAACATGGATAAATCTTTTTATGTTAAGCAAAAAAGAAAAGTAATTGGAAGACTTTAGGTACAGTATACTGTTTATATAAAGTTTAAGGTCATGCAAACAATCCTACCTATTATTTATGGGTGCATAACTCATATAATAAAAAGAAGCGTAACAAAAAAATAAGCAAAAATAAAAACAAAAGCAAAAAAACAGGCATGGAATGATGAACACCAAATTCACAATAGTGGTTATCACAGGAGAGGGGCAGAGGAAGGCTATACAGGGTATTTCAGATATATATAGGTACTATATCTTACTTTTTGGTACTCTTATTCCAAAAAAACGAAACAAAAAGATACGAAAAAACTGTGGTAAGATGCTAAGACTTTTTAAACCTGGACAGTGGGTATATATTACTTGTCATATGATTTTCTTTACCTTTTCTATATGCTTAAATTATTTTGTAATTATTATAAAGGGGAAAGACTATATTATGAGATAGTAACAACAGAACTTAAAGACAACTGATGGACCAACTCCCACTGTTAGATGAGAGTTACTCCAAGTAGATAAATGCAAATAAGTCAAAAGTTTTCAGTGACATAGTACTTTAAAGAATCAGCACGTGTCAGTGGGTATTTTAAGTATATTGATCACTCCAACTGACTTGAATGATAATGAGAAGTAATTTTCTATTATTTTCATTTGACAATGAAGCCAAAAATTGGGAACAAGTAATAAAAGAAATTAGGTTTTCAAGAGTACTCTTCTCATTTTGAAAGTACTAGCCATTTCATGTCTTCAGAGATGCGGGAGAGAGAATGTTTTTAAATGATGTTTTTAGTGACTTAAACAGAGTTCCAAAAGGTGAACATATTGCCTTTTCAGTGCCAAATCAAGTCATCAAAATATTGGGGGGCGCCTGGGTGGCTCAGTCGGTTAAGCGGCCGACTTCGGCTCAGGTCATGATCTCACGGTCCGCTCTGTGCTGACAGCTCAGAGCCTGGAGCCTGTTTCAGATTCTGTGTCTCCCTCTCTCTGACCCTCCCCCATTCATGCTCTGTCTCTCTCTGTCTCAAAAATAAATAAATGTTAAAAAAAAAAATTAAAAAAAAAAATTGGAAGCAGCATGTTGTAACAAAAAGACCACAAAGGCAGAAATCAAGAAACAGAATCTTAAGGATGGTTTTGCTACTAACTAGATATAGGGAAAAGTATAGCCTCTTAATCAGTGCAATTTGGACATTGGATTAGTTAACCCCTAAATTCTCTCAATCCTGATTAAGAATATTTTCATTTATCTCCAACAGTAAAGTTAGATGGTGATTTAGTGAAAATAAAAAGTAAAATGTAACCTCCAAATGAAAGGCAAGCGTTTTAAAACTCCCAACCAGTGGCCTAACAGTCTAAATCCAGAGTACAATTTGCTAAGCGCCAAGTAATAATCAGATGGTCAATTGGATCGTGGAGGCATTTCTTTTTTTTTTTTAATTTTTTTTACATTTATTTATTTTTGCTAGAGAAAGACAGAGCACAAGTGGGGGAGAGGCAGAGAGAGGAGACACAATCTGAAGCAGTCTCCAGGTTCCAAGCTGTCAGCACAGAGCCCAAAGTAGGGCTCGAACTGACAAACCATGAGATCATGACCTGAGCCGAAGTCAGACGCTTAACCCACTGAGCCACCCAGGTGCCCTGAGGCATTTCTAATTTAACACTACCTGAATGATTTATTTGGGCTTTGAGGAAAATTCAGTAACTGAGAACTAAAACTATTAAAAGGAGAACGCTGTAATCAGTGGTTCTCAAACTTTCTTATGTATCAGAAGCGCTCATATGTCCTGTGGCAAATACAGCTGCCTGGACTCCATCTGATTCAGGAAATCTAAAGTGGGACTCAGGTGTATTCTTCATAAGCCCCACTGATGATTTTAGTGTATAGAAACATTTGAGAATCAATGTTGTATGTGAACCATACCAACAGATTTACTGGTCATTTTACTTAGATATTAATTACAGAATTGTAACTATATGGTTACAATTGTATAATTATCATGTACCTTCTCACTTCAAAAAAAAAAAAACCTGGTGCAAACATGGTGATGATGATGATGATTATGATGACAATGACGATGATGGTGATGACCATGATGATGACAGCAACTAATATTTATCAAGCATATATTATCAGCCATACATCATGCTACATGCCCTACATATATAATCTCTTTAAAACCTCACAAAAACCCCAGAAGATAGGCATTATTATTATTATTATTATTATTATTACCATCACCCGGCCCAATATAACAGTTAATCAGTGGCAATGCCCGGATTCCGACTCAGGCAAATTGACTTCAGAGCCCAAACTATCAACCACTGCCTTATATTGCCTCTATAAATGGTACAATTCCCAACTATAGCTGCAATAACAATAGTTATCATTTTTTAAGTTTATTTATTTATTTTGAGAGGGAAAGAGAGAGAACAAGCAGGAGAGGGACAGAGAGAGAGAAAGAGAGAATCAAGAGTTGGATGCTTAACCAATTGAGCCACCCAGGTGCTCCACAATAGCTATCATTTATAGTGTACCTACTATGTGCTGAACTCTTTTAAATACATACATTATCTCATTTAATTCTCAAATCATTCCTGCCAGTTAAGTATCTCTATCCCTGTTTTACAGATGGGGAAAGTGGGACTGAGAGATAGGGTAACACAGCCGTGAGGTGGCAGAATTCAAAGATCAGATCTGCCGATTCTTAGCCTATTCTCTTTTGGCTATGTCATACTGCCTCTCAAGCTATCAGCAGCCAGAGCCCCAATTCCTATCCACTTCCTCCTTTTCCTGGCATTTTACCGTTGTCCTATCTGGATTGGCATTTTCTAAGATACCAATGACTCTAGAAGTATACTGTCCATTACATCTACTTCTGGAGGCCAACTTTCTTTTTGGATACCTGCCTCTTAAGGCTAAGTTTTAATTTTCCCTGCCTTATAAGGCAGTGGTTTCCAAATTTTGTTTTCACTGCTCAACCTTATCAGTAAAACATTTGAGCTTAAGTCCCACCATATATATTTATTTATAAATTATATAATACATACTTATATATTTCATAAAATATATGAAAAAGTAGAACATTTTAAATGAGATTTTTAAAATATAAATATACAGGGGCCCCTGGGTGCCTCAGTCCATTGAGTGTCTGACTTCAGCTCAGATCATAATCTCACAGTTCCTGGGTTTGAGCCCCCGCATCAGGCTCTGTGCTGACAGCTCTGAGCCTGGAGACTGCTTCAGATTCTGTGTCTCCCTCTCTCTCTCTGCCCCTCCCCTGTCACACTGTCTCTCTGTCTCTCAAAAATATATATAAACATTTAAAATATATAATATATATTTTATACATTTATATTATTTATATACTTTATATATTTACATACATGTTTATAAATATATAAACATTTAAAAATTTTAAATATAAATATATAAAATACTTCTAATATTTTCTTCTGACATCCCACTTTGGAGACTATCACTTTAAGAAACTCTCACTTAGGTCTGATGTCCAGCATCAGCAATCTCACAATTTAAAAGTTATAAAACTCCAAGACAGCAGCTCCTAATCTGACTGAGTTGAAAAACTTTTTTAAAAGATAGAATCTCAAGTCCCACTCCCCCAAATTCCAACTTAGAACATGTTAACACCCCAGTTGTGGCTGATGCTCAGATGTGGAAACCACTGCAGTAAGAGACCCAAGACCTGCCCAGAGGGCCACAGGGTCAGTGAAAACAGTGATTACATCTGTTTGGTCCTAATATTATCACCTCTCCCTCTCTGTGCATTCATCCCTGACCAACTCATCCCTCTGATAAACTCTGACTCACAATGTTTCGATTATCCTTCTGATCTCTGTGTTAGAGAGGAGAAATTACTTATGCCTACTCTCTGGTTTCAGATGGAAAAGAATAGTTTCAGAGGGATTTTTACCACTAGGGAAACTGTCCTAGGTAACAACAGACAACTTTCTTGGGTGGGCTGGTCCTCTATCTCTTAAAAAAAGAAAAAACTCCCCATTCTTCCCAAAGTAGCAATGCAAGAACAAAATAGCTTTTAGACCATCTCCCTAGGCTCAATGCAGAATGCCTTTGATTATTTCTTGTTCACTACCTTTGAGCTCAAAATACTACCACTTCTAAGATAAATGTTTTTATTTTTATTATTTTTTCAAAGTTTATTTTTGAAAGAGAGAGAGTGTGTGTACATGGATAGGAGAGGGGCAGAGAGAGAGAGGGAGAGAGAATCCTAAGTAGGCTCTATACTGTCAGCATGGAGCCCAATGCGGGGCTCCAACTCAAGAACCATAAGATCATGATCTGAGCTGAAATCAAGACTCAGAGGCTCAACCAACTGAACCACCCAGGCACCACCCAGCAAAATAAATGCTTTTAATAATTAATTTTATTCACACAGCTACATTTTTGGGTGTGTGTGTGTGTGTGTGTGCTGTAAATGATTGAGGAAGAATACAACCATCCAATCTGTCTTAATGACTAAACTGTATCCACACTTGAGAATGGCTTATCAAATGTTTGTATAAGCCATTGTGTTTTGGCATATCAATAGGATGTTTTCACTAAGCCAGATGATTAGCATTCATTAAAACAGATTAAAGGGGCGCCTGGGTGGCTCAGTTGGTTGGGCGGCCGACTTCGGCTCAGATCACGATCTCGCGGTCTGTGAGTTCAAGCCCTGCGTCGGGCTCTGTGCTGACAACTCAGAGCCTGGAGCCTGTTTCAGATTCTGTGTCTCCCTCTCTCTGACCCTCTTCTGTTCATGCTCCGTCTCTCTCTGTCTCAAAAATAAATAAACGTTAAAAAAAAATTTAAAACAGATTAAAGTATCTACTCTATTTCTCAGACCCACTCTGACCAACATCAGTTATTACCCTTTACTTATTATGTCTTTCTTGCCTGACTTGGTATTAATTCCTATCTATCTTTGGTCACCAGTCTTTGTCTCTTTCTCTACCCTCTAAACCCTTGCCCAAATGACATGAGTAATAATATCAGGTCTATAACTGCAAGTGGGTAGCTGTGAATGAAGCAATGGTGCATTCACAGCAGCAGGAGAAAACTCCATGCCAATTTGTCCCCCAAATATATTTACAATGCTTACAAAATCACAAACAAATGAAACTGATAATGTTTCATTTCTTGGACTACCCCAAAGAAACTTTCCTGTCTTAAAAGAAACAAAACTATTTTGTTAGACAATTCATTTCTCACACATAGAAGCTGAAAGGAACTGTAAACTTGAAAATAACAAGTTTTTTCATTATTTCACCCATTAAAATTGAGGTGACCATAACATTGAACTCATTAATCTTAGATTTAGGAATTTATCCTAAGGAAATAAGATACATCTAAAATTTATGTTCAACTAGATTTATGTTCAACTGCTAGATGTTGTTATAAAATGGAAAAATTGAGGCCAATCTAAATGTCCAACAGTAGTAATTTGATTAAATTGTGGTATGTTCATTTGATTAAGCTTTAAGATCATGTTACCAAATAATATTTTAAGAAAGAATTAAATGTTGAAAATATATGGTGATAGGAAAAGCAAATAATAAACACTGTTGGATTTATACAGACTTTGATATCAATTTTGTAGAAGAGAAAATGCTTGTGTGCATTTCTTTAGAAAGACTAGAAAGATTAAAAAAAATATTTGTAATGGTCTCTGATACAATGTCAGGTGAAAATTTTCCACATTTTCTACAACAAGCATTCTCTTACTTATATACAGATACATACATATAGTTTGGTTTGTTGAAACACTGAGAAATGATTTTATTATGAAAGTATTCTTTGGTCCCTAAATCACTTTAATTTGAAAATCCATGTAAACAGAACTTTCCACATTTTTTTACAGAGACTACTAAGTGTATTTATATTATTATTCATATTACTAAATTATCATGTTTATTTAAGCCACATGCATTTACATACACATAAATAATATTCCTATGTTGTTTTTATTCTATCTGCCTTTCCTATTATTTGAAAATATGTGAAAATAATAAAGAGAAAAATATTCTCTGACATCCAGTACTAAAAAGTAATAATAGTAAACATTCAAAGGAGCTGGCTAATAATAATATTGCTTCTTCTATAGGAAAAGATAAATTTTAAGACAGTAAATCATAACCAACAGGTGGCCTTTGCTATGCAGTAATACAGCTCGGGTTTCCCATGATCCTGTATTATCTGTCTTTATAGTAAACAGTGTCATATAATTCTTTGGGCTATAAATTAGTAACTCTAAAAATGATCAAAAAGAGAGTTACAGCTTATTATATATAACTCCCCAAGTTCCTAAGTTTTTCAGAAACAGCAAAGAAGCAATAGAAATTTTCAAACATATTTTAAAGTGTTGACTTTTAGAATTCCTTAATGGCCCATCTCTTCATGGGATTTATGCCACTGAAAACACAGATAAATCACAGAAGAAAAGCACCATCCATATAATTATTCCAGTGAGGATGAGGCGGAGAAAGGGAGCTGAGAGCTTCCACCCAACAACCCAGATTTAAGCCTTCATGTGTTGTTGGGACATACAGCATGACCTGTTTTAATACAGCCACAAAACAGTATTCCTCTGACAAGGTGTTTAAAAGATTACTGCCAGATATCAGAGGGAGGATGTAAGTGTGAAGGCTGAGTTTAGTTGGTTTCGTGTGGGTCTTTAAATTGAGCTATCATATAATAATAATATTTTTTCCAACTATGCAACATAGAAAAAAAAGGGCAGGGAAGCTTAAAAGAGCTATTCATGAGAACAAAATCTGAGCTCTGAGTCAACTGTTTACACATCGCAAATGTATTTCGTGAACTTTAACACAACACCACCCCTGGTGGTGATGCCTGCCAAGCTTCAGACTGTCTTCAGTTTAAGGACCCAAAGAAGTAGATCTTGGGCTTTAAATGTTCCCAAATGCACTGTTCTCCCAGGTGAAAAGGAAGCACCTGGATTTTGGACTAGCTCTTCTCAGAAATCTGCTATGATATATACTTCAAAATTGGAAGCTGTTCCTTCTACTTATACAAATGGTATCATAACTAGAAAGGGTTTCCCAGATAAAAAGCAAACATGATTCAAGGTTGAGACCTTATTAGCATTTCCAAAAGGCTGTGAAAAGCCTCTATTTCTCTCTCCCCCGCCAAGTAAATGTTGTTTTGCTGAGCTTTGGCACTGTTCCTCTGTTGTCATGGTGGGGCATTATTGTCACAGCTGTCTCAGGGGGCGCTGCCTTGAATATGTTTAGAAAATAACACACAAATAAGAAACATGACATTTGCACCACACCTACTGCTGCAAAACTCAAAGCTGGCAATATATGCATCACTTTGCACTTTTAAAACAATGGAGCCAAAAGATGAAATTAAGCAAATGAATGAAAGTAATTACTACTAAGAACATAAAGAGAGTAAACACAGATACCTTCACTAAAGAGAGAAAGCAAAACAGAGAAAGACAACTTTGAAGATCTACTTAAAAAATTTTTTTTTCACGTGTATCTACTTGTTTTGAGACCATGAGTGAGTGGGGGTGTGGCGGGGGGGAAGGGGCAGAGAGTGAGGTAGAGAGAGAATCCCAAGCTGGCTCCTCACTGTCAGTGCAGAGCCTGATGCAGGAGTCAATCCCACAAACCATGAGATCATGTCCTGAGCCGAAATCAAGTCAGCTGCTTAACCCACTGAGCCACGCAGGTGCCCCAAAGATCTACTTTTTAATATGAACAACTGATGGAAACTTTCTCAAAAATAATTATAAGCCATCCCGCAACTGCCTACTTCATTTAGTAATTTTGTTTTTCAAAATGACCAATTATTTTGTTTTGATTATCTTGCTCTTCAGAAAACAGTGGGCTGTCAGCAGCATGAAAAGAAGTATTGCAGTGTTCTCAATTTCATATTGATTATGAATAAAAAATGTACTTAGAGAAGTTGATAATAGTACATACAATGCCTTGAATGATGGGTAAAATGTGAATATGTTATGCAACATACTGGAATTTCCTTTACAAGTATGCTGCCTTTAGGATATTTATGTTTAACCAGAATTGCAGGTAGGAACCTGCAACTAACATGCATTTAATGAAATGTTATTCATTCTACCTTTACTCGTAAATACATGGTTCAGCAGTCATTTAACATCTTCTAATCACTTTCGAAATGATTTTGGGTTAAAAACAAAAACAAAGAAACTTTATCTTAGTTGCTACTTCTAACGGACATCTTCAGAATCACGGGAAATGGGAGCATTTCCTCATACCATCACAGATTTGCCATGGGATTTTGAGAAAGTTACTTTTCCAATCATCACTTCTTTTTCTAGAAATAGATCGATGATTAAAATAAAGTAATAATGCTTACAGTGGATCATTTAGGGATTTCTTCCAGTAAGATATAGTTGTATTAAGATACTGCTTTGAGCACCTTAATAGAATCCAACATAACAGTGACTTAAATAAGAATGAAGACTTATTGGGGCACCTGGGTGGCTTTGTTGGTTAAGCATCCAACTTGATTTCGGCTCATAGTCATGGGATTGAGTCCTGAGTCAGGCTCTGTGCTGAGTGTGGAGCCTGCTTGTTCTCTCTCCCTCTCTCCCTGCCCCTTCCCCTCTCACTCAAAAGAAGAAGGAAAGAAAGAGAGAGAGAAAAGAGGGAGGGAAGGAGGTAGGAGAGAGAAAAAGGAATGAAGGAATGAAGGAAGGAGGGAAGGAGGGAGGGAGGGAGGGAGAGAGAGTGAGAGAGAGAGAGAAATAAAGAAATAAAAAAAAGAAAGAGGGGCGCCTGGGTGGCTCAGTCGGTTAAGCGTCCGACTTCAGCTCAGGTCAGGATCTCGTGGTCAGCGAGTTCCAGCCCCGCGTCGGGCTCTGGGCTGATGGCTCAGAGCCTGGAGCCTGCTTCCGATTCTGTGTCTCCCTCTCTCTCTGCCCCTCCCCTGTTCATGCTCTGTCTCTCTCTCTCAAAAATAAATAAATGTTAAAAAAATTTAAAAAAAAAAGAAAGGAAGAAAGAAAAGGAAAGAAAGACTTACTTCTCCACATAAAAGTCTGAACTAGTAGATGAGGAAGAATGTAGGGTGGCTTTCTTCCATGAGGTCATCCAGGGACCTAGATTTCACCTATCTTATTGTTCCATCAAAATCAGGGATAGAAAAATTATAGTTGGTAAGCTGGACACCTGTTTTTGTAAATAAAGTTTAATTGGAACATAACCATGTCCAATTGTATAAGTTTTATCTGTGGCTGCTTTTGAATTATGATGGCAGATTTGAGTAGTTATGACAGAGACTCTATGGCATTTAAGTCAAAGTATTTCCTATCAGCCCCTTTAAGAAAATTTGCCAGCCCCTGCAAAGAAAATTTACTAAATGAAGCTCCCAGCCACACAGTCAAATAATTTACTACCACATTGCAGGTTGTATGAAAGGGTAAAAGGAGAAGTGATGATATCTTCTTAAGGACATAGATCATCTCTTTTCACATCTCATTGGCCAGGACATAGCTTTATGGCCCACTTACATACAGCTAGAAAATGTTGTTTCTAGCTTGATAACCATGTGTCTAACTAAAATTTGAAAGTTCTATTCCTAAAAGGAAGATTGAGAGAATGGATATCATAGGCCAATTAGTAGGCTTTTCTACAAACCATTTCTCTGGCTGTCCAAATATTGATATATACTCTTTTGATATACAAGAACACATTCACCTCCATCCCAAGAGAACCAATATGACCTCCCACCAAGTTACCACACCCATCTCAGAGTCCAAGATCTCTGAGAATTAGTCCTCTCCATCAAGTTTGGATGTGGCTCCTTTTGGAAGAGTGACTCATAAACTAAGGCACCCAATATGCACTGGTGTGTGAGAAAGACATGATAACCATAATAAAAACTCCAAGTCAGAAAAGGAAAGAATGGGAAATATATAGTAGTCACTGGTCCACAGGAAATGCAAAGATTCCCTGCCCTGACAGAGAGTAAGTCTGCCCAATTCCCCGCCCTTCTGATCTACCCTGATTCTGCTATCTGGGAGGTTCTTTCATGCCCATTATCCTCTGTACCCACCTCTTAAATCAGTAATGAAGACTATGTCCTTCTTGGAGATTCAAAAATTTCTCAGCCTGGGGGTGCTTGTGTGGCTCAGTTGGTTGAGCATCTGACTCTTGATTTCAGCTCAGGTTATGATCTCACAGTTCATGAGATTGAGCTCCTCATTGGGTTCTGCACTGAAAAGTGTGGAGAATGCTTGGGATTTTCTCTCTCTCTCTCTCTCCCTCTCTCTCTCTCCCTCTCTCTCTCTCTCAAAAATAAATAAATAAACATAAAAAAAAAGTTTCCTACTAGTGTGGGCTTGGACGCCCCAGAGGTTGTATTTGCAGTTACAAAATCATAGGTGTATAGCTTCTTGCAGACATTTAATAGGTTTCTGTGAATGATGCCCCTGGAATGGTATAGTGCACAACCTGCAAGGCTGTTATGTGATGACCCTGATTCTGACTAAGGTCAAATTACAGGATGGCAAGAGACCCATTAGAAGACAGGTAGAAAGAGTCTAGAAGGGTTTTCAAGAAAGGTTGTAAATCAGAGTGCTGCCCCTAGTACTTTGTAGGTAATATCAGAATCCATCCTGAACCAGTCACAACAGAGCTGTGAGTGTACCTGTGGGGGAAATGGCTTGGGGCTTATAAGTTGAGTAGAGCTCTACCTTTTGGAATCCAGAGAGGTTTTTTTTGTGCCAGAGTACAGCCCTGAAAGAGCATTATACAGAGAGAGGGACCATTTTCTCCTCTCTATCCTTCAACTTGCAGTTATATAAATATTGTACCCTCCCTCCAAGCAAAGTAAAAATGCCCCTTTTCCATGAGACCTTCTCAGTACAGGTCAGAATTATTCAATTCTTCCTCGGGGCTCCCGCAGCACTTACAAAGTATGGCCATTTAATGGCTGATCACTAGTTAATTTCCCTATGACCTACTTTCCTTATGGAAATAATAGTAAAGATTTCATAGAATTATTATGAGAATAAGATCTGTTAACATTTGGGAAGCATTTTGAACAACTCCTGTTACAGGGGAAGCACTTGATAAAATTTGGCTATGATTATTATCGTGAGCCAGTGAATTCCATTTTTGTATAAGCAGTTTGGATTGGGTTTCTATAACTTCTAACTTAAAGTGGCCTGATTCCAATTACTTTGTAAGAAACTGCTAAGAGACAAGAACCAATCCCTTCAACAGAAGCTCATTTTTTTCACTTCTAATTTCACTGAACAGAAATCTGAGGGCATGTAAGATGGAGGAAAACTAAAATTTTAAATTGCATGCTGAACTTGTTTGCCTCTATGTTTAGCATGCGATGTGGACATTTTAGCTACCTAACCAGATCTATTATCTTCCTGACAGAACCCTGATTGGTTCAAGTATATATCCCCATCTGCCTTACACAAACCTGACTCACTCTTAGCTTAGGGAGTAATCCTAAATTATCTAAACAATAGCTTGCAGTCAGGATGATTTGCTTCCCAAGGGACATTTGGCAATGTTGGTTGGTTGGTTGTCACAACTGGTGGGAAGACGCTACTGGGTAAAAAAACAGGGATGCTGCTAAATATCCTACAATGCACGGATAGCCCTTCACAATTATGTGCAACTCTAATCCATGAAATATGGGAAAAGGTTTTGTAGGTGCTTTGGGGAAAACTTTCATCTCTCCCAAGAAGATCAGGAGTCCTGTACCCCCTCCCACCACCTCCTGCCACGTCACATGCCAAATTAGTATGCAGCCTAATCACTCCATCATCCATCCTCCAACCATAAGAGGAAACTGCCTGAGGATTAAAATAGAACAGAGCAGTATGAAGAACCTCTGGTTTTGATGATCTACTGAGACCATTGGATCTACCTTGCCACTGGAGTTCCTTTTATATAAAATAACACACTTCCTCATTTTTAAAGTCTGAGTTACATATTCCATGAGTTGCATCAACTTCAAGATTTTATTAAATGCCTACTGTATCAAGGACAGTATTCAGCACTGAGAATATAAAAGTGAATAAGACAGCCAATTGGCCCATTGTAGAATTTTTATTCTAAAACAGGGCAGGTATCCCAAAAGAAATAATTATGACACATGTTGTAATAGAGATAGGTACAATGTGAGCCTAATGGAAGAAGTATTAGTTCTGCTTGCCTGGGAAATCAAGTCTATCTCCCTCACTAGATTCCTTAAGGGCTAAGATTCAAATCATTTTAATCTTCTTGTTCTCAATATTTGGCATGACTCCTTGTACACAGGTGTTCAATATTTGGTTAATTTAATCTAAATACTTATCAAAAGAATCATTTTTACTAGATTCTCTGATGTGCCTAATGATTTTTATAGGATAAAAGTTCAAATGCAATACACATATCCATTAATATTTCTTCCTATTTGATAGAAGTCTCCACCCTTATCTAGTAATGTATGCGTGTGTATTTGCTGTACTTCCAAAATGTGTTTAAGGTACCTTGAAAATTAAAATACAGACATACCTGGGGCACCTGGGTGGCTCAGTTAGTTGGGCATTTGACTTCAGTTCAGGTCATGATCTTGCCGTTCGTGGGTTCTAGCCCCGCATTTGGCTCTGTGCTGACAGCTCAGAGGCTGGAGCCTGCTTTGGATTCTGTGTCTCCTTCTCTCTCTACCCCTTCCCCACTCATGCTCGCTCTCTCTCTCTCTCTCTCTCTCTCTCTCTCTCTCTCTCTCTCAAATATAAAAACTTTAAAAAAATTTTTTAATACAGACATACCTGAATATTTTTCCAAAGAAAACATATAAATGGCCAACAGATATATGAGAAGACATTCAATATCACTAAACATCAGGAAAATGCAAAACCACAATGAGATAGCACCGCATACCTGTTAGAATGGCCATTATCAAAAAGTCAAAAGATAACAAATATGGGAAAGGACATGGAGAAAAGAGAACCCTTGTGCACTGTTGGTGGGAATATAAATTGGTGCCTCCATTATAAAAAACAATTTGGAAATTCCTCAAAAAATTAAAAACAGAACTACCATGTGAGCCAGCAAACCTACTTCTGGGTATATATCCAAAGGAAATAAAATCACTGTCTTGAGGAGATATCTGCATTCCTATGTTTACTGTTGCATTATTCCTAATAGCCAATGTGTGGAAACAATGTAAGTGCCCTTTGACAGATGAATGGATAAACAATGTGATGGAAAGACAGATATCATGGAATATTATATATATATATATATTTCATTGCAATATTATAAAATATAGGACTCATAGAAACAGAGAAAAGAAAAATTGTTGCCAGGGGCTTTTTTTGGGAAATGTAAGTGACAGTTGTTAACATTTTAGAAGAGAATTTTCATATAATTTCATACTTTTTCAGTAGGTGGAAGTGACTGCCTTAATCCAGACAGGTAGAGCCATGTTTGACAAGGATCTGCATCCTAATTTTTTTTCCAAAAAATATACTGCTACCCACTGGGAGGCTTTAGCCCAAGGAATATAGTTGTAGCTTCATTTTAGCCTGAAATATTAGGAATATAGGACCTAGAGAAATAAATGGAATTAACAAACCCTGGCCACCGTACCTCCTTAGGAATGCCTGTAGAGATAGGCAATATTGATTTTCAGTTGTGTTGATGATGTGATGAATGTGCTGAGCATGAGTTATTTTCTGATGGGTGTGTCAGGAACAGTGAAAAGGAGACTTCTAAGCCCAGATCAGTAAACTTGTTTTTAATGCATCTCTAGCTGCCAGCTTTGAAATTACATATTTTTATCCTTACAAAGAAAACTAAAATAATCCTTCAGAATTTTCAAAGTTTAAGACCATCTCCTCCTTCCTTCTACTACTTCCCTTCCCACCTTTTGGACTTGAATTTTATCTCCTCACTTTGATTAGTGATTTTCAGTTTAAACAATGTATTTTATTCATTCATTTTTTGATAAAAGTTGTAATATTTAAGTGTACAACATGATGTTTTGATACAAGTATACATTACAAATATGAAATGATTAGCACAATCAAGCTAATTAATGTATTCATTACCTCCCATAGTTATGATGTGTGTGTGTGTGTGTGTGTGTGTAGTAAGAACACTTGAGATCTACTCTCAGTAAATTTCAAGTACACAATACATTATTATTAGCTATAATCACCATGCTGTACATTAGGTCTCCAGAACTTATTCATCTTATAACTGAAAGTCTGCACCCTTTTATCAATTATCTCCCCCTTTCCCCCACCCCTAGCCTCTGGTAATCACCATTCTACTCTGTTACTATGCGTTTGACCTTTTTTTTTTAGGATCCACATGTAAGTGATACCAGGCAATATTTGTCTTTTTCTGTCTGGCTTATTTTACTTAGTATAAAACCCCACCCAGGGTTCATCTATATTGGTGCTATATATATAACTTTCTTGATCCATTCATTTGTTGATCAATCAGTATCTTAGCTATTGTGAATAATGCTGCAGTGAACATGGGAGTATAAATATCTCTTCAAGAAAATGGTTTCATTTCTTTTTTTTTCTTTTTTTTTAACGTTTATTTATTTTTGAGACAGAGAGAGACAGAGCATTAATGGGGGAGGGGCAGAGAGAGAGGGAGACACAGAATCGGAAGCAGGCTCCAGGCTCTGAGCCATCAGCCCAGAGCCCGACGTGGGGCTCGAACCCACGGACCGCGAGATCGTGACCTGAGCTGAAGTCGGACGCTTAACCGACTGAGCCACCCAGGTGCCCCATCATTTCTTTTGGGTATATATCCAGAAGTTGAATTGCTAGATAAGAAAGCTATTTTTATGGTTGCATAAATTTTCCTTAAGGAATAGGTTGCTATTAATTATTACTCTTGATTGCAAATGAGACTAACACAATTTAAATGAGTTTAAGCAAAAGAGCAAATGAGTAGATTGTCTGAAAGTTCAAATGCAGCTGTATCCTGAGGCCAGACCAATATTGGCAACGTTTATTTTCTCTGTCTCCACCCTGCTCCCATTTGTTAGTTTTCTCCTAATATAAGACAGACTCCATGAGGTTTCAGAAAATTATCATGTGTGACTCCATGTTACATCCTAAGCTAGCAACTTCTGCAGAAGGAATCCTCTCTACCATCATTCAGCTATGGCCAGATGAGTGAGGCCCTTGTAATTATAGCCCATCAGAATCATAGGAAGTGGAGGAGGAGGAGTTCCAGGAAAGAAGAGATGCTGGATTAAAAAAAAAAAAGTTTAATGTCTAGTACAGTAGTAGAAAAACATAACATCAGGTAATACATATAGTCCCAGAAAGTTTTTAGACCTGCATATGGGGCCTTTGACAATTAGTACTCTTCAAAGGTTGAGAGGGTTGGTGGGAAGGGGAAACAGCAACCTTCTATCCTAGAACTAGTAACCTTGCATCATGGGAATTTATATTGTGCCAACCTTACAGGCTACTTGTTCCACAGATCAACTCTTCTATTTTGCTGTTACCTCAGATAACATGTTTAGCTCTTATTCTGAGTATATCATGTATGAGACAGGATAAATGGGCCCTAATATGGCATGCAGTTCTTCTCTAAAGCACTCTGAAATCCTGGGAAGACTGGGGTTATAGCATATGCTCCAGTGAGCCTGTTAAGATTACTCATGATGACTCTAGGCTATGTTTGGAACTCTTTCTGAAGTGAATAAACAGATGGCTAGCAGTGGCTAAAATTGAAAGTAGTTTTTAAAATGCTGAGAATCAATTACTTTAATATTCTCCAAGCTTAAATATCCTTCAAAAATGAGTGGACAGTATTTACTAAGAAATATGTTCCTTCTGGAATGAATTCAACTCAAGGAGAGCAAATGTGCTGTAATATTCTTAGACATGAATTCAAAGTGATGTGAAAAAAAGAATTACTGGTTTCATACCCCTATCACAGAAGTCTTGAGGCATAATTAATTGATGATGATTGCTTCAGAAATATTCTGAGCCAAGACTCCACCAAAAAAAGAGTAGTACTTTTCTCATTAGCTTTCTAATAGCACATATTATTCACAAGAAATTCACAGGAATGGGCATGCTATGTCTTAGAAAAATGACCCATTTAGGGTATGCTTGAGCCAGAAACAGCAAAATGGTGGGAAAGGCAAGTTTATGAATCCTAGAAACTATGCCAGTAGGATTTTCTGAGGGCCAAAAAAAGATAATGAATCAGCCAGTCCAGCTGTGAGAATGCAGCTGTGAGACTGCTGAAGGAAATGATGAAGTAAAAGGCAAGCTCATGAAATGACATGCCACCAAGCTGAGAGCAGTGTTAGCATGCTGGAGGACAAAATAAGTTATTTCTAATGACTCTGGCAATTTAGAGATTTGGATCTAAGAAAAAAAATTCAACAAGACCAGTAACAAATTAGTATCAAATAAGCATCAATAAGGACCAACATAGGGCTGTAGGCAGAAGTTGAGCAGCAATGGAGCAAAGTATACCACACTCTCTAATAGAGAGTTTATAGTATGTACAGAGTATCTTGTCCAACTAATTCACTTTGAACTAATGCACAGATTTAAAAAAATAAATAAATGAAAATAAAAACAAAGTCTTGCCCAGGGAGGATGTTTCCATTGTTTCTTGCTACTTAACAAATTACCCCCCAAAAATAATGCCTTAAAATTGGTTATTTGCTCACAATTCTGTAAGTTGGACAAGCCTCAGCAAAGATAGCTTGTCACTGCTCCACATGGTGTCAGCTAGGGCAGAGCAACTATGACTAGATAATCTACTTCCAAGATGGCCTTACTCAGAAGCAGGCAAGTTGGTGTAACTGTCGGTTAGAAGATCAGCTGGGCCTGTTGGCCAGGGTTTGGTTCTCCTCCTCATGGTCTCTCCATGTGGCTAGGTTGGGCTCATGGAGAGGCCATGTGGAAGACAACTGCTCACAGATGGCAGTTTCAGGGTAAACATATTACACAGCAGCTGGCTTTCCCCAGAAGGCTAGGTCTTCCTAAGGCTTAAGCCTGGAACAAGCACAGTGTCACTTCCTCTAAATTCTCTTGGTTAAAGTAGAGCCAGCCCAGATCCAACAGAATACCACACAGGTGATGAATACAGAAGCCATGGTTCAGTTTACCACAGAGGAGATGTGACTTATGCAAAGTTAACTATATGCTACTATTAATTAGAGGAAAAGTTGATGCTAATAAGCCTGTAAAATAAAGCATAGGGGAAAAGAGACAGACAGGCAGAGAGAGAGAGAGAGGGAGAGAGAGAACTGTTTGTATGGCCAACATAGAAGAAAAAGAACAGAAAAAGAAGAAAAAAAAGACAAAGGAAAATAGGCAGAAATAGTAAAATAATGATCCCATTATAAGGACCATGGTCAAATCACAGCTTCACAACTTAAAAGAAACCTAAAAATTTTAGAGATAAGTCAGAGGAGAGCAGTAATTAGGACTAGAGAATAGGAAAATAAAATTATGATGAAAACTTTTAAAAATAAAATTATATACCTGGAGAAAAGAGACTGGGGAGTGACTGAATAATGATCCTCAAAGCAGTCTATCAACATTCATCACCAATTTCTATGCTCCAAGAACAGAAACAGAGGATGGCAGTTTAAATTGATCATATAAGGGGTGCCTGGGTGGCTCCATTGGTTAAGTATCTGACTCTTGATATCAGCTCAGGTCATGACCTCACAGTTCATGGGATTGAGCCCCCAGTGAGATTCTGTGTTAAGAGTGTAGACCTTGCTTGGGATTCTCTCTCTCCCTCTCTCTCTGCCCCTCCCCTGCTTGCTCTCTCTCTCTCTCCCTCTCTCTGTCTCTGTCTCTCTGTCTGTCTGTCTCTCTCTCAAAATAAATACACACTTTTTAAATGTTAATAAATCAATCATATAAGATTTAGGTTGAAAGAATTTCCTGGAACAGATGATGGATTAGAAAAATGAGAAATAAAAATTTCTTTCCAAAAATCCTTGAGAGGCTACAATTAAATATATGAAAAAGTTTTTCTTCCCTGGAAAAAAGGAACCCTCCATGATGACCGTCTCCTATGAAACTGAAACTACTAGGGAATAGTGAAGTTCTCTATAGGTCACTTGTCTATACCCTTCCACCTGCATAACCCTTTTATGCCCCTGCTCTTGCTCCCTGCCCTATATCCCATCTAGACTGCAAATTTCTTGAGGGCAGGATTATGTCTTGATCTTTTCCCAGCATCTACAACTTGCTCTCAACGGAATATGTTCAATACAGAAAGTGTTTAGATACTTTTGCCCATGGCAACTGATTGTATGCTAAGCATGATGATTGAATAATTGTTCATTTATTCAATTCAACTGACATTTACTGTATATTGACTTTCTGCCAGACACTACACTACATGTAATGACATACTGAGATCAGTAAAACAAACATAGCTTTTGTCCTTATAGTATGGTAAGAAAATATAAATACAGGGGCGCCTGGGTGGCTCAGTCGGTTAAGCGGCCGACTTCGGCTCAGGTCACGATCTCACACTCCGTGAGTTCGAGCCCCGCGTCGGGCTCTGTGCTGACTGCTCAGAGCCTGGAGCCTGTTTCAGATTCTGTGTCTCCCTCTCTCTCTGACCCTCCCCCGTTCATGCTCTGTCTCTCTCTGTCTCAAAAATAAATAAACGTTAAAAAAAAAATTTTTAAAAAAATATATAAATACATACATATGTATAGTTTTTGAAAAAAACTATAGGATGATATGAGAGATTAAAATAGGAGGACCACTGACCTGGGAGATAAAATAATGATTATGAGCACAGGCTCCAGAGTTGTACTCCCTGCAAGTTTCTTAAAAATGTAAACACTAAGTTTTTTGATCTGTAAATGGGGATAATAATAATACCTATATCATAAAATTGTTATAAAATTCAACTTGGTATAATGTCAGTGTCCACTGGACTCGTTTTTGGTTATTGATTTTCTTTTCTGCGCTGTTCTGTTTGTAAGGATTGATTTTTCATAGAGGTCTTCCTCAAATATTGACTTTTGTTTTATCTTAGATGTCTTCAAAAAACAAAGAGAAATTTTGCTTTTTTATTTTTAATAGGTTAAAATTCATTCTATTTTGCAATTACCATAAAGGTCCACTGGATCCTTTGAAAATCTATGATAAATTATGGAATCTTAGTGATCTTATTTTTCTTGTATCTTGAAATATTTTGCTATTTCATCAACCTTAGAATAAGTTCATCACTGCTAACCAATTATTCTCAACTGCGATTTTAAAAAAGACTAAACCAAGGGGCACCTGGGTGGCTCAGTCGGTTAAGTTACTGACTCCATTTCGGCTCAAGTCTAGGTCTCATGATTCATGAGATCAAGCCCCTCTTTGGGCTCCACGCTAACACTAGGGAGCCTGCTTGGGATTCTCTCCCTCTCTCTGCTCCTCCTCTGCTCTCATTCTATCTTTCTCTCTCTCTCAAAAATAAATATTTTTTAAAAAGAGTAAAATAATGGGGCACCTGAGTAGCTCAGTCGGTTAAGTGTCTGACTTTGACTCAGGTCATGATCTCACAGTTCATGAGTTCAAGCCCCAGGTCAGGCTCTGTGCTCAAAGCTCAGAGCCTGGAGCCTGCTTTGGAGTCTGTGTCTCCCTCTCTCTCTGCCCCTCCCCTACTCACACTGTCTTTCTCAAAAATAAACATTAAAAAAAATTTTTTTAAAGAGTAAAATAATAAGAAAATGGAAGAAATATTAAATTACCTATAGCAATAGTGAAAAAATGACCGCTTGCATAACATTCTTCCACTTCATTTTCCTTTTCTTCAGTTTCTTATTGTACTGACCAAAGTATTAAATCATCTTTCAGGGCACCTGGGTAATTCAGTTGGTTAAGCTTCCAACTCCTGATTTTAGCTCAGGTAATAATCTCACAATTGTGAGATCAAGCCCTATATCGAGCTTTGAGCTGGGCATTGAGCCTGCTTAAGATTCTCTCTCTATCCCCCCTCACTCTGCCCCTCTCCCACTAGTTTGCATGAACAGTCTCTCTCTCTCAAAAAGAAAAAAAAAAGTACTCAAAAAAAAAACTCAAAGTATTGAATCATCTTTGAGTCATTAGAGCAAGCAACTCTTGATCTTGGAGTTGTGGGTTCGAGCTCCATGTTGGGTGTAGGGATTATTTTAAAATAAAATCTAGGGCCACCTGGGTGGCTCAGTAGGTTGAGTCCTGACTCTTGATTTTGGCTCAGGCCATGATGCCAGGGTCATGGGATCAAGCCCCATGTCAGGCTCTGAGCTGAGCATGGAGCCTGCTTAAGATTCTCTCTCTCCCTCTGCCCCTCTTCCCTGCTTGCGTGCTTTCTCTCTCTCAAAAAGAAAAAAAGAAAAGAAAAGAAAATCTAAAAAAGAAGAAGAAGGCATAAAAAATATAGGGAAGACTATCTTTAAGTCTTTTTTTAAGCTTTTTAAAAAATACTTTTAGGAGATTTGAGTGTACAAGTTCAGGAAGTAAGAGCATTCAGAGATAGGGAAATAATACTTGATGTGGCACACATGACAACAAAGAAAAATAGTAAAAGAATAATTAAGGCTCAGGAAACACTCCCCTTGATTATCTTGAAACCCCTCAACTAGATTGTAAACATGGAGAGAGGGCTTTTATAATTTTATATTCTCCCCAAGCTGGACTGGGCTGGGCTCAGAGTATGTTTTCAATAAATGATTCATTAATTGAGAGAAATGGACTCAAATCAGTCCTTCATGTCACTAAAGTGGAATGGCTAGATGTATGAATCTTTTTTATATAAAGTTTATTTGTTTACTTTGGGAGAGAGGGTATGAAGGAGGGGGAGAGAGAGAGAGGGAGAGAACCTTATGCAGCTCTGCACCCTCAGTACACAAAGCCCAATGCAGCACTTGAACTCACAAACCCGTGAGATCATGACCTGAGCCAAAATCAACAGTTGGGGGCTGAACTGACTGAGCCACCCAGGCTCCCCTGGCCAGAAGAGTGAATCTTGTAGTCTGATTATCCTGGGTTCTAATTCCTGCTCTGCCACTTAACTACGTTTTACTTTAACTTAGCCCTCTGAGTCTCAATTTCACAATCTATAATAGAGAGAAACTAACACAATCTACCTCATAAGACTGATACAATTCTTAAATGAGCTAATGCAGGTAAAATACTTAGCAGAATGCTCAGTAAGTGTTAGCCTCTATTATTTTTTTCCCTAGTTAACAGATATTTTTCATCAGCACAGCAGTCAAATGTACAAAACCAAATGTCAACAGCATTAAAACAATAGTCTCATATGACTATTATTTTCTAGAGCAGAAGCCAGCTTTTCATTTATTGTTATGATTTATGATGGGATTACATTTGTCAAGGGAATGAATTTAAAATCTGGGCCTGGCTTTTCCCCTAATAAACCAGGAAAGAGAGTTCCTTAGGAATCATCGAATGACACTGAATTAGATCTTTTAAAAGCAAAAGGAAGAATAAAATTCCTTTTATCATGTGAAAAGAGATTAGCACTCATACCACAGGAAAACAACCTGTGAATTTGAAACTTCTTCAGGATCAACTTGATATAATGTATGCACAACAGAAATGTTATAATAATATTCATTTCCACTTCTACCAACTCTTCTCCATGCTTAATAAAAATGAAGCTTAAACTCTTAAAGGCCTAGAGATTATGAATTTGGAAAACACTTAAAACTGTAGTTGCTGGGGTGGCTGGGTGTCTGACTTCGGCTCAGGTCATGATTTCACGGTTCATGAGTTCGAGCCCCATGTTGGGCTCTGTGCTGACAGCTCAGAGCCTGGACCCTACTTCAGATTCTCTGTCGCCCTCTCTGTCTGCCCCTTCCCCACTCACACTCTGTCTCTCTCTGTCTCAGAGTTGCTATCTCTGAGATGCAGTGAAATTCTTTTAATTGAAGTATAATTAACATACAATGTTATATTAGTATCAAGTGTATAATGTAATAATTTAATATTATAAATCGCAACTTTAAAGAATTAAAAAGAAATCTTTGTAGCACAAAATAATACTGTGTGCTGAAATACATGTGAAGTGAATATAAAATTTAATACACTTTAAAAAATGAAGCTTAGGGGCGCCTGGGTGGCTCAGTCGGTTAAGCAGCCGACTTCGGCTCAGGTCATGATCTCGGGGTCCGTGAGTTTGAGCCCCGCGTCGGGCTCTGTGCTGACAGCTCAGAGCCTGGAGCCTGTTTCAGATTCTGTGTCTCCCTCTCTCTGACCCTCCCCTGTTCATGCTCTGTCTCTCCCTGTCTCAAAAATAAATAAAACGTTAAAAAAAAAAAAATGAAGCTTAGAAAAAAACATTTTTCTCAAGATATCTGCCAACTAGGTGAGAACAATAATATTAACAATGGTATTGATAATAAAGATAGTTAGCACTTAATCAGTACCATAAGTATTCCACATGATTATCTCATTGAATTATCATGCTGATACATATTATATACGAAAAAAACCAAAAAACAAAACAAAACAAAAATACATGAACAGTTTTAAGAAGTTGATCCCACGAATAAGAAGGGTGAATGAGATAGACATTATGATGTACCACCCAGATCTCTCATCACTGAAGGACTTGCTGCTCAGCTGCTAGGAGAACTGTTGGCAGACAGCCCTACCCTGTGTTAACACCTTTCAGAAACTGCCTCAATCAGCCCGCCGTCAGCTGTCAGCCAGCCCCTTCCAGGATTGTCTGAGAAGCAGAGAGCAGCTTTGCCGGAAACCACGCCCTTTCCAGAGTAGCCCATCTCCAATGACTGGCTGCTGCTGGAGTATAAAGACTTGGCTATCTAGGGCCAACTTAGGACACCACTGAAGGGCTAGTCTAGCTTCAGAGCTCTTTGTGGGGTCAGATGAGATTGTGGTTGGTACGCATCACAGCTGGACTTATCCCTCTGCTTCCTTCCCCATGTTTTGACAAGTTTTGATCCCAAGGGCCCTGCCTAATAAACATCCTTCACTCTGTCTCAGAGTCTGCTGCCTGGGAAACCCAACTTTCGACACTGCAAGTCAACTACTAACAAAAGACTATCTTTACTCACACAAAATATCTTATGTCTTTAATAATACATGTTCCTAATTTACTTCTTGTAAAATATGGAATCACAAACAAGTTATATTATTCTTAGTCTTATTCTGCACACTTCCATAGTCCACAGGATGTAGAGAAGATGGCCATGGGATAGCTATGCTCTGACACACAGAGCACAGAAATAGTTCTAGCATACAGTGTAGTTGAACATTGGGAAACAAAATTTGACAGACTGAAGGTGATAACTAATCCTCTAACCAAAAGAAAATAAAAATAAAGAAAAGTAGGGTCTTCCTCTGGAATAAAGGACAAATGTAAGTAATACATTCTGATTGGGAAATTTTTAATTATAGAAATTTTACAAAATTAAAAAGGAAAGGGGCACCTAGGTGGCTCAGTCAGTTAAGTGTCTGACTCTTGATTTCGGCTCAGGTCATGATATCAGTTTGTGAGTTTGAGCCTGGAGTTGGGCTCTGAACTGACAGCACAGAGCCTGCTTGGGATTCTCTCTCTCTCTCTCTCTCTCTCTCTCTCTCTCTCTGTCTTTCTCTCCCCCCCCCCACTTGTGTGCACTCACTTGCTCTCTTGCTCTCTCTCTCCCCCTCTCTCTTCTCTCTCTCTTGCCTGCTCTCTCTCAAAATAAATAAACTTAAAAAAGAAAAAAGGAGAGGCGCCTGGGTGGCTCAGTTGTTAAGCATCTGACTTCCACTCAGGTCATGATCTCAAGGTTTGTGAGTTCAAGCCCCAAATCAGGCTCTGTGCTGACAGCTCAGAGCCTGGAGCCTGCTTCGGATTCTCTCTCTCTCTGCCCCTCCCTGCTTATACTCTGTTTCTCTGTCTCTCTCTCTCTCAAAAATAAATAAACATGAAAAAAAATTAAAAAAGGAAAAAGAAAAAAGGAAGGATATACTCTTTCTTCACCTCAACTCTTGTCCCACTTCCCAGAGGTTATCACTGTTGGTTTGGTGTGCATTAATTTCAGAACCTTTTCCATGAGTATTTAATTATAGGTGTGTATATGTTTGAATGTGATTTTTTAAATAAAAATGGAATTTACAGTATGCATTGTTCATCAGCGTACATTATGAAAGGTAATCTGCTTTACTCAAACCACTGATTTAAATGTCAATCACATATGGGCCTCTGGGTGGCTCAGTCAGTTGAG
Source organism: Acinonyx jubatus (assembly GCF_027475565.1). Lineage (NCBI taxonomy): Eukaryota > Metazoa > Chordata > Mammalia > Carnivora > Felidae > Acinonyx > Acinonyx jubatus. The sequence goes on along the minus strand of NC_069387.1, from coordinate 114,584,611 downwards.
TGTCTGACTCTTGATTTCTGCTGAGATCATGATCTCACAGTTAGTGGAATCAAGCCCCACATCAGGCTACTCACTCTCAGCAAGAAACCTGCTTGGGATTCTCTCTCTCCCTCTCTCTCTCTGCCCCTCCCCTGCTCACACACTCTCTCTCTCAAAATAAACTTAACAAAAAATCTCAATAACATCTAAAAACTACCTTCACAGCAATATCTAGACTGGTGTTTGACCAAACATCTGGGCACCACAGATGTTGATACATAAAATTAATCATCACAAGACCACCTCTTGTCAACTTGGCACTCTTTAAACCATACTTGATATCTAAATAAATAAAACAAGTGTCTTAGGGGACCTGGTTGGTGCAGTCAATAGGATATGTGACTCTTGATCTTGGGGTTGTGAGTTCAAGCCCCACGTTGGGCATAGAGTTTACTTTAAAAATTTTTTTAAATGTTTAAGACAAGCATCTTCGGGCTACTATACAAAAGTACCATAGACTGGGTGGCTTATAAACAACAGAAATTTATTTCTCAAGTTCTGAAGTTTGGAAATGTAAGAACAAGATGCCATCATGGTTGAATTGTAATGAGAACCATCTTCTGGTTGCAAACTGCTGACTTTTTTTTAAGTAAGATCTACACCTAATGTGGGACTTGAACTCACAACCCCAAGATCAGGAGTCTCATGCTCTACCAAATGAGCCAGCCCAGGCATCCCAGACTGCTGGCTTCTTATATCCTCACAGGGCAGAGAGCAGAGAGGGTAGGAAAGCTCTCCTATGACTTTTATAAAGGCACTAATGCTATTCATGAGGGTTACACCCTCATGCCCTCATCTAATCCTAATTACCTCCCAAAGGCCCCATCTCCTAATACCATCACATTAGAGAGACAGGGTTTCAACATAAGAATTTTCAGGGGAAACAAACATTCAGTCCATAACAGTGTGGTTATACTTCTACTTAACATGATACAACTATCCTTCGTACAACTAAAAAAAACATTAAACTGGAGTGCCTCGGTGGCTCAGTCAGTTAAGCATCAGACTTCGGCTTAGGTCATAATCTCAAGGTTTGTGGGTTCAAGCCCCACATTGGGCTCTGTGCTGACAGATCAGAGCCTGAAGCCTGCTTTGGATTCGGTGTCTTCCTGTCTCTGCCCCCCTCCCACTCATTCTCTCTCTCTCTCTCTCTCTCTCTCTCGTCTCTGTCTCTCTCTCAAAATAAATAAACATTAAAAAAGAAAAAATTAAAAATAAATAAATAAAATTTAAAAAACATTAACCCTTTCCCCAGAAGAAAATGCAAAGTCCTTGGGTGATGTTCACTCTTCTTGATATCATATAATTTAAATACTATGATGTAAAGTCAAAGCATTTATATTATATGAGATGAGGATAAGAGGGAAAAAAACAAAGATACTTGCTACACACACACATACACATAAACATATTCATAACAAAATAAAGAAGAAATACTCATGATAATTCCAGACCTCATTATTACTGAATATAATACTGGTCATAGCTAGTATTTAAAATTATTCTTCCACTCTGTATTCTGTATTCCCTTTGTCCTTAGCAAGCACCTCATCTGCTCATGGTTCTTTACCAGGTGGGGTAATTTAACCTTCATTCCTAAAGGGTCTGGGTCATCTCTAGTCCTGCCTGAATTGGGTTGCAGTTTTCCATCAATTTCAACTGTGTGATAATAATAAAAGATAGCCAGGTGTACCTGGCTGGCTCAGTCAGTAAAACACATAAATCTTTTTTTTTTTAATATATTTTTTTTTGAGACAGAGAGAGACAGAGAGAGAGAGCATGAGTGTAGGAGGGACAGAGAGAGAGGGAGATACAGAATCCAAAGCAGGCTCCAGGCTCCAAGTTGTCAGCACAGAATTCAATGCAAGCCTCAAATTCATGAACCACAAGATCATGACCTGAACCAAAGTTGGCCACCCAACCAACTGAGCCACCCAAGCACTCCTAAAACACACAACTCTTAATCTGGGAGTTGTGAGTTCGAGCCCCATGTTGGGTGTGCATATTACTAAAACAAATTCAAATTTAATTTAAAAAATAATAAAAGGGTGCATCAAACTCCTGTTTTGGGGTCAGGTCATGATCTCACGGTTTGGGAGTTCAAGCCCCAACATTGGGCTTCATGCTGTCAGTGCAGAGCCTGCTTGGGATTCTCTCTCTCCCTCTTTACCACTCTCCTGCTCACGTACTCTCTCCCTCTCTCAAAATAAATAAATAAACTTTAAAAAAATAAAAAATATAAATAAGTAATTAAAATCCCAGACATACCTTTCCTCCCCTCCACTGTGAAGTAGCAACCCAATTTCCCCTTGGTAATCAAGATCAATCACCCCAACCAGCACAGTAACTCCTTTCTTTTCCTGTTCAGAGGCATGGGGAACCTAAAGACCAGGTGGCAGTCTTAACTGCCAATTCAGTGGAATAATTGTTGTGTCTCCTAGTAAAGGCATTCTTCCATTTGCCACCAAGGCCTCGAGGCCAGGAGTGCATGAGGTCATAAGGACAGGAAAAAAATTTTACTAGTAGTTTACTAGGGCTAATGGTGAGTGGTGCCACTGCCACTCCTTGATTCCTATACCCATGAAGCCTGGCTATGGGAGAACAGCAGAATATACAGAGCATATACAGCCTCCCAGAGAATCCTGTCCTAGCCCTGCAAGATATTGCCACCTTGCTGGCATTGTAACTGAGTCTTCAAAAGGCCATTCTAGCATTCTATGAAACTAGCTGCCTCAAGATGATGAGAAATATGGTAAGACCAGTGAATCCATGAGCATTGGCCCACTATCACACTTCATTTGCTGTGAAGTGAGTTCCTTGATCAGAAGCAATGCTGTGTGAAATACTAGTGATGGTGGATAAGGCATTCTATAAGTCTATGGATGGTACTTTTGGCTGAAGGATTACATGCAGGGAAGGCAAATCCATATCCAGAGTATCTATTCCAGTGAGAACAAAATGCTGCCCCTTCTATGATGGAAATGGTCCAATATAATCAACCTGCTAGCAGGTAGGTGGCTAATCACCCCAGGGAATGGTGCCACACTGGGGAATCTCTGCTTCTAGCAGATTGAGCAGTCAGCAGTGGCCTTAGCCTGGTCAGCTGTGGTGAGTAGAAGTCCATGTCATTGAGCCCATGAATAACTTCAATCCCCACTACCATGGCCACTTTGTTCATGAGCCCATTGGGCAATGACAGGTGTGGCTTGAGAAAGAGACTAACTGGTATCCATAGAATATGTCATCCTATCCACTTGGTTATTAAAATCTTCCTCTACTGAGGACATACTCTGGTGATCATTCACATGAGACACAAATATCTTCACACTGTTTACCCTTTCAGCAAGGTCTATCCACATACCTCTTCCCCAAATCTCTTTGTTACCAATTTTCCAATCATGTTCCTTCCAAGTCTCTGACCAGCCAGCCAAACTACTGGCCACAACCCATAAATCAGTGTATAATCACTAATCTGGCCATTTTTTACTTCCAAGAAAAATGAACAACCAGGTGCACTGCTTAACATTCTGTCCAGTGAGAGAATTTTCCTTCACCATTGTCCTTTATGTCCCAGAAAGGAGCTGTAGTACTATAGCTGTTCATTTTCAAGTGGTGCCTACATATCGCACAGAACTACCTATAAACCAGGCCTACGATTTCTTTTCCTCTGTCAACTGATTGTAGGAAAGTCCCCATGAGGCCAGAGGCACAGGCTGGGAAAGAGAAGGCAATATAGTAGGAATGGGGATACTTTCATATCTGCACTATGAATGTAGCTCATTCATTTAACAGCTGGATAGTATTCCATTTTATCCTTATACCATAAAACAACTATCCCATTGTAATGGGTTTTTAGCTTGCCTCCAATTTTTTTTATTTTGCTTTTAAAATGTTCCAGAGAATGAATGAATATATATATCCTTGTGCACTTGTGAGATTTCCATAAAAAATTTAAAAATACAAATAGAAAATAAGATATCTACTATGACAACTAGATTGGCTACCCTAGAACAAAGATGCATCAAGAGGCTCAAAGAACCATTCTGAAATCTATTACAAATATCTCCCACCAACCACTCAGAAAAGAAACTAATGAAACTCTTGAGAGAATGTGTGTATATGTACATATTTTGCCACTTAATACTGTTGCACTAACATTTAAACCAATATAAGAGCAATTATTTTTGTCTACAGTTTTGAGTTGGCTTAGTACTGTCACTGAATAAATTTTGGGTATTCAATAGTCAGAATATAATACAAATTATTTAAAAGTCTTCTGTTGGCTGCTTCCAAAAATTACCAAGTATATCAGTTACCTATTCAGTATTTCTGATGATTACTTCCATCCCAAGAGATGGCCCAATCTTAAGATTAATTAAGGGCTTCACTTCAAATTCAACAGATAAGTTATTCTTACACCTCCACATAATAATATATCTTTTCTAACTTTGCCAAACTAGTGATCTTACAATTTATACTTCATAAATCAAAGAAATTTATTCCATTCCAGCCAAGAGTATAATTTTTTTCCAATTTCTTTTATGAAGGACTTCTAAGTTTCATACATTAGCAGTTGGTTATATTTCATCTGACTAAGCGGAGAATAGTCATCTCATACATGAGCAGCTAAAATGTGTATCTCTATTTACAGTCCTTAGTAGAGATTTTGTAGAGATTCCACCTCTGAATCACATAGCAGAAACTTCAGGCAAAGTTTTAAATCTTTGTCAGCTTCAAAAGAAACCAACTTTCTTTCAAGCTAAAGAGGGGGAGGTCTCTTCTTCGGTGGATCATCTACAAGCAGAGGCTGCTTGTTACTCACAAAATCTTAAAAGTGAACCACCTTGTGAAAATAGCTTAAATTCCATCATCTGAGATTTTATTTGGAGCCTTTAAAGACTTTCAGTCTTCTAAAAAAATCTCTTAAAATACAAATTCCTGGAATAGTTAATCCCTTAAGCCAAGAGAGCAACTACCATCTTCATTAAACAATTTAGAAATGAGACACAGGATTTGGGCAGAGATAAAATCAAGAGAAAAACAATTTTTTTTGCCAATTTTTCAATTTTATCAATAGTCTACTTTCATAACATTTCAGGTAATAAATGAATCAGAAATATAAATACATATTAACAGGTTTATATATTAACTTATCTTCTAAAACATTTCAAAATACCAATCTGATAAGTCTAGAGAATGACTTACTTATAGATATCACTTCTCTTAGGCACATTTTCTTTTTAACTCATGAACTTTCTATATCTTGTTCCTTCTAGAAATCATCAATACTTGCTAACTCTGAAGAATAGATCCTTTTTTATTCTCCTATCCCTCTTGAGCTAAGCATTACCTTAACTTTTATCATGATCCTGGATTGCTCTCCTTTAGTTTTACCACCCATATGTATATCCTTAAATAAAAGAATTTAGTTTTGCCTATTTTTGAACTTTATAGAAATGGAATCATACTGTACATACTCTCTTTTTCTCCATATTGTTTCTGATAGCTGTACTTTGTTCATTTTAATTTCTGGATATAAGTATACTTCAATTTATTCCTCCCTTGCACAGTTAATGGATATTTGTAATGTTTCCATTGGGGGTCATTATGAACAATGCTGTTATTATAAGTACTGTTAAACATGAACTCTGGTAAACATAAGCACACAATATATTCCTAGGAAAATTGTTGTGTCATAGAATATGAGTGTCTCAGCTTTATTGATAATGCAAACTAAGTTCCAAAGTGGTTGTGCCAACTTACACTGTTACTAGAAGTGTATGAGAGCTCCTGTTGCTTCTTATCCTGACCAACCTCAAATTTTTCTAATTTTCAAAAATCTGGTATGTATACATTGGTATCCCACTAGTCTAAATAACCCTAATTAGGAAGGAAGCTGAATACTTTTTTCATATATTTTATCAACCATTTAGATATCCCTTATTATGAAATGGTGAAATGCCCTTCACTTTTCTTGCCCTTTTTTCTATAGGGTAGTCTTTTTTTTTTTTAAGAAGTTCTTTATTCTGGATACTAGTATGTACTTGATTGATGTTACAGGTTGCAAAAATCTTCTATTCTGTGCCTTTTCTTTTTGTACTGTCTTTTGACACTTTAAAAAAAAATTTTTAGGACAGCCTCTTGATCAGAAGGGAGCCTAAAGGCCCACCCTTGGAGAGAAAGGCCATCATGAAGGGTAAAGCCTCCAAGCGGGGAGAGAACAGCACTGGAGCTGGTACCAAGCGTGCCACGAAGCTGGCTGTGTGCTCAGCAAGTACTGGCAGAGCCTGGAGTGATGAGTGGGGTGGTTTTCTCAGGTAAGGGGCTGTGCTTCTGATTGTACTTATATTTGCATTTTCCATTCATGGCGATCAAGATTCCAGCAATGCACAGGAGCCCTCCAAAAATCATCCCACCCACCTGCAGGCTTTCCCTGTCATAGTAGAAGGGACTTTGGCATCCAAGGCAGGCAGCCCTGCCAGTGTGAATAGAAGGCCCCAAGTCACTCTCTTTATGACACAGCTGGAGGGTAGGGCTGGGAGCCGTTTTCCTGAGCTCACCTGAGAGCTGGGTGCAGAAAGCAGGTCTGAAGAGGTTCCTGGGGCTGTCTTGACAATTTGGGGGTAGTCAATTTTCCCTTTATGTTTAATGCCTTTTGTGACTTGTTTATAAATCATTTACTACCCTTGAGGTATTCTGCTATATTATCTCCTAACAGCTTTATAGTTTTGACTTTCATACCTAAGTCATGAATCTACCTGGTATTGATTTTTGTCTATGTTATGAAGTAGAACTCAATTTCTTTTTATTTCATATAGATACCCAATTGTTCCAGCACCAATATTCCAGAGCAAGAAGAAATTCTTCTGAGTCGTTTCTTTCTTTTCTTTTAATGTAGGTGTAGGAAACTTCTAGCCCTTAACTCAATTGCTTTCAGCTCATAGAGAAGGCAACAAGAAGGGGTTCAGTTTATTCCAAAAGTTGCTAAAACTCAAAAGAGTTGATTTCTTTAAATTGTTAGTTGTAGTAATATGAGGCTGAAATGTGGAAATGGGTTTTTCTATCTAAATTTTTTAACGTTTATTCATTTTTGAGACAGAGAGAGACAGAGCATGAATGGGGGAAGGTCAGAGAGAGGGAGATACAGAATCTGAAACAGGCTCTAGGTTCTGAGCTGTTAGCACAGAGCCCGACGTGGGGCTCGAACTCAAGGACCGCGATATCGTGACCTGAGCCGAAGTTGGACGCCCAACCGACCGAGCCACCCAGGTGCCCCATGGGTTTTTCTATCTAAAACAGATATCTAACTTGCCTAACTTATAGTATAGAAAATAGGCTTAAACTATATTGAAAATAAAACAACGGGTAAAAAATATTCCTAGACTTATAACATTTAATGTAATTCAATTCAACAAACACTTAAGTAAAATATTTTATAACATTTATTTTATACCTAAAGATTATGCACATTTAACTCTTTATTTTTGCTATCTTTGTAAATAAATAGAGTTTTGAGACTTGTTTTACCCTCAAGGTTTGGGCAGAATTGAGGCCATATCTCTATCTCATAGACTCTATCCTATTGTCATGGCACCTTCATACTTGAATCTTCTCTGCAACATTATTGCCCAATGGTCAACTAATTTGAAGACTCAATATTGAATTTGACTGATCTGTACTTGTTCCATTTACTGAACAAAATTCGACTTGGAGTTCCACCCAGAAGCAACCTTCTTCCTCCTGTTGACTTTTCTAATCTTGCCTTCTTCACACTAAATAACACTAAGATTCTTTCATTCTTCTTGACGTCCTAATTTCATATCCCCTCATCATCCTAACTGACCAGCAGAAAGTAGAATAAACCATCACCTTCTTTACTTCACATATAATACCTCCATTAACGTATTTGTTTTTTGAGAAGCTACTTTTCATTGCTGCTTTTGCATGCCATCCACAACTAATCATAATAATGACATAAAATTAAATATCTATTTGTTAACACTAGCAAATAGCATTTTGTTCCTATTTTAAAAGTGATTGAGTCTAATATTCCTATATTTCTCTCATTCTTAAAAGTAACCTTAATTATGCTGCCTGTGTACTTACAGTTCATTTCAAATGGTTTAAAATTCACACACACACACACACACACACACACACACACACATTTCTTGAGAGGAAATAAAATCACTTCTAGTAATACATATATCTAAGTGAGTTCTATATTTCACTCTTTAACATGTAGAGATTTTTTGGCCACTTTTTTTCTTCACTATTCTTTTTTTTTTAGTGAGGCAAGGAAAATTCTGTTTCTCTGCTTAGTCACATTCTCAGCATGTGAATGGGACAACACCTTTGCCCCTCTCAGAAAGATTTTTTGCTAGCATAGCCAGTCATAATTATGAAGTCTTTCCTTTATTCAATTATAAAGGTTTCTTTTTCTTTTTGAAGAATTACGACTGATGCTCCAAAAAACTCAATTATGCCTAGCAAAATTCCATTATCTCATTTCCCAAGGGGTACTAGAGCCCTGCCCCACCAGCCAGGATACACAAGAATTCTGTTTTAAAGCAGTTCCACATGAATGCCTATTTCTCCCTTGTGTTCTCCATGGCTGGGAACCACCTCTTTGAAAAACACAATGCCATGCTGAATGTGCATTTTTCATTAAAATGTGACCTGTTTCCAGGCTGGTATCTGTGCTCCACATTCAACTAACCCTTTGGCCAAATTCACACCCACATATTTTGGACATTCTTCTGGCCTTAAACTGCACCCAGAGCATCTGTTCTGTGCAAAGGATTAATGAAAAAAAAATGTGTGTGCAGGTCAGAAGCTAGTCTAGTGACTGCACATCCCCCTTCAGATGCTTCATCAGCTCACAAAATGTATGAGACAACTATCAGCCATATGGAGTTTATGGCCTACTTTAAACCTTAAATCTTTTAAACTTATAGATGGGAAGGCCACGAGAAAAATGAAAAAACAAAAACAAATCTTGGAGAACATTTTCCTTCTGTTTTAGTTCTTGGCCGTTTGGTAATCTCTGATGGTGTCTAATATTAGACTCTTAAAGAAAATCTTTTCCTTAGGCTGTTCTATTATAATCAAGAGTCTAAGAAAAGATTGGGTTATTTTTTCTATGATTAGAAAAGAACAAGAAAAATATAATTTTAAATATCAAAATAAGTGGAGGGGAAAGCTTGTGTACATTTTCCTTTACTCAAAAGTCTTCATTTTCCTCTTTCCTCTGCATCACCTCTAGAAAGAAAAGCCATGAAGGCAACCAATTTGGAAAGCAGAACCTAAAACATGTTTAAGGAAAATGTATTTTTTAAATATAGATTTTTTTAAAAAATAAGTAAATAAAAATATAGATGATATGAATATATATATATTTTTTTTTCACTTAATGTAGTCTATAAAGAGTGCACTAAAGACTGATGTCTGGACATTATTCTCAAATAAAATCTCCCAAATTAAGGTGTGCCTGAGTGTCTCAGTCAGTTACGCCTCAAGCTCTTTCTTGGTTTTGGCTTGGGTCATGATCTCACAGTTGCTGAGTTCGAGCCCCACATCCTACTCCACACTGTCAGTGTGGAATCTGTTTGGGGTTCTCTCTCTCTCTTTCTCTCTCTCTCTCTCTCTCTCCCCCTTCCCCACTCACTCTTTCTCGCTCTCAAAATAAATAAACTTTTAAGAAAATCTCGCAAGTTATACTATACAAATCCTCAGCTAAATTTCCCTTTTGCATATAGAGAGTTAAATGGTCATAAACAGGACTAAAAAAGCCTCTCCTGTTTTTGCCTAAGGAGATGAGTTTAGGGACTATATAATCTTTCATATTCAAATATGTAACATTTCTCTTTATCCTTCTGCTATATGCCATGGCCATTTGCCACCCAGGCAGGAAGGAGCCAATGTCAACAGACATCTGCAGCAGAACCCTATGAGTTACTTAGACCAAAACAGTGAGGACCCTCCATTCTGGCCACCAGATGTTGTAGCCATTTCTCTAAATGTCCTGTTTGTGACCTTGACAGGGGAACCTCTTTAGTTCCCCTTCACAGCATTCTATACTTGGAAGAACTACTATGATTGCCTCTGATTCTCCCTTCCAGTCTGAATACAGAAGGGAGTCTCCTCCTCACTGCCTCAACCCCCACCTCACCAACCTTAGAGAGGCAAGAATAGAACCTAAGAATTGATCAACAAATACTGCAGGGGTGACAGTGAAACTATTGTGGAATTCTTGGTTCCTAACCCCCTGCCTTAAGAATAAACTAATACAAAACACTGACACAACTTTGGAAGAAAGCAATTTCAACTATATCACCACAGCATTGGCCAAAGACATAGTGAAAGTAATGCTGGAAAAAAAAAAAAAAAAAAAACAAACTAAAGGAAACAGCAAATGCTAATCCCTGAGATATGGTTTTCATTTTCCAACCTAGCAGAACTCAGGTGCAGCTTTGGTTTATTGTGAATCAAATCCCTTAAAAGGTAACAAGGGTCTACAAAAAAAAAAAAAAATACATCTTCCAATGTCTCTCTTTTCCTTTGAAGCCAGACACTGGCTATTTACATTTTAAACAGTTTTCACGTTTTTAATTTAAATTGACACCTTTTGAGGGTTAGTTATGCTAACCCTCAGAATTAACAGAATTAACAAATCTATATGTTTGCTTTTTTTTCAGGTAGCAGAGCAGAAAAGATAGCTGTTTGCTAAAAATTATTATCCCAGAGCACCCCCTTATGGCAAACACACTAATGCAAGTGCTTCCATAGGAAAAGTAAAAAAAAGTGTTTCAAACCTTCAGTATACGGAGGTAAATATTGCTTTTCCACTCTTAAGATCTTTTCTTCATTTTTCTTTCTTTTCTTTTTTTTAATGTTTATTTATTTTTGAGAGAGACAGAGACAGAATGCGAGTGGGTTAGGGACAGAGAGAGAGGGGGACACACACTCCAAAGCAGGCTCCAGGCTCTGAGTGTCAGCACAGAGCCCAACGCGGGGCTCGAACTCAGGAGCTGTGAGATCACGACCTGAGCCGAAGTGGAGCTGAAGTCAGACGCTCAACCGACTGAGCCACCCACGTGCCCCTCTTTTTTTTTTTAATATAAGCTCTATGTCCAGTGTGGGACTTGAACTCACAACCCCAAGACCAAGAGTCACGTGAACTACTGACTGAGACAGCCAGGTCCCCCTTTTCTTTATTTTTGTTGGGAAATTAGAAATCATCTTGCCACTCAAAAGAACAGTCTCATTTCACTTCATAGATAGATTTATTTACTACTTCAAAAATAATTTCTTTCATGCTAGAACATGGAATCCTATACTTTAGATTCACCCAATAATGGCAAACCTAAATTAACCCAGTTTTTATACTTCTGTTGAACTTAATTCTCAAATGGCTTTCCTCTACCACCAGCTGAACTTGAAGTATTTTGTCAAGTGCCATCTTTCACTAAACCATGCATACCCACTAGCCTCTGAATTCCTCTTGGGTGTCATCTTCATAACCCATACATGTTACAAGTGCCATATGAGCTGTTATTTACTAAACAGAATCATTAAGTCCTATTGTTAAGATAGATCATGAACTGTCGCAGCTATAAGCGTGATTCTCTGGTGGGTTTTTGCTGAAGCTAGAAAGACAAGAAATGAGATAATTCTGCCCCAAGCAGGCAAATGTTTATAATAATTTAGCACAACCAGAAATTCATACATAACTTCTGTTTTTCTAATCCATTATACATTTTTTTCTTCAAATGTTTATTTAAATTCTACTTAGTTACATATAGCGTAATATTGTTTTCAGGAGTAGAATTTAGTGATTCATCACTTACGTATAATACCCAGGGCTCAACACAACAAGTACCCTCCTTAATACCCATCACCCATTTAGCCCATCCCCCATTCACTTCTCCCCATCAACCCTGGGTTGTTCTCTATCATAAAGAGTCTTTTATGGTTTTCTAACTCATTATTTAGATTCTCCAAATTTTCTATATGTGTTAAGAATACATCTCTGTGTTCTTGTGTTAAACATTAGAAAAAAGCATTTAAATTTAAATGTATGATAGAATTTGGTTTAACAGTATCTTTAAATGCTAATCAAAAGAATATTCGATATTGAGTTTCTATATCCCTCTGAGAAAACATCCTCATTATTAATCTATAATCACCTTATTCTGAGGGCATGATATTAATCCCATCATAACAGAGTTCCAAAAAGGTCAGGCCTACAACCCTAAGTCCTTAGAAGCCTTAGTCCTACAGCTAGATGAGACCTCAGTGTTCAACACAGGACCAAACCCAGGGGGTAGTGACTTGAGAAATAGGCTCACAGGTACAAGACTAAATACCAGGTAAGAGGGGAGCAAGGGGATTATTATTAGACAAAAGGCCCAAACAAACCAAATGTCCAAACCAGCTATTCCCCAGTGTAAGAGTGGGCCAGCTACCACCAGGGTTTGGATCCTCATGGACAGAGTTGGGGCAGGGTAACCTCCCTAAAACATCCAAGAGTTGGTACATGCTGAGAGGTAAGTCCCAGTAAATGTTCTTGAAGAGTTCCAAGTAGCAAGCCAGGTAATCAAGATCAGTGCAGGTCCAGTGGAAAGAAAGCATGATCTAGAGCCAGTAAAGGAGCCAGGGTAGGCCCTGGGCAATGACCATATATGGAATTTGCCCATTTTTTGGCTGTTGTGTAGGGCTGGATAAAAGGTACAGGGTGAGAGTGGGAGAGACAGAAACAGAGAGACAGAGACTAACAGATTGACAGACTGTTTAGCTCCAAGTTGGAACTCTTAAAATGTTCGCTTCCTTTTCTTCCTCCCAACAAGAAGTCGCAGCACTCAAAAAAGAACATAAAAGGACACCTGGGTGGCTCAGTCAGTTGAGTATCTGACTCTTGATTTCAGCTCAGGTCATGATCTCATGATTTGTTGGATGGAGCCCCGCATCAGGCTCTGTGCTGACAGCTCAGAGCCTGCTTGGGATTCTCTCTCTCCCTCTCTCTCCCCAAGTAGATAATCTTTAAAAAACAAAACAAAACAGGGGCACATGGGTAGCTCAGTCAGTTGAGTGTCCAACTTCAGTTTAGGTCATGATCTCATGGTTCACAAGTTCGAGTCCCACATGGGGCTCACTGCTGTCAGCACAGAGCCAGCTTCAGTTCTTCTGTCCTCCTTTCTCTCTCTGCCCCTCCCCAGCTCACACTCTCTCTCCCTCAAAAATAAATAAACATTAAAAAAAAAAAACAATAGAACATAAAGCTTTCCACCCCTGGATGCCACCGAGTAACCATCATTAAAGTCTCCCCTCCTACCACCATCATGTCTAAGTCAGAGGCTCCCAAAGAGCCTGAACAGCTGCAGAAGCTCTTTATCAGGGGTTTGAGCTTTGAAACAACCAATGAGAGTGTAAGGGGCTATTTTGAACAATGGGGAATGTTTATGGATTGTGTGGTAATCAGAGATCCAAACACCAAGCACTGAAGACCCTTTGAGTTTGTCACATACGCCACTGTGGTGGATGCAGCCACAAATGCAAGGCCACACAAAGTGGATGGAAGAGTTGTGGAACCAAAGAGGGCTGCCTCAAGAGAAGATTCTCAAAGACCTGGTGCCCACTTAATTGTGAAAAAGATTTTTGTTGGTGGTAATAGAGAAGACACCATCTTCTTAGATGGTGATGAAGAACACCATCTAAGAGATTATTTTGAATAGTATGTGAAAACTGAAGTGACTGACATCATGACTGACCAAGGCAGTGCCAAGAACAGTTTTGCTTTTGTAACATTTGATGACTATAACTCCGTAGACAAGATTGTCTTTCAAAAGTAACACACTTTGGGGAGCCTGGGTGGCTCAGTGGGTTAAGCATCCAACTCTTGATTTCAGCTCAGGTCATGATCTCATGGTTTGTGAGTTGGAGCCCTGTGTTAGGCTCTGCACTGACAGTGTGGAGCCTTCTTGGATTCTTTCTTTTTCCCTCTATATCTGCCCCTCCCCGACGCTCGCACATGCCCTCTCTCTCTCTCTCTCCTCTCCCACTCATGTGTGCTCTCTCTCTCAAAATATATATACCATACTGTGAATGGCCACAACTGCAAAGTAAGAAAAGCCCTATCTAAGCAAGAGGTGGCTAGTGCTTCATCCAGACAAAGAGGTTGAAGTGGTTCTGGAAACTTTGGTGGTGGTTGTGGAGGTAGTTTTGGTGGGAATGACAACTTCGGTTATGGAGGAAACTTCAGTGAGCTGGTGGCTTTAGTGGAAGTCCAGGTGGTGGTGGATATGGTGGCAGTGGAGACAGCTATAATGGATTTGGTAATGATGGAAGCAATGGGAACTATAATGATTTGGGCAATTATAACAATCAGTCTTCAAACTCTGGACCCTTGAAAGGAAGAAATTTTGGATGCAGAAGCTCTGGCCACTATGGCGGTGAAGGCCAATATTTTGCCAAACAATGAAACCAAGGTGGCTATGGTGGTTCCAGCAGCAGCAGTAGCTATGGCAGTGGCAGAAGGTTTTAATTACTGCCAAGAAACAAAGCTTAGCAGGAGAGGGAAGCCAGAGAAGTGACAGGGAAGCTACAGGTTACCACAGATTTGTGAACTCAGCCAAGAACAGTGGTGGCAGGGCCTAGCTGCTGTATACAAAGAAGACATGTTTTAGACAATACTCATGCGTCAATACACATGGGCAAAAAACTCGAGGACTGTATTTGTGACTAAGTGTAAACAGATTATTTTAGTTTCTCTTCTGTAGAAAATGTAAAGTATTCCAACAAAGGGTTTTAATGTAGATTTTTTTTTTTTGCACCCATGCTGTTGATTGTTAAATTGCCTCATCATGTGTCTTTAAAAAACACACAAAACATAAAATGTGGAACACTTCCTCCCTCACTTTGCCTAAAGGTCTATCATGACTTCATATCATTCTTACTATTCATTATTTCAAAGAGACAACTTTTTTTTTCTAAAATCAATCCAATGGGTTCGTCCTGACTCATCGTTCATAATCTGATCCTCAGTCCTTCCTTTTCTAGAGAAATGTTAGTTCCGAAGAACTCAAGGTCTCTTGCAGCCACTTTTACCAGTGATGAACCTTGCTTCATCCAAAAGTACCTCCCTCACCTGCCTCAGCCTTGGCATTGAAGCTTACCATGCATCCAACTGAACTTCAGGGCACTAGGTAGCTGAATAGCTAATCTAACTTCGGTGGACTGCCCCTCCAGCTCCTTGTTCCAGAATTTCTTGGAAACTACCAGAAAAGTCCACTAGAGGTCACTTTACTGCCACATGCAATGGATAGGGAATTTCAGTTTCATTTCCCCCAAAATGGTTATGAAATAAAGTGTTGATGTTAAAGTTCTAAGAAAATATGAAAACAACTTGGGAATTACCATGTCTTTTCATGCCACAGTGCAGAGTGCTCCCAGAATTTCAAACACAGGAGGCTGAAAGTGCTTATGGAAATTATAAAAAATTGAGAGGAAATCAGTTTATTGCTTCCTAAAAGCCACATTCATCACTTATTCCTTCATACTAGACCAGAACCCATATGACTCCACAAAGACACTAGAGCAGGCAGGGTTCCTAATTTGGAGATGGTGTATTCTTAGGTATTGGAAGGTCTGTGAACCTCTAAAATTGTGTTTTTCTGAGGATAGAACGATCCTCAAAGAAGTTTAAGAGATGAAAGACTCAGAAATGGGAAGAGCTGCTTTTTTTTCACCAAAGAACATTGAAAGAGAAATTTGGGCTCAGAAACCCCCTCCAACACTAAGATTTTCTCAGCCAGCCAGAGACAGATCAAGGAATTGATATTTGAGCCTCTGTCCTTTAGAAAGGACCTGAGTGGCAGCAACTGAAAGGCTAGCAAAACTTCAGCATTCCCCACCAAACTAAAAGGTACAGAATAAACAATAATTATGGTTAAGGCAGAATGCAACCTAAAAACAAAGACAAGATAACATGAGAATGGCTCCCCAGGACCCAAAACCCCAGGCACTAGGGACAAATGGGTTAGAAAAAGGGGTGGAAACCCTCAGTGTGATGCAGATTTGTTTGAAGTGGAGTGACCAGCTACTAAATAGGGGAGTCCCCACAGATCAGCTCACCCCTCCCCCACAGCCCTATGTGAGCTCATAATACCTACCCTTCTGAAAGCAGTTGCCTCATAGGGATTCAAACTGACCAAAATGGAAAGCTTTGGATGAGTGGAGCTGGGGTCTGCCATCGGTATAAAGTCTGAGAATTCAGAAAGTTCTGAAGTGTGGGCAGGTGAGCCTGAAAGAAAAGAGAATTCAGAGAACTGTGATTTATTTCTGTCCCGTTAGGGATGGAAGATGCTTTGATATATACTTAAACCATCTCTGGGGAGTTTAGAGTTTAGGATATTTTGGAAAATAAATGCTTTTGTTTTTGACTGTTACTCCTGATCCTTCCCATCTATTAATTAAATTTGACTTATTAACTTATTAGCAAAAATCCTGTCCATTTGAAGATGGTGCTAGGTATCCTTGTACCAAAATACTCTCCCTAATCCTCTGGGGAAATGACTATATTCACTTGTCTCAGCACTGGGCTTCTTCAGAAATGGTCACGCTTATGGAAAGTTTTATACTATGTCTTAAAAGCAGTCTAACCGGAATCCTAGAATGGAATCATCTCAAAATAGAAGCATAGTCTAATTTTGTAGCAGTATGCCATCCGTATAGTCCTAAAGATACTAAACAGGTTCTTTTTAAATCAAAGGATCAAACAGGCACCTCTGTGTACAAGCACTTAGGAAAAAATGAGCCAAATTTATATTTTCAAGCCAATAACATCCAGTAGACTACACAAACAAGTAGAAACAAAACCAAGATACACTGCAAGACTGATTCCAACTCCAAACAAATTCTGTGACCTTCTCAGGTCTCTTACCTTGCTACCACAGATATTCCACTTGATCTGATATTTAGCATATTAATTACAATGTAAAGTATAAGGATTCAAAGTCCAGGCATTAATCCCTTGGAAACCCTAAGATCTAAGTGCCAATGTAGCTATTTTCTAGTTTTGTGATTTTGAAATTATTTAACTTCAGTTTCCTTATCTGTAAAATAGAAATAAT
Organism: Acinonyx jubatus; assembly: GCF_027475565.1. Taxonomy (NCBI): domain Eukaryota; kingdom Metazoa; phylum Chordata; class Mammalia; order Carnivora; family Felidae; genus Acinonyx; species Acinonyx jubatus. Next base: position 114,567,443 of record NC_069387.1, on the reverse strand, counting down.
AAGATCTACTTTGTAAGGATTAGGAAAGGAGGTGTGTGTGTACTTGAGTTATCCCAGCCTCCTCTCAGATGACAGGGTAAGCCAAAATACAATGTACTCTACAGAAAACACTTGGAGAAACAAAAGTCTCGTATAAAGAACACTAACTGATAAATCCATAATGATACAGAGCATACTGAGGGTTCACTTCTGCCATCACACATAATAAAAATAGACTAAAATTTGTTGCAGATCTATTAAAATTGTTCTTTCAATCATCTGTAGGACAAATAAAAAGCTACCAGAAGACTTGTTTCTACTCAACATCAGAAAAAGTTACCAACAGCAGTCCTAAAACAGAAGGGCTGCCTCTGGAAACTGTGAGTCCTTTGTTACTAGAATCATAGGACAAGGGAAGATGATGGGAGGGAAATGAGGAGGGCACTCAAAGATGTCCAGATGTCAACCACTTGGCTGGACTTTATCAGGTCTCTTCCAAAGCTGAAAACTTTTTTTTTTTAACTTTGATTTTTTTACTTTTGATTTAAGATATATTTAAAACGTCAGATTCTCTTTTTTTCATGGTTTACATACTATTGAATTCAAATTATTTGCATTTTATTTAAAATTATTTTTTTAATTTAAATCCAAATTAGTTAACATACAGTGTAACAATGATTTCAGGAATAGAATTTAGTGATTCACGCTTACCTACATGTTGCACCCAGTGCTCATTCCAACAAGTGTCCTGCTTAATGCCCCTTGCCCATTTAGCCCATCCCCACACCTAACACCCCACCAGCAACCCTCAGTTTGTTCTCTGTATTAAGGGTCTCTTATGGTTTGTCTCCCTTTCTGTTTTTATATTATTTTTGCTTCCCTTCTCTTATGTCCATCTCTTTTGTATCTTAAATTCCACATGAGTGAAATCATGATATTGGTGTTTTTCTGACTGACCTATTTTACTTAGCATAATACACTCTAGTTCCATCCACCTTGTTGCAAGATTTCATTCTTTTTGATCACCAAGTAATAACCGTTGTATATATATACCACATTTTCTTTATCCATTCATTCATCAATGGACATTTGGGCTCTTTCCATACTTTGGTTATTGTCGATAGTGCTGCTGTAAACACTGGGGTGTGTGTGCCCCTTTGAATCAGTACTCCTGTATCCTTTGGATACCTAGTAGTGCAATTGCTGGGTCATACGGTAGTTCTATTTTTAATTTTTTGAGGAACTTCCACACTGTTTTCCAGAGTGGCTGCACCAGTTTGCATTCCTACCGCAGTGCAAAAGGATTCCTCTTTCTCCTCATCCTCTCCAATATCTGTTGTTGCCTGAGTTGTTAATGTTAGCCATTCTGACAGGCGTGAGGTGGTATCTCATTGTGGTTTTGATTTGTATTTCCCTGGTGATGAGAGATGTGGAGCATTTTTTCATGTGTCTGTTAACCATCTGCATGTCTTCCTTGGAGAAGTGTCTATTCATGTCTTTTGCCCATTTCTTCACCAGATTATTTGTTTTTTGGGTGTTGAGTTTGATAAGTTCTTTATAGATTTTGGATACTAACCCTTTATCTGATATGTCACTTGCAAATATCTTCTCCCATTCCATCGGTTGCCTTTTAGTTTTGCTGATTGTTTCCTTCACTGTACAGAAGCTTTTTATCTTGATGAGGTCCCAATAGTTCATTTTTGCTTTTGCCTTGCCTGTGGAATCATGTCAGGTAAGAAGTTGGTGTGGCCGAGGTCAAAGAAGTTGTTGCCTGTTTTCTTCTGTAGGATTTTGATGGCTTCCTGTCTTATGTTTACTTATGAAACTGGACCACCTTCTTACACCATTTGAATTTATTTTTGTGTATGGTGTAAGAAGGTGGTCCAGTTTCATTCTTCTACATGTTGCTCTCCAGTTTTCCCAACACATTTGCTGACGAGTCTATCTTTTGTCCATTGCATATTCTTTTTTGCTTTGTCAAAGATTAGTTGGCCATATGTTTGTGGGTCCATTTCTAGGTTCTCTCTTCTGTTCCATTGATGTATGTGTCTGCTTTTGTGCCAGTACCATACTGTCTTGATGATTACAGCTTTGTAATACAGCTTGAAGCCTGGAATTGTGATGCCTCCAGCTTTGGTTTTCTTTTTCAGGATTGCTTTGGCTATTTGAGGTCTTTTGTGGTTCCATACAAATTTTAGGATTGTTTGTTCTAGCTCGTGAAGAATGCTGGTGTTATTTTTTAGGGATTGCACTGAATATGTAGATTGCTTTGGATAGTATCAACATTTTAACAATATTTTTCCAAACAATGAGCATGGAATGTTTTTCTATTTTGGGGGGTCTTCTTCAATTTCTTTCATAAGCTTTCTATAGTTTTCAGTGTATAGGTTTTTCACCTCTTTGATTAGGTTCATTCCTAGGTACTTTATGGTTTTTGGTATGAAAACTGTTTGCTAGAGAATTACAGAAGGATATTCTATACCAAAACTACACTCATGGGGCACCTGGCTGGCTCAGTTGGTAGAGTGTGTGACTCTTGATCTCCAGGTAGTGTGTTCAAGCCTCACTTTGGGCATAGACTTTACTTAAAAACAAAAACAAAAATTATACTCTTGATCTACATTACTACTCTTGCTCAACTTTCCAAAAAAGTATCTTCCTACAGTGGTTGCACTAACTGAAGAAAAAATGTTCACATTTTCTGCTTCTTTGCAATTACAGTAAAACTTTGGTTTGTGAGCATAGTTTAGTTTTGGAAACATGCTTGCAATCCAAAGCACTTGCATATCAAAGCAAATTTCAAGAACCATTGGCCCACTGTGATCATGTGACATTCAGCATCACATACTACTTGCATTGCAAGACATCACTCATTTATCAAGTTAAAATTTATTACAAATATTTGCTCATTTTAAGGAACACTTGCAGAACAAGTTATTCCAATCCAAAGTTAATCCAAAGTCCTGTATTCCTAAAAACACTCATTCACAGGAGCTAGAAACCTAGCTCTAGGACACAGTGGCTTAAAAATCAAAAGCTATAGGAGGGCCTGGCTGGATCAATCAATGGAACGTGTGACTCTCAAACTGAGGTTGGAGCCCTACATTGGGTGTAGACAGTACTAAAAAAATAAACTTAAAAAAAATAAGTGAAATAAAATGTTTTTAAAAAGCAAAAGCTACACTAATGACATAAAAAAAGAATTTTATAGCATTGTTCAGCTTGTTCAGAAATGAAACAAACTTTTATGTATATATTTGAATTCAATTCTCTAGTTTATCTTCCTAATGAAATACTCACCTGTTTTCCTAAGAATTGTAAGAAAAACAAAAATATTATCAGAGCATCTGAAGGCTTTTAACATTAAAGTAAGTTATAAGCCACCAAATAGATGTTGTGTGTGGCATACCTAAAAGCAGACCTGAAGTTGAGAGCTGCCAGTTGTCTCAGTGTATGTATAGACCAAAGCACTGTACATAGTAGAAGTATACATAAGAATCTCTGGAGTCTTCCTGGATTCAAATCCTGGTGTTGCTACCTGTTAACTACATGACCTAAAACAAGTTACTTGATCTCCATACCTCAGTGTCTTCATTTCTAAATGGGAATAACAGTATATACTTCATGGGCTTAGTGTGAGGATTAAATGACAAAATACTTACAAAGCTGCATGCATAGTCCCTGGGCATAAAAGTGAGTGTTTATGAAATAATAGGTACCATTAACACAATAGCTCTCACTGGATAGGTGATAGACTTGTTAAATATTTTTAAATGAAATTTGTTTATGAAAAAAATATATGCTTATTGTAGAATGTGGAAATGACTACAAAGAATTTAAAAAGGATATTAATCACCCATAATCCTAACAATTAAAGAAAGGACTATTACATTTGGCGTATTCCTTCTAAATATTTTTTTCTTGTATATTTTTCCATGGTTGAGGATCTTATGTTCACAGTCTGGTAGACTGAGGAATAGGTTTAGAGCTGCACCTTCTTCAGTGTCATAGGTGAGATGACAGATACCATGAAAAACTATATTTTCCTCTTTTTCATTATCTTTTTTTCCCAGGACTTTACTATCTACATAGTAAAGACATAGCCCTGTAATCCCTGGCTACTTTTTTTTTTTTTTTAAGATTTTATTGGTAAGTAATCTCTACATCCAACATGGGGCTCAAACAACCCCAAGATCAAAAGTTACATGCTCTAGTTCTACCAACTGAGCCAGCCAGGTGCCCTCCCTGGCTTCTTAATGCGAACTTTCTCACTTTCAAATGTAAGCACCTCAGGAGGTGAGGTACCCACTTCTGTAACCCAAACTTCTCTTCTCCCTTTTTCTCCAATGCCAGACTGGCCCTGAAGAATTCCTCCCCTGGACTGTGTGGAGACAGATGTTTAGAAATGGAGTTTCTTCCCACCATGATTTCCTTTAACATTTTTTAACTATAAAAATTACATAAAGTGGGGCACCTGAGTGACTCAGTTAAGCATCCGACTTTTTTTTTTTAATGTTTTATTTATTTTTGAGACAGAGAGAGACAGAGCATGAACGGGGGAGGGTCAGAGAGAGAGGGAGACACAGAATCCGAAGCAGGCTCCAGGCTCTGAGCTGTCAGCACAGAGCCCGACGCAGGGCTCAAACTCACGGACCGTGAGATCATGACCTGAGCCGAAGTCGGACGCTTAACCGACTGAGCCACCCAGGCGCCCCAAGCATCTGACTCTTGATTGCAGCACAGGTCATGATCTCATGGTTCTTGAGTTCAAGCCCCACATCAGGGTTCTCTCTCTCCCTCCCTCTCTGTGTTCCTCTCCTACTCACACGTGTGCACTCTCTCTCTCTCAAAATAAATAAATAAACATTTTTTGAAAATTACACAAAAATTCATAGAAATAATTACCCATTTGTCCCTATATTAGATGTATAGCAAACAGCAGCGTCTGGCTGGCTCAGTCAGAAGGCCATGCAACTCTTGATCTCAAGGTCATGAGTTCAAGCCCCACATTTGGTATAGTGATTACTAAAAAAAATTAATAAACTTAAAAAAAATTTAAGAACAAATAAAGATGTATGACCAATATAACTTTAAATTGGATCATCAAGAAATTGATCTCTATTCTATAATAAGGCACAATGGTTGTCAGAGTTACAAATCATCATCTGCTACCATCTAATCTAGTACCTTTTTTTTTCAAGATTTTATTTTTGGGGTGCCTGGGTAGCTTAGTTGGTTAAACATCCAACTCTTGATTTTGGCTCAGGCCATGATCTCATGGCCATGAGATTGAGCCCCACATTGGGCTCTGTACTGGGAGTGGAGCCTGCTTAAAATTCTCTCTCTACCTCTCCCTTTGCCCCTCTGTGCCTTGCTTGTGTGCAAGTGTGTACTCTCTCAAAAAATATATGTATATATTTTTTATTTTTAAGTAATCTATATACCTAACATGAGACTCAGACTTAACAACCCTGAAATCAAGAGTTGAATGTTCTACCAACTGAGCCAGCCAGGCAACCCTCTAATCTAGTACTTTCAACTCTGTAGTTCATTCTTACTATAGCTATTGCTATCTTCAGCAACAAAATACATCACCATAATAAGGTACTATCACCACTATCAGCAAACACATACCATTTATCATGCACCTAAGTAATTGGCTACGTCTATTTTTACATATATTAGCTCATTCAATCCTCAAAACAACTCTGTGAGATCACCCATTTCACAGGTAAAGGGAATCTGAATGGTCTGTTTTGACTCCAAAATCACTGAAATTTTTTTCTAATTAATACTCTGAAAATCCTTCCTGGTCACACCTAGTTCCAGAGTTTTGACACGATAACATTTCATAATACTCTAACACAATCTTTTTTTTTTAATGTTTATTTATTTATTTAGAGGGGGGTTGGGGCACAGAGAGAGTCCCAAGCAGGCTGCACACCATCAGCACAGAGTCTGACTCAGGGCTCCATCCCACAACTGTGAGATCATGACCAAAGCCAAAATCAAGAGTCAGACACTTAACCAACTGAGCCACCCAGGTGCCCCTCTAATATAATCTTTTAGATTCATGCTAGAATATTAGACTTTTAGAGGGATAAAGGCTTATAAAATACAACTGTGTCTGGGAAGGCAGTCCTCTTTGAAAGAGAATAGTTTCTGGGGGAAGAAAACATGAAGTGAGAAACACGGAAAAGATGCTTGTCCAACCAGCCAAATTAGCTAAATCAATCCTAGAAGCAGCTGATCACAGACAGTACAAGCACAGCTTCACCAAAAAAAAGTTGGCCTTGAAGTCCCATGTGCACTTGTTTTAGCAATCTCCTACTGACTCTTTGAGAGTCTTTGTAAATGTCACCTCCTTGTCAAATTTTCTGCTCCCCATCCTCATCCTCATTCCACCCCACATTCTCTCCACCATTTTCCCATAGCGCTTTGTAAATGCCTCTATTGTGACACTACATTGAATTTACCTATCCATACCTCAAGCCTGTGGGGGAAGGGTTTACCATATCTTATGTTTGTGTCCCCAGTGTACCACGTAGTGCCTGGAACACGTGGATGGAATGAAGGACTGATGAATGACTCAATGAATGAATGAAATGGAAAAGCAAAAATAGAACTAAAAGTTAGGAATAAAAAGAACAATGAGGGGGCACCTGGCTGGCTCAGTCCAAAGAGCATGTGACTCTCAATGTCAGGGTGTGAGCTCAAGCCCCATGTTGGGTGTACAGATTACTTAAATAAACGAACAAAAAAATAAATAAATACTTTTAAACAAAGCAATGAGTTTTCAATAACGAAGAAGTTCCTTTATTTAGTCATACCCCTTCATTTTACAGAAGAAAAAACAAACTTGTGGGGCACCTGGGTGGCTCAGTCGTTTAAAGTATCTGACTTCAGCTCAGGTCAGCCTGCTTTGGATTCTGTGTCTCCCTCTCTCTCTGCCCCTCCCCTCCTGCTCATTCTCTCTCTCTCTCTCAAAAATAAATAAAACATTAAAAATTATTTAAAAAAAAAGAAAGAAAAAACAAACTTGTTATCAGTTAAATGGCTTGTCTAAACTAGTTACTATCAGGGGCACCTGGCTGGCTCAGTTGGTAGAGCATATGACTCTAGATTTTAGAGTCATGAGTTTGAGCCCATGTTGGGCATGGAGCCTACTTAAAAAAACAATAACAACAACAACAAATTAGTTAATGTCAGAAGCAGGGCTAGAACACAACAGGTCTATTAACCTCAACTTTTTGTTTCCCTGATCTTTTCTCATCATTATAACACTGATCACACTGTATTGCCAGTCCTCCCCGGCACATCAAGCTCCTTGAAGGCAGTAACAATGTCTTATTGATCTCTAATCTATCCCTTGATTATAAATGCTGAAGGTAATGAATATAGTCCTTTGTGCCATAAAAATGACCTCAAAATCAGATATGTGGGTTTGCAATCCCCTTTAACACCACTTCTATACTAATTTCCACACTGTCGGAGATAATCTGAATGAATTTTAGTGAAACAGTGAAATAACCCTGAGCTTTAAAACCAAACACACCTGAGTTTAAATGTCAGTTCTGAAATTTATTGTGATGTCAGGCATATTATTTAAAATTTCAGAGCTCAATTACTTCACCTGTAACCCAGATCAGAAAGGCTAAGAGGGCAGGTAATAATACCTATCCTGCAAACTAGCATATTACAGGTGTTCAATTAAAGGGTCGTTATGTTATTGTTGTTACTGTTAATTAACAAATTAGTGAATTCATTCATTACAACATGGAGCATTTTTTCAACTTCTCCCTGCATACCACCTGTCCTTTAAACCATTTCCAGGCAGATTTCTCTAGAAATTTTCTGAGTGATAACCGCTATTTCCTGACTTCACACAATACTGAGTGGCCAATACACAACTTTTAGCATTGGATTATAAATTCTATCTTGTGCTATTCTCTAATTTTTTATTATGCACATATCTCATTTTTCTCATCAAATTGTAAGGTTTTTGACAATGTAATGAGGGTAATATGTAATATGTAATAGGGTAGCACAGAGAGAATAGAAGCAGAGAATTGAGTATAGAGGCTAATTATAATAGCACTGACAAGGAATGATAAGAATGAGAGCTGGGGCAGTGGCATTGAAAAGAGAAATAGGTCTCAGGGACACTTAAATGATAGAACTGGCAAGATTTGGCCCCTGATTCAATGTGATGGATAATGCTGGGTTGGGGAATAAAAGATGATCGTAAGGTATCTAAAATAAATGGTTGACTAGATGATGATTCTATTATCTAAAATAAGGAGTAAAATAAAAAGAAGAGATTGGAGACTGGGAGTGGGAGAAGGAAGGACAAAAGGTATTAAAGACATGTTAAATCTTTTGCAAGTAGGCACAAGTGGTCAATAAAAAGAGATAGAAAAAGATCTAAAATACTGAAAACTCTTGGTTGGAGAAATTTCCTCAGGAAATAAAGCAGCTTCTGAACCTAAGCTGTACAAGATATAAAAGAGACTGAGGTGGGGCAGAGAGGGTACAGAAGCAGGTTGTCCAGTGAGGCCCTGCAGGGCAGAAATAGTCCCAGATGGTAAATATTATAAGTAAAGAAATTTTTATTTGCCCTAAGGGAGAATTTTCTAAAAACATGAGGTTTCTGAGTCACCAAATCTTGGAGGAAACAGCTGTCCTTTGGGATCCAGGGAGCTATGTATCCCATTGTATGACTCTGGACCAGTCATTTTGCCCCAGCTTCCACTGTCCTATCTGCAAATTTCAGACCAAAGCCATTATCCTTATTATTCAGATTCTAGTGCTTATTGGACACTTCCTGTATCACTGAGTATAACCAAAGAAACAGATTCGTGACCATCAATGCATTTCACATAAAATGCAGATGGAGTAAATAAGGATACAGCTCAGATCAGGAAGATGAGTAAAGTTTTATGAACCAGTTGATCCCTACACCCATCCTACAATGAGTAGCTTAGAAAGCACATACATTTCTGGGGCGCCTGGGTGGCACAGTCGGTTAAGCGTCCCACTTCAGCCAGGTCACGATCTCGCGGTCCGTGAGTTCGAGCCCCACATCAGGCTCTGGGCTGATGGCTCAGAGCCTGGAGCCTGTTTCCGATTCTGTGTCTCCCTCTCTCTCTGCCCCTCCCCCGTTCATGCTCTGTCTCTCTCTGTCCCAAAAATAAATAAAAACATTGAAAAAAAATTAAAAAAAAAAAAGCAAGCAAATACATTTCTGTTTCTTCTTTGAGACTGTCTTATCTGTTTTTCTGTCCATTCTCCAAGGTCATGAGTTTACCTATTTATGAGTGAATACATTTTGGTGGAAGAGCTTCTGTAATTATGATAGAATGACATCTCAGTTGATTTGGACACCTTTAAATGTAGGTCAAATTAGCTTGGCAAGGAAGCAATCTAGCAGGAAATAAACTACAGGTAAAATTCTCTAAATCAATTTTTCTCATTATATTTATACAAATTCTTCTTGGAGATACTAACACTATCTTCTGTTTAATTTAGACAGTCAGGTTTAAGGACTTTTTTTCAAAAGTAGACAAGTTGAGAGGTGGGAAGTGCTTTAATAACTATCTCTCAAAAGAAATCACTTCCATGGTATCTATAAAGTACACTGCAGAGAACAATGGTATCTATAAGGTACGCATGCTGTGAAGAACAATGGCTGGTCATAGGAAGATTTGTTTTCTAATCCCAGGTCTGATCAATGCCGTGTGGCTTCAGACAAGTCACTTAATATCTTAATAATTTCCTCAGCTATATAATGATAAATATGAAGAAAGACAATGTGAAAATTCTTTGAGATATAAATTGTCTGCAGTGAAAGGCTTTATAACTAATGCACAATTCCTCCTTTCCTCAATCTATTTATATAGATATGAGGTCCTTAATATATCTTTGAGATAACTCATAATCCTCTCCTCCCTCCATTAGATTTGTTAATCAAACGATTGAAAGTATTTTGGTAGATGGGGTGCCTGGCTGGCTCAGTTGGTTGAGTGTCCGACTTTGGCTCAGGTCATGATCTCATGGCTCATGAGTTCAAGCCGTGCGTCGGGCTCTGTGCTGGCAGCTCAGAGCCTGGAGCCTGCATTGGATTCTGTGTTTCCCTCTCTCTGCCCCTTCCCGGTTCATGTTCATGCTCTCTCTCTCTCTCTCTCTCTCTCTCTCTCTCTCTCTCTCTCTCACACACACACACACACACACACACAAATAAAAATAAACAAAAAAAATTTTTGAAAGTACTTTGGTAGATAGGTAAAAAATTTAGTGACAAAACCTGCCAAAAGAAGAAAGCCAAATGCCTCTGAAAAAAGGTAAGGGTATCTTAAATGAAAAAAATCAAAGACTATATATACATTTAATGTGTTTGTAAGACATACTCCGTCTTTATTATTTTTCAGATCTGTCAGTTAAAAAACAAAAGTAGTGGTGTAATATACTCAAGAGGTTTAATATTATGTTAATCAAAGCTGACAACTGTGAAAACCATTTATTTTTGTATGTGAACCACTAATTTCAGATGAAATCTAAAATACTCAAGTCCCAATTGTTAACACTGAAATGCCAACAAAAACCTTAAGGAAATCTTTTGTAGCTAGATTATACTGTTACGCATTTATTTGAGAAACTAAAACATGTATGTAACTAATGTATCTAAATCCTACTGTATCACTGCAAATGCTCCAATAAAATCTACTTGGTCAAAATTTGAGCAAATTATACTACATAGCTTAATTTAAAATCTATGTTGTCATTCATCAAATTCTGATAACTATACCCTGCAATTTAGTGTATGTGGTTAGAGCATTGCCTAGACTCAACAAGTCCAAAGTTGCATTCCCATTCCTACTGGAGCCAATTGACTTGAAAAGGAGAAAAATATCAGTAACCTAGCACAGCTTGCTTTCTATCCACTTTCTCTGATTTTGGTGAAAACTGAGTTCAAAGGACACTTGATAAAATTGTGGATCAATAGCCTGTGTAAAAAAACTACCTGAAATGCCACCTTCACAAACAAAGTACAGTACTCCCTCAAACTATAAATAAATGGAAGAAAACAAACTTTCCTTCTCTAAATATAGGGAACAGAGCATGTCGTGATCCAGTTTAGGTCTGCCTCTCCACTGCTAAATCTAACACCTCCAGAGAAGATCCTAGTCTGATGTGTGAATATAAATAAATTGATTAAATCCTGAGCATGTTTCCTCCTCAACTGTAAAATGAGGATAATAATACTGACCTCCTTAGGACAATTGTGAGAATTACAGTAAGCAGTGACTATAAGCTAACTATTAAGTGAAAGCAGCAATAATAGTAGCAGCAGCAGCAGCAGCCATAGTTATCATTCTGTCCTGATACATAGGGGATCATGTACAGGTCTAAGAATAAAATCTAAGAGTGTATTTTAAGAAGGAAAAGGTGATCAACTTTAGCATATTTTTGGTAAAGGAAGATCAATGGTTTTTGAATTTGACCAGGAAGAAATTGCTGGGGAGCTTGTTTTAAAAGAATACTTTCAGGGACACCTAACTGGGTGGCTCAGCCAGTTAAGCATTCGACTTCAGCTCAGGTCATGATCTCAAGGTTCCTGAGTTTAAGCCCCGCATTGGGCTCTTGGCTGTTAGCACAGAGCCCACTTTAGATCCTCTGTCCCCCTCTTTCACTGCCCCCCTCTGCTCGTGTTCTGTCTCTCAAAAATAGACATTTAAAAATAAGTAAATGAAAGAATATTTTCAAAGCAGTAAGGTGAGAAGCCTGATTGTAGGTGGCTAATGAAAAGGAAATGGAGATGGCAGGTATAAACCAGGTATTTTCAACATCCACCAATCACTATCATAGAGTCATGATGATTTTTTTTAAATCAGAAAAGGACTTATATTTCTAGGCTTTTTATTATAGTTCTCATTTACAGAGAGTTTTAGGATTCAGAAAAATAATTACTAAGATCGTCCTGTTGCCATTGTTCTAACTCACAAAATGTTCTATTAGTGGTTGACAATGTAGAAAACTATTGAGGTTATTTGGTAAAGAGTACATTGATGATGAATTTAAAACTGATAGGTAAAGTGGGCAGGGGGAGGCAAACCATAGCTCTAAGTAGACAGGAGACTGAAGAAAAATGAATTTTTATTGATTGTAATGAAACATGGTTTCAAGGCAACTATTCTCGGGGTTTTGTAACTCGTTAGCATGCCGGAGTCTCATTCATTATTGGAATTAACCAGACAAATCACTCCACCAGCTAAGAATGGCCATGCACCACCACCCACAGAATCAAGAAAGAGATATTGTCAATCCTGTCCATGCCTTTGGTTTCCCGTGTTGAGTCAAATTAAGCAGTAGGTTCCACTCCTGGTGGCAACCTTCTGCCAATTCCTTTAAGTTTCAGCTTTGCAACCATACTCTCCCCCTGCCCCTCCCCTACTCCCATGCCCAACCAGAATCCAAAGACTTTGGTTTCCCAGAAGCTGCACCAGTGCATCACCAGTCGGCATCATTTATGTTCGGAACTATGGCAACTATCTCTGTGCCTTTGAGATCTACTGATATAAGCCTCTCATTGATGATATAAGGGAGAAGAGAAATTAAGGGGTTGAGACAGGAAGCTATACATCAAGCGATTTCTTTCAAGATGTGGAAAACTGGATGTTTAAAAGCAGAGGCTTAGGAGCCAGTGAAAAGGAAGAGAACAAAGAAATGTTAGAAGAAACAGAAAAGCTTAGCAACAAAGTACCTCACATGTTAGGATAGGATAAGATTCAATAATAATAATAATAGCACCTCACATTTATTGGGAACTATCATCATTTAAAAATTTTGTTATATCTTTGTGTTATGCATAGTAGCAGCTAGTAGAAATACCACAATTCTGATTTTTACTGGTGTCAATAAAAAATCTGCAAATTATATAGAAAGATCATTTATCTTAAGTTTTGGACTTAAGTTTTACTTTGAATTCATGTAGTACTTCATAGTTTACAAAAGCATTTACATAATCCTCAAAACAACATGAATCTGCTGAATCAGTTTCGTAATTCCCATTTTCAGAGAGAATCTCAAGCAGATTCCATGCCCTGAGCAAAGTCAAAAGTGGGGCTTGGTCCCCCAACCAGGAGATCATGACCTGAGCTGAAATCAAGAGATGGAGGCTTAACCAACTGAGCCACCCAGGCTTTTTTTTGTTTCTCTTAAGCTCACAGTTGATGATGAAGAAAGAATTCTTACATTTTCGGTAGATATTTAAAGGGTTGGACTTCCTAACTAGCATTCATCTTAAAATAAAATTGTGGGTTTTTTTTTAATGTTTACTTATTTATTTTGAGAGAGAGTGAGCGCAAGCAGGTGAGGAGTAGAGAGAGGGAGAGAAAGAGAAAATCCCAAGCAGGATCTGCACTGCCAGTGCAGACCCTGATGCAGGGCTTCAACTCATGAGCCATGAGATCATGACCTGAGCTGAAATCAAGAGTTGGACACTTATGCAACTGAGCCACCTAGGTGCCCCTTAAGATAAAGCATTTTATGTTCATTCAGATTTCCTCTATTTCCCCAAAGACCCACTGAGTGCCTGATGCTGTTCCACCCCTAATCAGGCCTCTCCAAGGCAACACAATATCTATGTGTGTTTCCCATTTTCTCTGTCATCCCCCAAATTTAAAAACCTATTTCCCATTATCTTCACAGCACTGTTCATTTATCTAATTCACTAATTTGCAATAAGACACTAAAACTATTAGGAGCTTGGGGTGCCTGGCTGGCTCAAGAATCAGGGAACATGTGACTCTTGATCGTGAAATCATGGGTTCAGGCCCCATGTTGGGCGTGGAGCTTTCTTGGGGAAAAACAACAACAACAACAAACTAATAGGAACTTAACAAATTATCCCCCTCTCCCCCAGATTTGCATTTTAACCCGGGGTCTTAAATTGTTTTAATAATATGGGCATTTCTGACCCTCATAATGGAGCCAAGGTAATTTGGTTTTTCCTGGCATCCCATCACACCAACACAACAAAGGCATACTTTATAGTACTTTTTGTACAAATAATGTACATTACATGTACATCAATATTAAACAAAAAGGGAGAAAACTATTCATAATGAGACTAGTCAAAATTATAATCCTCTTGCCCAGTGTGATTGACTAATAATAATGTTAAAACTAGATTTTGTCTTAATTCAATAAAATGTTATAAGCATAAGCAAATAAGTTAAATGTTTAAGTCATTCTTTAATATTATCATTGGTGTTTATGAAAAGAAGAAGTAACTTCATAAGTATTCAATAGTGAATTTATACAAATTTCCTTCTGTGATCAATCCCAAGTCATTTTAGAATTTTCATGCAAATAGATGAAAGAAAACTTCATTGTTGCTAAAAAGACTTCTTTATGCCACCTTTTGTTTTCAGATTGACTCATCTTTCATTATTTTTCTATAGGCCAGGAATCATGTGTTTAGTTTAAAAATTAAGAAACCTCTACCAAGCATCCATTCTGCTTAGTTTTGTAAATATTAGTTTAAAGACCAAAGATAAAATGAAATAGATGGAGGCTATCTGCCTTACATACAACCTTCTTTCCTTTTAAGAATTTCCTGTGGAAATGCGGTTTTCTAGAAATTCATCTCTGGTTAACCGAGCAAGGAGAAGCTTACAGATGGCTAAACCAATGACTGTCACCAAGAGGGCCCTATGGCCTGAAAGGAAGTCACCTTAAGACAACAGAGAAAAGCAGGGTGATCATCCTAGCTCTTGCACATGAAGAATTATTAGCTTTTTTTTTAAGCTTTATTTTTAAATAATCTCTACATCCAACATGGGTCTCAAACTTACAACCCTGAGATCAAGAGTCACGTGCTCTATCTATGGAGTCAGCCAGGCACCCCAGAATCGTTAGCTCTTTTTACTGTATGCATATATACTGAATCTACAGTATGAGGTTTCCTTTATATGATGCAGTACCTTACTACATTAATTGCTGCTTTATACTCAGCTTTCTGTTTTTTTGCAACACTAAAGGATTTCAGTTTCCAAAGGGTTTGTGAAGATATAAATAATTATACAAACAATTATGATTAACCACTTTTCTTAATTGTTTTTTTTAAATGAGTTTAGGGGTGCCTGGGTGGCTCAGTCCGTTAAGCACCTGACTCTTGATTTCAGCTCAGGTCATGATTTCATGGTTCATGGGTTCAAGCCCACATCAGGCTCTGCACTGACACTGGGGAGCCTGCTTGGGATTCTCTGTCTTCCTCTCTTTCTGCCCCCCCCCCCCCCCCGCTGGCTCTCTCTCTCTTAAAAATAAACACTTTTTTAAAATTAAAAAAAATATATGGGTTTAAAAATATGTACAGAGGCGCCTGGGTGGCTCAGTCGGTTAAGCACAGGATTTTTGGTTTAGGTCATGATCTCATGGTTTGTGAGTTCAAGCCCCACATCAGGCTGTCTGTTATCAGTGCAGAGCCCACTTCAGATGCTCTGTCTCTCTCTCTCTCTGTCCCTCCCACTCTCAAAATTAAATAAACATTTTAATTAATTAAAAATATGTACAGTATAAAATAAATTTAGATACCCCAATCATCTTCCCTCACGAAAGATTATTTTCCCTCATGAGGGATGCCTGGCTGGCTTAGTTGAAAGAGCATGTGACTCCTGATCTCAGGGTCATGAGTTCAAGCCCCACATTGGGTATAGAGATTACTTAAATAAAACTTAAAAAAAAAAAAAAAAGATTACTTTCCCTCATGAAAGATACTTTTAGTATCTTTTTGGCATGGTTTACTAAAGCTTTAGAAGTTAGAATTTCCAGTTCTAACCCTTTTCCTTTCTCTCTCTGCTTCTCTAGATCCTTTCCCTGCTTGCTATGAGAAAAGGAGGCTAAAACTTTGTTCTACATGTTTCTCATAATATCATAACTAATTTTAACCTTTATGGTATTTATCCTCCAATTAGCTATTACTTTAGTAAAAAGTAAACCTCAGGTTAAAGGGTTATAAATATGAACAAATCTCAGTTCCTGACCTCAAGGAACTTTACAGGGCAGTAATGATCCTGAGAGAAATAATGATAAGTACATTTACTTTTCTCTTTATACTTTAGGAAGGGTTTAAACATGCAAAAGTTCATTTGATGTTTAAAACATCCTTGTAAGGAAGATAGGACAGATACTATTTCCCTAACTTTACAGAGGAGATAAAAGTAAAACATGCAACACATTTAAAGAACTAAAAATATTTAGATAAACTGTCATACATTGTGATTATAACTAGATAAACATGTTATAACATTATACACACACATACATCCTTAACTTATCCTTAGAAAGGCATCCAGGCTTAAGAAAATATCTCATTTGTTTTCCACAATGCTTAAAATCTCATCTTTTAAATTTATTTATTTATTTATTTATTCATTCATTCATTCAGATTTTATTTTTAAGTAATCTCTACACCCAATGTGGGGCTCAAATCACAACTCCGAGATCAAGAGTCTCTCACTCCACCGACTTGAGCCAGCATGGACCCCTATGGGGGTCCTCATGGACCTCATTTTATAATCCCATACTCAGTGTCTATAGGAGGTTCCATTATAAATAGTCAGAAATGCAAAAAACATTACTAAACACTAGAATTTACTACATGATAACTGGGCTCCTTAGAAAATGGAAGTTTGGAGTAAAGAGTCCTAGAATAACGTGGGAAACGATTTATTGGGAAAAAAGAAAAAAAAGCCTTGATAAACTGATATAAAGCCCTGGGCACAAGCAGCCTGTGGATTCCTGAAAAAACTGAGTAGGATGGAGGTGGAGAAGATATTAAAAGGAGAGACAAAATGACTAGCTTTACAATTTTGCTGCTGTTAATGACAAAACCCCAGGCTCCTTTTCAATTTCCAGTAGGCATATGTTGTACTTTTCAAGGTATAAGCTTCCCTCACAGGCCACTAAATAAACACTTACCAGCCCTTTAAAATTAAATCAGTTTGGGGGTCTTCTACTTCTTAACTTGCATTTGCCTCCCTTACCTGCCACCACCCTCATTCTTTGTTTCTTAGAATTAAAAAAGCCTAGGGGCATCTGGTTGGCTCAGTTGGTAGAGCATGTGACTCAATCTCAAGGTAGTGAGTTCAAGCCCCACAATGGGCATGGAGCCTACTCAGAAAAAGAAACTAAAAAAAAGAAAGAATTTAAAAGAGCTAATTCTAAAGCCATTTCTTTCTGCTCATGTTCCACTCTCTATATTCACCTACTAAGACCATATGTTGTCATCTGCTGTTCTAATATTTCTCTCTCAACTCTTTTCTTACATATTTGCCTCAAATTTAAGGTTTTTGGGTGACTCTATTTTTAAAAAATCAACAGCAGGGTGTTGTTACACCTTAATCAAACTTTAGGTCTGAGTCTTTTAGTATTTTACCTACTTTCTCCATTCAATCCTTTATTTCTTCCTAACATTGAAATGAAGGTCATGGACATGTCAGTGCCTAGCATAGTGCCAGGCACATAGGTGTTCAAAAAATATTTGTCAAATGAATCTTTCATAGCTTTAAAATTATTGATAGGAACATTTAGTCTGTAAAACTGAAAATTCTTGGAAGCAGTTTTCTCAAAGTTAACAAAACCCTAAACTCTTCTTTAATAGACAATTAGGATTCCCAAGATATTTCTCATTTTAATAAAAGACTGGAATAGAAAATTCTAAAAATCAACACAAAGATTAAAAAGCAGCCCTAAGATTAACAAAATTTTGTGTTTTGTCTTCCTTTAATTCATTCGGACTCTGAGGATCCAAGAAACAACCAGTTAGTGTTGTATCTACTTCAGAAGTTGGATCTGGCCTCAGAGTGGAGGTATCAAAGTCATTAAAATTTTATCTTGTTAGGAAACTGTACTTCCCTTAGAAAAAAAAGCAAATTGACATTTCTCCCAATATAGGGACTGTGGAAACAAGGGAAACCACTACACATCATTTCCACAATGCCCTATTATGCGAGAGAACATCTAATTTTGTTAATTCATTAAGCATTTTAAGAGTATTTTTGGCCATCACTATACTAAGGAGCTGTAGAGAGACACACAGCGGAGCCAGTGCACATTCCTTCTCCCCAAAGAGGTTACAATGCAAAGAGAGAACCAGGCGCGGAACTCAGAACAAAAGCTGTGACTGCATAATAATGTATTGGGGGTTGGGGGATGGGGATCTGAAAGCCTAGTTACTAGGAAAGCAATTTCCAGGAGGTAAGAGCTTAGGCCAGCTCTGAAAGAGGTTGATTGTAATTTTGCAGGAGTGAAAGTTGGAGGGGCTTCTACTTAGGAGATAAACATCTGCGCAGATTTAAAGGTGGGAAGTGCCTGAAGTGTGCAAGACTGTAAAGAGACTGACCTCCTAGCAGTCAAAGGCCGATAAGGGGAAAGACTGATTTTGAGGATGTAGGTAAGTTTGGGGAAGCCTGTTGATGATGTGTGAAGGGAAGAAGACATTTTTTTCTTTGTTATAGTAAAAAGCTTAGATTTCATGACATGGGTGTAAAACAAAGAGGAAAATTACGTGAGAAAAATTATTAAGACAGCTATGTAAAAATGAGGTTCTGGTTCTGGAGCTCTAGAAACAAGTTAGACATGGCATAATTTAGGCCTACGTTGTTAAGACTCAGAATAAGGAAATTTTCACAGTTGAGTAAATAGTAATAACAATAAATATATATAAGGTTATGCTACAATCGATCTCTTTAATTATTAACACAATTAATGACAATCTCCAAATAATTTCTTATCTCTAGCTCATTCCTTCCCATCCAGCACCTCTCTCTAGCTTACATCTTTGTATTCAAGACCTTTTATTGAGGACATCTATTCAGTACCCTCCTCCTATGACTTACTCAACTTGTCTTTGCTTTGTCTTCTTCCCATAAATGAAAAAATATCATCTTAGTCTTTAAAAGACCCAGCCTAAATACCATTTCCTTGAAGTCATTTATGACCTCAGGAAATTATCTGAACTTCTATCTGCTAGTCACTTTGGCCACATGCAGCTTATTTTCTGAACAATTTTTTTTAATGTTTTATTTATTCTTGAGAGAAAGAGAGATAGAGCATGAGCGAGGGAGCGGCACAGCGAGAGAGGGACACAGAATCCAAAGCAGACTCCAGGTTCTGAGCTGTCAGCACAGAGCCCAACATGGGGCTCACGAGCCATGAGATCATGATCTGAGCGGAAGTTGGACGCTCAACCCGCTGAGCCACCCAGGTGCCCCTGAACAATTTTTGAATACTGATGATCTTCATTCTTATTTAACCCTTTAAAACAGTTTTTTAAAAATCATGAGGCACCCAGGCAGCTCAGTCGATTAAGTGTTGGACTTCGGCTCAGGTTATGATCTCACAGTTCATGAGTTCGAGCCCCACATCGGGCTCTCTGCTGTTGGTGCAGAGCCCACTTCAGATCCTCTATCCCCCTCTTTCCATGCCCCTCTCTCACTCATCTGCACGAATGTACCCACGCACTTTCAAAAAAAAATAAACATTAGGGGCGCCTGCGTGGCGCAGTCGGTTAAGCGTCCGACTTCAGCCAGGTCACTATCTCGCGGTCCGGGAGTTCGAGCCCCGCGTCAGGCTCTGGGCTGATGGCTCGGAGCCTGGAGCCTGTTTCCGATTCTGTGTCTCCCTCTCTCTCTGCCCCTCCCCCGTTCATGCTCTGTCTCTCTCTGTCCCAAAAATAAATAAACGTTGAAAAAAAATTAAAAAAAAATAAACATTAAAAAATAAGTATGATCATTGCAGAACACATAGAAAATAAAAATTACTTGTGGAGTGCCTGGTTGGCTCAGTCAGTGGAGCGACTCCTGATCTCAAGGTTGTAAATTCAAGCCCCATGTTGGGTGGAGAGATTACTTTAAAAAATAAAATCTTTTAAAAACGGCACTTGTAATCCTGCCACCATTACTAAAATGTTGATGTATTCCAAGTGTCCAATGTGAATAGTATATACATTCGTTTTTAAATACAATATATACATTTTTGCATCCTGCATTTAGTTTTTGCTTTTACATTGTTATTTTACAGACTCTTGGCATCCAAACCATTCTACTCAGAATCTGAAGACCCCAGCTACTGCTTCTTTTTACCTCAGCTGTTAATCCTTATATCCTCTTTCTTTATGCCTCTTGCTTCCAGGTGTCCACTGTTTGCCTTCTCAATGTGCCTTTAATTAATTAATTAATTTTTATTTCAATGTGCCTTTAAATCAATATTCAACCCATGTCAACCCCTTTTACCTCAGTGTTTGAGAAGAGGTTTTATCTATCTATCTATTTATGATTTTGTTTTTAAGTAATCCCTATTCCCAATGTGAGGCTTCAACTCACAAGCCCTGAGATCAAGAGCAGCATGCTCCACTGACTGAGCCAGCCAGGTCCCCAGGGGTGGGCAGGGAGAGCTTTTAAAGAGCTTCCTACAGATTGATTGGTCTTGGGTCTGGTGTTCATCTCAGACTAATAAACTCTGGAAAAGAGGCAGAAGGGGTCATACAGTCCAGTAAGATAATTTATGAAGAAGGACCCTCTTTGAAGAATGGGAATGGGAGACACAGTTGACTTGACCTATAAATCCTTCATTTAATATTTGTAGAAAAGAAGATTTTAAAAATTTTTTATGTTTTATTTTATATTTGAGAGAGAGAGACAGAGACAGCGAGCAGGGGAGGTGCATGCAGAGAGAGAGACAGAATCCGAAGCAGGCTCCAGACTCCGAGCTGTTAGCACAGAGCCCAACGCAGGACTCGAACTCACGAGCAGTGAGATCTTGACCTGAGCCGAAGTCGGGCGCTTAACCGACTGAGCCATCCAGGTGCCCCGAAAATAAGATTTTTTAAAAGTAATCTCTATGCTGAACTTGGGATTCAAACTCATGACCCCTAGATCAAGTCACATGCTCTACCAACTGAGCCAGCCAGGCACCCCCTGAAAATAGAATTTTTAAAATAATTGTTTAAGTTTATTTATTTATTTTGAAAGAGGGAATGCATGAGCAGGGGAGGGGAGAGGGAGAGGGAGAGAGAGAGAATCCCTAGCAGTCTCTGCACTGTAAGCATAGAGCAGACACAGGGCTCGAACTCACAAACTGCAAGATCATGACCTGGGCCAAAATGAAGAGTCGGTCACTTAAGTGACTGAACTACCTAGACACCCTTGAAAATAAGATTTTTGATGACTATATAATATTCTGTCCTATGACTATATCAGATATACTTATCCTTTCCCATGGTACTGAACAGTTAGGTTGTTTCTGGTCTTCACTATTCTAAATAACACTGAGCAGAAGTAAAAAATTGTTTGTATTCCTAAAAGCAAAATTACTAGATCAGTGGCGGCAGATTCTTAATATTTGCCAAAGACCTTCTAGATGGGTTTTTTGACCTTAAAAAAGGAGAGCAAGGTTTTTGAACTTAGTTACATTTTGCTTTCTAGGAAATGCAGGAAAAACTATATTGTATGCCAAAAATACTTAAATGAAATACTTCCTCTTAAGAGATACTCTCATGTAATGCATTTTAGAAATTAAGGTGATGGGAAAGATTACAAGACAGTGGTTTATGTGTTTCGAACTGGAGGACTGCACTGGGGACAGAATTGAATTCTATAGAATTATTATGCACTTGTATTAGAAAAAAAGAATGAAAGGAGTATTAAACTATGAAAATTCATCCCTTATCATTTATATGTGCAAAACTACATTTTATGCAATTGAATCTTCAACTGGTACTTTTTATAATGTGAATTGATTAGACTGTTGCCATTTGTTATCTACATAAGAATTCCTGAGGTTAATATGCCGATGTTAAAGTTAGCCATTTCCCTTCAAACTTTTGTTTAGATAACATGCTATGAATGCCTTTGTGCGCTCATTTTCCCCCCATTCATACCGTGGAAAGATATTCCCTGAAGTGGAGTTGTTCATATGCACAATTTTATAGCTTCCCTTATATATTGCAAGATCATGTACTCCACGGACACGTTATTAACTCTGCATGTTTGTCTTGCTGCTTCTACCTCTCCTTAAAAAGATAGGTCTTTTCATTTTAAATATTCCCCACAGGGTAGCGGAGGTAGAAACGGCACACAGCTGAGCACAGAGTACAAGCTCAAGAAATATTAATGGCTTAATTTTCATGTACCTGTGGGTTTGACCTTCTCTTCTCTAGATCTTTCTCTCTCAGCTCTTCTTTTCGGTATCTATTTCATTACCTTAAATTGGCAATTTCAGGTAAATCGACAGCTTCAGGTTAATTTTGGACACAGGAGTCTCTTCGTGTCCCTCAAATTTATGTCTCAGTAAGTGTCCCGTTCTGGAACCTTTCTTGCCCGACTGCTGTCTGAGGAAGCTGAATTCAAAGCAGTCACGATCCCCTTGAGGTCACACCTAGGTTGCCTCCTCAGAAAGGAAGCGTTTTCTCAACGAATGTCTATGCCAGTCAATTTGCGCTGATTTTGAAGACAACGGAATGGGCGCGCCTTCCTGCCAATTTGACGCTGTGTGAGTCGCAGAAATTCAGTGGAGGGGTTCGGACGCCCGCGGAATCTTTTGCATCTCACAGAATTGTAGTAAACACTGGCTGCACCCTCCCGTGCCCGGGAGATGAGGACAGGTGCGAAGCCCGCCTGGGGAGGAAACGGCTACTAACCACTCAGAGCCACATGCCGCGCTGAGCAAAACCCATCCCTGGACCACGACCGGAATCCCGGCTGCCGCTCGCCTCTCAGGGCGTCCCCGGCAGCCGAACGGGTGACATTAGCCAAGCGGAGCGGCACCCCCGGCACGGCAAAGGCCCGGGGGGCGGGGCGGCACGGCGTCACCTGTGACGTAGCCGCTCGACCGGGCCGCCGCCGCCGCCGCCGCCGCTGCCGCTGAACCGGGGGCGGGGGGCCCGGGGGTGAGCGCAAAGATGGCCGCTTCGGCTCGGGCTGGTGAGTGTGCGTGACGGACGCGCGCGGCTGCAGCGGTTGGCGGAATGAGGCTCTCTACCGGAGCGGAGGTCCGACCAGAGCCTTCGGGGCCTGGGGGCACCTGGCGGTGTTTTCCCGCCTCGCAGGGCGCGGGGAGGTCCTGAGTGAGGGAGAGGGGGGCTGCAGACGGACTGAGGGGAGCGGGCCGAGGGGCGCGCGGAGAAGGCAGTGGCAGTGGCGGCGGGTCCGGCGAATTTAGAATTGGCGCCTCTGGGAAGTTTCGGTGGGTCGTGCGATGCCCTGGCCGGCGTCCTGGTGGCTGGCCACCTCAGGAGTGCCCAGAGATGCTGCGAGCAGCCGCGCGTCCCGTGTGGCCAGGGTCACCGCGTAGCCACCCTGAGCGGGGCTGGAGGGGCATGAGTTGGGAGGAGAAGAGGCGGAATAGGAAGACTTTGGGGGGTGCGGAGGGGGAGATGTGCTCTGACCCGCGTTGGGGAGCGCTATGTAAATGTGATCATGAATAAGGATGCGCTCTGGGCGCTCTGCAGAGCTGGTACTGTCGAAATAAAACCGCATCCTAACCCCTGGCTCTGATTGCTGCCAGGTGATGCTCGAAATCCCCTGGGAGGCTTTGGAAGGGCATTTTCTAGCCGTCCGTTTATGAGGAATGGCTTGCTTTCCTTCCATCGATCGGGTCCCAGCGTTGCCAGCACCTGCTGCCACTTAGAGACACTTAGGATTTTTGAATACCAGCTTCCGCTGGCCTTCGGGGAAGGAATGCTAATGGGCTAAACTCATTTGGGGGCGTAAGAAACGTGTTAGCATGAGAAGAAAAAAATGTTCAAGTTTAAGAGGTGGTAGGAGACCCTCGTACGCCCACTCCCAATAAAAAAGAAAGTGAAACGTAGTGGTTGTTTCAACTGCAAGTTTGAGCTGTTGTACATTCTGCATGTAACCGGATAATTTCTTGCAGTTTTAATTTTGGAAGTAGACAATTTAGCAAGTCTTAGGAGAGTCGCTTTGTCCTTAAGCCCTCCTGATTTCCCCCACTTTTAAACTCTAATGGTCCTATCTTGCAAGTAACGGGATTGTGAAATTAGCATGGAAATAGGACCTTCAGACCCTGCACTTGAATTCCTTATTATCTGTGAAGTAGCCTGTGCGGGGCGAGGTGTGTGTGTGTGGGGGGGGGGGAGTAGGGGGTGGTAACATAGGGCCTGGAATTCCATTTTGAGTTGTCTTTAAAATCAGTATTCAGTGTAAACAATGAAAAAAAAATAGCTGTTCACTGTGATCAAATTCAGAAAGCCAAACATGAGTTAAAAACGTGTTTATAGAATATTTCATCATCTCAGTGAGATTCAATATTCAGTTGTCTTGAAAGAGAGGAAAACTTTGTATTCTTGGAGCCCTAATCTTTTTATCTTTAATTTACCATCTCGGGATTTGAAAGAGATTTTTATTTTTATTTAATTTCCAACCCCTACCCCCACACAGATTTGAAAGAGATTTTAAACATTTTGTCTTGTTTACCTTTTCTCCACCCTGCTCCGATTTCTCTAGCTTTTTGTGTACTAGCCGTTCATTTTGCAAAGGATGGCAGATTTTTCATTCTAGGAATTTTCATGTAGTCTATCTATATTGAAATTTAGAGATATTCTAATATTGAACAAAGTTGAGCGCATACAGTGTAGAAAGTTGAAATGTTTTGGCTGTTTTCATTGTACATTCACCTTGTTTTTCTTCCAGAATATTAATTATCCCAGACTTTTTAGCTTAAAAACATTTAAGTGATAAGTGAATCTGTGTTGAGTATACTATACAATGATACACTTTTTGGAATATTTAAATTGGAAAATCTGTTGAAGATTTGGGTTAAATATTTGAAATATATTGTTTCTACCTGTCTTTACCCTCCCCCATCTTTTCACAGATTTTTCTTTCTGTACTACAGAAATTTATCATATATACCCTCTACCAAAATTTTCCTCTACATGCTTAAATCTTACTGAGTATTATAGCATTGGTGGTACGTAAGAGGATTTTCTGCTCATTGGGTTGTTTGAGGGCAGAGTCTGATTGTGTTTTGTTTGTATCCCCAGCACCTAACTATCTGCTTATCATGAGGGAAAATCCCTGTAAGTGTCGACTTGTGGTTTTGAATGGTGCAGAGATATAGAGAAAGGCAACGTCTTGGCTTCTTATAGGCAGAAAAAGGGTGCTTTGAAGTGTTTCTCCTTCCTGTAATGTTAGGCAGAACAAACATGGTTGCCGGATTCTAATGGAGTTGTCTGGTTGAGGGAGATTAGACAGAGACTGGGGCCCAGGCTTAGGAGACTAATCAAGGTAGGAAATGTGTGCCCATCATTTTCTGGATTCAGTAATGGACAGTTTTGCCATTAGGCCTAATCGAAATAGAAAGTGACAGGTCACTAAAATATAGGAGGATTCTATAATACTGGCTTTCTGGCAAAAATTAAGATTATTGAAGTACATTGGTTTTTCACAGCGCTTTCAGAGACCATAAAACTTTACTTTCAGTGGAGTTTTACATACCATGGGAAAAGCTTATTTATAGTCCAAGAATATATTTGTTAGGCCAAATTATAGATGTGTTAGAATGATAGAGTCTAAGCATTTTACACAAAGTATTTGAACTCAATTTTCTAGACCCATAATAGAATGCTTAATTTTTTTTTTTTTTTTTTTTTTTTTGAGAGGTGGGGTGGGGAAATGGGCAGAGGGAGAAAGTGAGATAATCTTAAGCAGGCTCCATGCTCAGCACAGAGCCTGACATGGGGCTCAGTCCTGCGACTCTGGGATCATGCCCTGAGCCAAAATCAAGAGTTGGGTGCTCAACTGAGCCACCCAGGTGCCCCACTCAATCTTTTTGTGAACATTTCTCCCATTGTTATGAAGTTAGCTGCAGTATGTTGATATATAAGTATGGTGATGTGACACTAATGATAAATATTTTGGAACAAAATTGCCCATGAATGAAATACCTGTAAGTAGTTATGGGTAAGGAAATCAAATAAATCTGGTGGCAGAACTTAATTTCCAGTTCTTTTTTTTAGAACATCAACTAGATTCAATCTCTGTGCTTCTCGGGAGGCAATGTTAGAGATGTGAAGAAGGCCCAGGGAAAAAGAGTATCCTTTTTTGTTTAATGAAGAGTTTCAAGCGAGATCAGGGTAATTATAGATTCTAGATTTCTAGAGGAAGGAAGAATAACTAGGGCCTTTCTAGGGATAAAGGAAAGGAAATACATCATGATTGATAAGAGGTGCCAAAGCACTTAAGAGGCATGATAGCATACCTAAGAGGGAGTAGGGAGAGTTTGAGAGGCCATTTTGTTAATTCATTCAATCATTTGTTCATTCAAATTTTTGAACCCCTTTGTACCAGGCACTATGCTTGACCCTTGGCATTTTGCAAACATCTCCTAAGAGCACAGGTTACTATGGTAGTTCCATGGAAATTTGGAACCTGCTTATAAGGAGTGGGGTAGGATTTGCCCTAATTACTATGCATAAAGGTTATTTTCATTCTTATCCAAATGAACGCAAAGATTGGTGTGGTTAGTAATTCCTAAGGCCAACTTCCTATTGAAATTGCCATTTCCTCCTATCTTTTATTATGGAAAATAACAAATCTTCCTACTTTTAATAGCTTTTAGAGGATCTGTTTAGGTTATTTGGTACTGTTAAAAGAAAATTAAATTTTGTTATAAAAATTATCTTTATTAAAATAAAGATTCAGCATATGTTGAATCTTTAATATCTATCCCTCTAGGAATTCTCAAATGAGACAAAGATGATTACTGTGATGCAATTTTATTTAAATATTCTTTATGCCCAGTGTTATGTATGTATATAAGTATTTATATAAAATGTGCACACCCATTGCCTTTGAAACAGTAGTAAATACCCCAGTTACAAAAATTTTTCATTCACAATATGGTCATTTGTATATAAAAACATTTTAATAAAAGATATGTGAAAAGTGGCTGGTCATAGATGAGAATAGAAAAGTATGTATTGTGCCACAATTTGAAGGCAATTTGAAGGCACTTACAGGCCATGGTAAAGAGTTTAGACTGATCTTGTGGTCTTTCAAAACTTTTAAACAAATTTTCAATGATTGCAAAGCTGTTCTATGAGACACACTAGAAATGATGTAAAATGCAAATGTTTTATGACTCTGAAAAGGGAGAAGCTTTTTTTGAGGGGGAGGGGGAAGAGCACAAGTGGGGGAGAGGCAGAGAGAGGGGGACAGAGGATCCTAAGTGAGCTCACACTGACAGACTGACAGCCGCAAGCCCAATGTGGGGCTTGAATTCACAAACCTGCAAGATCGTGACCTCGGCTGAAGTCGGAGGCTCAACTGACTGAGCCACCCAGGTGCCCTGGGAGAAGTTTAATAGAGCATAATGATACTATTTTAGTGTCTGTTCAGATTTTTAAATATAGATTTTCTTTTAGGAGTGTATATTAGCCAGTTCCCTCGTTCTGTGTCACTTTTTTTTTTAAGCTTTTTTTTTTAAGTTTATTTATTTTTGAGAGAGAGACCAAGTGCAAGTGGGGGGAAGAGCAGAGAGAGAGAGGGAGATACAGAATCTGAAGCAGGGTCCAGGCTCTGAGCTGTCCGCACAGAGCCCAGTGCAGGACTCAAACTCATGAACTGCAAGATCATGACCTGAGCTAAAGTCAGACACTTAACCAACTGAGCCATCCAGGAGCTCCCTGTGTCACTTTTTAAAATAGTAATTTAGTTTGGCTATTTTTGTGTGTTTATTTTTCATGGTAACTTCCTGTTTTTCATGAAAACATTTTTTAAAGCAAAGAATATGAAAACTGTGCTGCTAATTGCACTGGTGAGAAGATCAAGATTACTTTTATGTGAATGATCTTTAGTACCTGTCCTCCTCTAGGAACTTCCAAAGTTTATACTGTCATTGTACCTTTCCATATTTTCTTTCTAAGTGTTTTAAGATAAAATAGGTGGAATGGGGTGGTCAGCTGAAAAGACCATTTTGTTGAAGGTAACGAATTTATAGAGGAATGTTAATTTTTGAAGTAAAAAAATTAGCTATCCTTCTAAGTTTTCAGTGATTTTTGTAGTTCTTAGTAATATTTGTATTTGGAGCACAAATATTTATTTAAAGGGTCACTGCATATCATACCAAAATTTAACCTTTTTGTTTAACTTTTTTGTTTATTTTTAATTTTTTTAAAGATTTTATTTGTAAGTAATCTCTACACCCAACATGGGGCTCAAATTTAGAACCCCAAGATGAAAAGTCACATGCTCTACCGACTGAGCCAGCCAGGTGCCCCTGTTTATTTTTTAATTTTTATTCTTTTAAGGATTTTATTTTCAAGTAATCTCTACACCCAATGTGGGGCTTGAATTCACAATCCTGAGATCAAGAGTCGCATGCTCTACTGACTGAGCCTGCTAGGTGCCTCTGGTTGTGGTTTGTTTGTTTGTTTGTTTTTAAGTTTTTATTTTGAGAGAGAGAGCATGAGGGGGGGGGAGAGAAAGAGAGAGAGAGAAAGAGAGGAAGGAAGGATGGAAGGAAGGAAGGAAAAGGAAGGAAGAAAGAAAAGAAAGGAAGAAAGAAAAGAAAAAAAGAAGGGAAGGAAGGAAGGGAGAGAGGGAGGAAGGAAGGGAGGGAGGAAGGAAGGAAGAAAGAGAGAAAGAGAGAAAGAGAGAAAGAAAGAAAGAAAGAAAAGAAAGAAAGGAAGGAAGGAAAGGAAAGGAAGGAGAACCCTAAGCAGGCTCCTCACTGCCAGTGCAGAGTCCAGTGTGGTGCTCAAACTCACAAAACTGTGAGGTCATAACCTGAGCCAAAACAGAGTCAGACACTTAACCAACTGAGCCACCCAGGCACCCCAACTAGTTTTTTTGTGTGTTTGTTTTGTTTTGTTTTTTAATAAATTCTACTCCCAACATGGGTCTCCAGCTCACGGAATTGAGATCAGGAGTCACATGCTGTATCAAGAGTTGCTTGATGTACCAGCTGAGCCAGCCAGGCACCTAAAATAATTAGGGTTAGGGAAGTATATCTCAGTTTACTTTTGTATAAAGTCTATTTGGGGTGTCTGAAAGCACATAGAATGGTACTAGACACGTGGTAGGCTGTGGTTAAGGATGGAGAAATAGGATAATGATATCACAAAATATCAGGAAACTGTTCCTTAACTGACCTTGAGGGAAAAATAGCCACTTGGTTGAGGGTGGGGGGGCAGTTTGGGTCACTAGTAATCAGTGACCTCCTATTCTTTCTTTTTGTCTAAGTATAATTGGCTTCCTATTCTTAACCACTTATTCAAATGTCATAAAGAGAACTGAAGCAAGACCTGCATTCAATACTAGTTGTTTGTGCCAAGAATTTGGTAGCCTAAAACAACATGGCTATCAAACCTATAGGATTTTTTTTTTTTTAAGTAAGATGGCTTTTTTTTTTTTTTTTTAACTAAGACGCTAAAAAAATGTTTGACATATAGTCCCTCCCTGGCCATAGGGAACCTATCCAACAGTTCAATGGCAGTAAGGATGTATATACAAACAAAGGATTCACATTTGGCACAACCCAAGTCCTTTAGGAAGTTAGAGATTTTTTAAAATTTGCTAATTTATTAATTGATTTTAATCTCTATACCCAACATGGGGCTCAAATTCATGACCCTGAGATCATGAGTCACATGATCTACCAACTGAGCCAGCCTGGTGCCCCAGAAATCCTCTGTTTTATTGAACTATGGGGAACAGAGGATTCTAATAGTTAAAGGCTCAAAGGAAACTTGGAAGATTAGTTTGGCAGGATAGTACTGTGGAGGAGAATGAGAGTCTGGAGGATGGGAAACCAGTTTGGAGGTTACTGCTATACCTCAGAAATGATACAGTAAAGTCCATAATAAGAATGATAGCTCTGCAAATGAAAAGGAATAAAGACTTGGGGAGTGATAACCTTTTATACATAGGTGATAAGAATGTTTGAGTAGAAAGGATGGGAGGGAGGAGTAAAACCAAAGACAAAACAAAACAAAATAGCCTGGGTACTTAAATAATACTATTCTATCTTTAATAAGAGAATATTAGGGGGGTCTGGGTGGCTCAGTTGGTTGGGCGGCCAACTTCAGTTCAGGTCATGGTCTTGGAGTTCATGAGTTTGAGCCCCTCATTGGGTTTACTGCACAGAACCCCCTTTGGATCTTCTGTCCCCTTCTGTTTCTGCTCCTCCCCTGCTCATGTACGCTCCCTCAAAAATAAAACATTTAAAAATATTTTTAAAAAATACGAGAATATTGGAAGAGAAACTAACTCTGTGACAGCAAGATGTACAGGTAAGCTGAGTTTGCAGTGTGCCTGAGACTGGTTCAGAAAAGTTCTGGTGGTCAGCTACCTACATCTGTCATTGAACTTCTGCCAATAGGATGAGCCATTGAAATAGATGTCAGAAGGGTATTACTACATGCTGAAAGCCTGGATTGTATGTTGCAAAGGGCTATCATTTGAGTAAATGAAAATTAATTTCAGAGAGTCTTCACGGGGTGGTAAGTATAAGCAGTTTTGTGCTGTTAAACTGTTACAAGTTAAATAGTTTACCCATGTATTTGATACTTGTGTGTGATGTAAATTTTTAACTAAAAATAGCATATTTAATAAGATCTTATGTTTTCTTTCTCTTCTAGTCATTTTAGTTTTCTATTTTATAATTGCTTTTGTTATATGTTAACTGTATAAAATAATTAGCTTTCAATAAGTCAAATATAATTATTAAACTGTAGAGATTTGCTATATAATAGCAGTAGCAGGGAATTTTAAAAATAAAAATGTTCATCAGTTATATGCCATGGAAAGTTTAAATAGCTTGAATGGTTTTCTTTGAACCAATTAAAAATTTCATTGTCTTTAATCAGTGAAGAATAACAGAGCTTTCAGAATATTATAAATCCATCTGTCTTTTCAAATAAAGGTAGCATACTTGGTTAAAAAAACATTTCATAGATATTAATTGGAACTTTAAGTATGAAACATTTTTTAAATGTGTGAGAAAATGATAGTATGGATTATTTTAATCCTTGTATATAGATTCCATTCAGAACATCTTGACTAATTGTGTGTTGCTATTATATAAGGTAATATTTTATCAGATTCTACATGGAGTATGCAAAAATATTTTGTTTTCTCTCTTTAAAGTGAATATACTGAGGGGCCTGGGTGGCGCAGTCGGTTAAGCGTCTGACTTCAGCCAGGTCACGATCTCGCGGTCCGGGAGTTCGAGCCCCGCATCAGGCTCTGGGCTGATGGCTCGGAGCCTGGAGCCTGTTTCTGATTCTGTGTCTCCCTCTCTGCCCCTCCCCCGTTCATGCTCTGTCTCTCTCTGTCGCAAAAATAAATAAACGTTGAAAAAAAATTTTTTTTTAAATAAAAAAAAAATAAAATAAAATAAAGTGAATATACTGATAAAAATTACATAGCCAACCTGCTGAAGCTAAACAGAGTTTAATACATAGCTTCTCCGCAGTGGATTAGCAAATGAAAAGTGCTCTGAACCCAATAGAGGAAAATAGGAAGTGTCAAGGAAATACTCCCATACCCCTTAATTTTCCTCCAAGCTTTTAGATCTTGTGTGATGAGACCCCTTTGGGGATACCTTTTTAAGTGTCTCTGAGCTTTGACACCAGGCAGCAGAGCAAACTGGAAGCCTCAGGTGGCAGCAACCTGGCTTTCTAGTTCCTGCTTACCTCCCTGCCCCTCTTTTGGTCATCTGCCCTCCTGGTTTCTTTCATAACTCGACCGGGTAAGTGGACCCCCTGCTCTAAAATATTAATCTTATTGGTCATTCAACCATTCTGGTTTCACTTCTTGGTGGGTTTTTTTGTTTTGGTTTTTAAGATTTATTTTTGGGGCGCCTGGGTGGCTCAGTCGGTTAAGACTCTGACTTCGGCTGAGGTCATGATCTCGTGGTTTACTGGTTCAAGTGGCGTCGAGCTCTGTTCTGACAGCTCAGAGGCTGGAGCCTGCTTCGGATTCTGTGTCTCCCTCTCTCTCTGCCCCTCTCCCCTCACGCTCTGTCTCTCTCTCCTTCAAAAATAAATAAACATCAAAAAACATTATAAAAGATTTTATTTTTAAGTAATCTCCACACCCAGTGTAGGGCTTGAACTCACAACCCTGAGATCAAGCAAGAGTCTCTGGTTCTATCAACTGAGGCAGCCAGGTGCCCCTGGTTTCACTTCTTCAGATTTTTTAAAAAAGATTTTATCTTTGAGAGCTCCCCTTTTAAAAAGTAAATACTCCTGGGAGAGGTTAGACCTTAGTTCTCAGCTAATACCTTCATTTTCAGTTAGCACCTTAGTTGGGCTCAGTATACATTTGGCTGAGAAGAATGAATCCCTGGCTAAAAGTGATAAAACTAGAAGAAAATTAGCCTATATAATAGCAGTAGCAGTGGCAGTAGTCATAGTAGTATTGTCAACTAAGATACTGAGAGCCACATAATTAAGTGCCAGGGTTTATTCTAAGTGCTTTATGGATATAAATTTCTCCGATTCCCTCAACAACCTTATTGGTGTTCTTACCACCGTTTCTTAAAGATAAGAAAACTGAGGTAAGTAGAGCATAAATAATTTGTCTAGGTCACTTGGTAAATATAGCTAAGTGTTAAACTCAGTCATTTGTATTCTAGAGTGTCCTTTCTAACCATTTTGTTGTGATACCTCTCCACTGCTATATTGCCTCTCAGAGAGATGGCATCTGATCAGCATTTCTCTTTTTTCAGGGTTTTTTCATTGAATGGAATCACAATGTTCAATTTTAGGCCACTTCCTGTTGAAGGGCCGTGAGAACCTTGCCATCATCATGTAAATAGATTTTTTAGTAACAATTAGGAATGTATTTGCAGAACAGAGAAGAGATTAAAGAGGCTCGTGTATAATTTAGCTACATATGTGCTAAATTATATACTAGTATGCATATTTAAAATTTATTGTATAAGTAACATGCTTATTTAGATATTTGAAAATATGGATAACCCCAAAATAAACTATATTATACATTCTTTCTAGAAGTTTCTTTTCTTTTGAGTCTTCTTTTCTGAATGTTATGCAAGGTGTAACTCATACCACCTCTATAATTTTAGAATGAAATAATTTCCCTTGAGTGTAAATAAGCAGCATTTCCATCTTCATCTCAAGAAGTTGAACTAATAATTATTGTCTGACTTGCCAGAAAGGACTGTTTAAATTGTCTCTGTATTCTTTATATGATCCTTTTTATTTATTTTTTATATAATCTTTTTAAAACAAAAGTAGAGGGGGCCTGGGTGGCTCACTTGGATTCGATTCTTGATTTTGGGCTCAGAATTGACCCCTGCACTGAGCGTGGAACCTGCTTAAGTGTCTCTCTCTCCCCCTCTGCTTCCCTCCCCAGCTCACGTGTGCTCGCTCTCTCTTTAAAAAAAAAAAACAACAACAACAAAAAACACATTAAAGTAGATAGAAGAGAACCCTAGATTTTTCTCTTAATCTCCATATTGAACCAGTTCTTTAAGCCAAAGTTTGTTTGACGCTAATCTACCTCTGCTCCCATCTTTCCTTCAACACTTCTGCAGCTTTAATTTCCTTATATCTGGAGTAATAATCTCTTTTAATCATTCATCCTTCCTCTGGGTCTGCATTTCAGATCCATCTGTGACCTATATATCTGATCATGTCATTCTTCTCTACAGAGTTTTTCAGTGACTTATTGCCCATAGTTCCTGGAAGCAGGCTTGGGGATGATTAGGGCAGGGAATTTTCTGGGTCTTAGGTACCCATGAATGGATCTAAAAGGGAAGTTGGGATGTGTGCAGGCTCCAGGTGACCACCTCCCCCTGACTCTGCGGACTCCACATAATGGGAGAGGGTTAGGGCAGGGACCCCCTTAAGTGTCAGGTCTGGGCCCTGGTGGTCTAGGTTTATAGGAAGAGCATGCTGTTGCTGTGTAAACTTTTGCTGGCAACAAGGATCAAAGCTGGGAGACCATTTAGGAGCCTTATTGCAGTAATCCAGGTGAGACTTGATTGTGACTTGGACCAGGGTGAAGAGCAGTAGAGGTAATAAATTGTCGGGTTCTCAATATATTTTTAAGATAGAGCCAACCATTTTTTCCTGAAGGATTGGTGTAGGGAGAGAGAAAAAGGAGCCAAGGATGAGATATTTAGCTTCAGTACGTGGAAGGATTTAGGATAATGAAGCATATTAATCTTTGATGTCTTAATTTTGCCATTAGCAACTACTGTTGAATGCTAGGAGTTCTAATAAAATACTGTATTTGAACAGATTCTGGACCTCAGGAAATTTTGAAGGAAGAGAAATAAACTTGAAATATGAGCCTGAAGGGGTGTCTGGGTGGTTCAGACGGTTAAGTGTCCAACTCTTGATTTTGGCTTAGGTCATGGTCTCACAATTTATGAGTTCGAGCCCTGCATCAGGCTCTGCACTGACAGTGTGGAGCCTGCTTGGGATTCTCCCTCTCTCTCTGCCCCTATCCCACTTGTGCTTGTTTACTTATTTATAAATAAATAAACTTCAAAAATTTTAAGAAAAAATGTGTGCCTGAAATGTGTACACATGTGAGTGTTGGGACTGGTCAGCCTTAAGTCCATATTCACGATACACCCTACATTTGAAAGTTAAGAAATGAAGGGGGAGAGGCTCTCTGATTGCTAGGAGATTTTACTAAAAAAAAAAAAAAAAAAAAAAAAAAAAAAAATTGGTGAGAAGGAACCAAAAATCAACTTCACCTTTGCAGCTTTCTTAGATGCCTGGAGGTGGCACCTAAGTACCATTGAAATTCATATTGCTGTCCTAAAAAAATGTATTTTTTATTTATCTTTTCAAATTTATATTAAAATCCTAGTTAGTTAACATAGTGTAATATTGTTTTCAGGAGTAGGATTTAGTGATTCATCACTTACGTATAACACCCAGTGCTCAACACAAGTGCCCTCCTTAATCTCCATCACCCATTTAGCCCATTACCCACCCATGTCCCCTCCAGCAACCCTCAGTTTGTTGTCTGTAATTTAAAGAATCTCTTACCATCTGCTTCCCTCTCTTTTTTTTTCCCCCTTCTCCTATATTCATCTGTTTTGTTTATTAAATTCCACATACAAGTGAAATCCTATGGTATTTGTCTTTCACTGACTGACTTCTTTCACTGAGCATAACACAGTCTAGCTATATCCATGCTATTGGAAATTCCAAGATTTCATTCTTTTTTTTTTAAGAGAGAGAGAGAGAGAGAGAGAGCACACGCACACACACACAAATGGGGATGAGGTAGAGAGTATCTTAAGCAGGCTCCACGCTCAGCTCAGAGCCCAACTCAGGGCTCCATCTCACATGAGACCGTGAGATCATGACCTGAGCCAAAATCAAGAGTTGGACATTTGGGGTGCTTGGGCGGCTCAATCAGTTAAGCATCTGACTCTTGAATTCAGCTCAGATCATTATCTTACTCATGAGATTGAGCCCTGAGTCAGGCTCCAAGGGATCCTGTTTGGGATTCTCTCTCCCCCTCTCTCTCTGTCCCTGCCCTGCTGTGTTCTCTGTCTCTGTCTGTCTCTCTCAAAATAAATAAATAAACATTAAAAAAAAAAAAGAGTTGGATTCTTAACCAGCTGAGCCACCCAGGTGCCCCAAGATCTCATTCTTTTTGATGGCTCAGTAATATTCCATTGTTACCTATACCCCACATCTTCATTATTCATTCATCAGTTGTTGGACATTTGGGCTCTTTCCACAATTTGGCTATTGTTGATAATGCTGCTATTAACATTGGAGTGCACATACCTCTTTGAACCACTATTTTTGTATCCTTTGTATTTACTAGGTAAATACCTAGTAATGCAATTGCTGGATCATAGGGTAGTTCTATTTTTAACTTTTTGAAGAACCTCCATACTGTTTTCCAGAGTGGCTGAACCAATTTGCATTCCTGCCAACAGGGCGAGAAAGCTCCCCTTTCTCCACATTTTCACCAACACGTGTTGTTTCCTGTGTTGTTAATTTTAGCCATCCTGGCAGGTGAGAGGTGGTATCTCATCGTGGTTTTGATTTGTATTTCCTTGATGGTGAGTGATGTTGAGCATCTTTTCACGTGACAGTCATCTGGATGTTTTCTTTGGAAAAATCAATTCATGTCTTCTGCCCATTTCTTAACTGGATTGTTTGTTTTTGAGGGAGGTTTTTTGATAAGTTATTTATAGATTTTGGATAGTGTCCTTTTATCAGCTGCCCTAAAAGTTTGAAAGTATTGATCATACTACATAAAATGTTCTGAGTTCTGGAACTCAGAACTCCACTGCTTACGCCTGGAGCCTGACTCAGGCCATCCCATGACCCTGGGATCATTCAGCTGAAATCAAGAGTGGCTCAACCAACTGAGCCATGCAGGCACCCCTACTATCATCTTTATTTTTATTTATCTATTTTTAAGATTTTACTTTTAAGTAATCTCTATACCCAATGTGGGGTCCAAACTCACAATCCTGAGATCAAGAAAGAGTTGCACACTAAAGCAACTAAGTCAGCCAAATGCCTCTATTTTTAGATCCTGTAGCAGAAGTTTTCCTGACTCTTAACTCATAAAGGAACGTGTTTCTGGGTCAAAACCACATAGGTTTTGTTTGTTTTGTTTTATTATGTTGGGATGGGGTTTTGTTTTTGTTTTTGTAATAAGCTTATAATTTCAGATAGTCCATAGGCCCACCAGAATGTAAACATTTATTATATTGCCATCCACTTCATATTTTTCTTTTTCTCTTTGCTTATGTATCCTTGTACATTCCTAAGAGGCTATTCAAACACAAAAGCATGTCTCTGTTTTTCTCCCTCCCTAAGGTAAACTGTCAAGTCTGTCAAATTCAAAGTATGTTACAGAGCCATGAATTAAAGGTCATTATTGATTTACTAGTGGAAAGCTAAATTTAAAATGGTAATTAAGTAAATGTCGATGTGATTTATTTGAATAAATAGAATATAATAGAATGTTAAGATTTGTTCATCTTAGGGGCACCTGGGTGGCTCAGTCAGTTAAACATCTGATTTAATCTCAGCTCAGGTCTCGATCTCAGAGTTCAAGCCCCATGTTGGGCTCTACAACTGGGCGTAGAGCCTACTTAAAATACATATTTTTTCACTGTAGCTACCATTATAGCTACCATTTATTGGGGGTTTACTGTGTGTTAAATATTTCATATTTTTTCAGTTTTTCATTGAAGTTGGTATGACTTTTCCCTGTTTTACAGAAATTTAGAGAAGTTAAAATATTTGCTCAAATCAGACATATAACAGTATGTTGCAGAGGTAGAATTCATATCTCTAAGTGTTTGTTTCAGAACTCATGCTGTTAACTATGATTATGCTTTAGTAACAATTTGGATAGGGGTCTCAGAATGTAGACATTACTGAGATATATTTGAGTCTTGCCGACCCTAATTTTTAAGAAAAGGAATGTAGTTCTTTAAACTGCCCTCAACTATTGGGTGAAAGGATGGATCTTATTCTAGTTCATTGAAAAAAGGGCACTACCCCCTTTCTACCAGTAGATGGTGGCAGAAAATTAAAAACAGTTTTTAAAGGGAACCTGTTGGAGAAAGTTAAGTGTGTATTTTTTTAGAGGAAGGCAGATGAGAGATTAGAGAGCTTCGGAACAAAAGAAAAGTAAGAACTGCCTATGGTGTTATGACAGGCGGCCCACAAATTGGGAGCAAAGGAAGCAAATTTATAAAAATTTTTCTTGGAAACATACCTTATAAAAAGAAAAATATTGGCTTTTATTAAAAATTGATATTGTTCTGCTTAGTTTTCAGATGTTTCAAGTATCGTGAACAGAGACTTGTTTGGATTATGTGTTTCTCAGCTAGACTGAATAAATGTTAACAATGGATAAGTGCAAACACATTGGGCAGTTGCGGCTTGCTCAAGACCATTCCATCCTCAACCCTCAGAAATGGCATTGTGTGGACTGCAATACAACTGAGTCGATTTGGGCTTGCCTTAGCTGTTCTCATGTTGCCTGTGGAAGATATATTGAAGAACATGCAGTCAGGCACTTTCAAGATAGCAGTCATCCTGTTGCCTTGGAGGTGAATGAGATGTATGTTTTTTGTTACCTTTGTGATGATTATGTTCTTAATGATAATGCTACTGGAGACCTGAAGTTACTACGAAGTACCTTAAGTGCAATCAAAAGTCAAAATTATCAGTGCACGACTCGTAGTGGAAGGGTTTTGCAGTCTGTGGGTACAAGTGATGATACTTATTACTTACACGATAGCACCCAATCTCTGCTTCAAAATGAAGATCAAATGTATACTGCTCTTTGGCATAGAAGAAGAATATTAATGGGTAAAATCTTTCGAACTTGGTTTGAACAATCACCCATTGGAAGAAAAAGACAAGAGGAACAATTTCAGGAAAAAATAGCAAAAAGAGAAGTGAAGAAAAGACGACAAGAATTAGAGTATCAAGTTAAAACAGAATTGGAAAGTATACATCCAAGAAAGAGTTTACGTTTGCAAGGTCTAGCTCAGTCTACCACAGTAGAAATAGTTCCTGTTCAAGTACCACTGCAAACCCCAGCATCACCAGCAAAAGATAAAGTAGTACCTACCTCAGAAGATGTGAAATTAAAAAAAGCCAATGACTCCTCAGGTAAACAAAGGCCAATAGTAACTCCTGGTGTAACTGGATTGAGAAATTTGGGAAATACTTGCTATATGAATTCTGTTCTTCAAGTGTTGAGTCATTTACTTATTTTTCGGCAATGTTTTTTAAAACTTGATCTGAACCGATGGCTGGCAGTGACAGCTAGTGATAAGACAAGATCACCTTATAAGCATCCACCAGTCACAGATACAGTATATCAAATGAATGAATGCCAAGAAAAAGATACAGGCTGTGTTCCCTCCAGACATCCAAGTTTATCATTAGGACTAAGTGGTGGAGCATCAAAGAGTAGAAAGATGGAACTTATTCAGCCAAAGGAACCAAGTTCACAATACATTTCTCTTTGTCATGAATTGCATACTTTGTTCCAAGTCATGTGGTCTGGAAAGTGGGCCTTAGTCTCACCATTTGCTATGCTACACTCGGTGTGGAGACTAATTCCAGCTTTTCGTGGTTATGCCCAACAGGATGCTCAGGAATTTCTCTGTGAACTTTTGGATAAAATACAACATGAACTAGAGACAACTGGTACTAGGTTACCAGCTCTTATCCCCACTTCTCAAAGGAAACTTATCAAACAGGTTCTGAATGTTGTGAATAATATTTTTCATGGACAACTACTTAGTCAGGTATGGATTTGTTTTTAATCTTACTTTCATCTTGGGGAATTCATAAAACGAAGCCTAAAAAAATGTGTATTCTCTGTTTATCTAGTGTGTTAGAGAGGACTGTTTTCAGGTCAAAATAGATTGCTTTTACAAATATGTGTCAAGAAGTCAGCTTATTCATTTACAGTGTTTCACTCATTTATGTGTTTCCTTCATGAATCACTGGAAGTAGTTTTTCATCTATGGTATCAAAGCTTTTGGGGCATCTGGCTGGCTCACTTGGTTAAGCATCCGACTCTTGATTTCAGCTCAGGTCATGATCACACAGTTCCTGAGTCCGAGCCCTGTGCAGGGCTCTGCACTGACAGTGTGGAACCTGCTTGGGATTCTCTGTCTCCCCCTCTCTCTCTGCTCCTCGCCCACTCTTTTGCGCATGCACACGCACACTCTTTCTCTTTCAAAAATAATAAGCATTTTTTAAAAAGCTTTTTTTGTGGGAAGAGGGAATCAGGAAACAAAGCTTCTTAGGTTGATAATATTGAATTCATTTTCTGAGATTGAGAAGAGAGGGTTTAATGCCTTGGGGAACAGATTTGAAGATGCTGCGGTACTGGGAATGGATTTGGTACACACTTGAATAATTTTAGGAACCAAGAGGTAGCCCTGGAAGACTTTCTATAAAATCCACGAGGGCAAGGTCTGAAAGCTTTAATAAGTAGGTAGGGAAATTTTAAGTAAGTGTGATTTCATTGAAAATAATCCTAAATGATTTTCCTTTATTTTAATTACTGCTGTAAAAGTTTCCCTTGTTGTGAAAAGGAATCACAAAACCAGGATCTTTAATCCAATTAATAACTCTAATGACTTGTTGGTGAACTATTACTAGACATAAGGTTCTCTACTTTTCCATAGCAAGGATCTTAAATTTTTTTTTTGTTTTAGGCAATTGGCTGTTAGGTCATTTCCTTCCTCTTGCACACCTGCCTCTGTTCCTCATTTCAACTTTCACAGTAATGATACCACCTTTTGTTTTTATAACATTAGCATACTTTGCTAGAATGTAGCTTAAATATTAAAAAAAAATTTTTTTTTTTTTTGAAGCTTGGGGCACCTAGGTGGCTCAGTCAGTTGAGCATCTGACTTGATTTTGGCCCAGGTCATGATCCCAGCGTCATTGGATGGAGCCACGTGTCAGGCTCTGCACTGACAGCATGGAGCCTGCTTGGGGTTCTCTCTCCCTCTCCGCCCCTCCCCTGCTTGTGCATACACTCTCTCTCTCTCAAAATAAACATTAAAAAAATTTCTTTGAAGTTCTGTGCCCAACGTGGGGCTTGAATTCATGATCCCAAGATTAAGAGTCACATGCTCTACCAACTGAGCCAGCCATGCATGCCTGTAGTTTAAGTATTTCAAATGTAATTATTCCTTGGGTGTATCTGTGATCTTTATTCCACTTAATGTTTCAGAAATGTAAAGATTCTACATTGTGCCAAATAGCAAATTAGACTTGTTTCTTGTGTTGCATGCAATTTTATTTTTCTGCCATTTTTATGCAAAAGCTTAAAATGCACTACTAAGGGTGCCTGGGTGGCTTGGTTGATTAAGCATCCACCTTCAGCTCAGGTCATGATCTCATGATTCATGGGTTCAAGCCCCGCATTGGGCTCTACACTGACAGAGCAGAGCCTGGTTGGGATTCCCTCTGTCAGCCTTTCCCCCATGCACACACACTCTCAAAATAAATAAATAAACTTAAAAAAAAGAGAGAGGAAAAAAATAATAAAATGAACTATTATAGGAGTGTCTGGCTGGCTCAGTCGGTAGGATATGCAACTCTGGATCCTTGGGGTTGTGAGTTCAAGCCCCATGTTGGGCCTAGAACTTACCTAAAAATTAAAAAAAAATTTTTTTTAATGCACTATTATAAATAGAGGTAATATATAGTCCCCAAGGACCTATATGATACAATAAATCTATGCAGTAAAAGAAAAACCATCCCCTTATCCCATAACCCCACAATCCACATATAAAAACTATTAATAGTTTGGTATATTTCCTTCTAGTTTTTTTTCTTCTGCACATTTATACATATTTTCCCCAACTTGTGTGGTCCTGATGAATTTATCTCCTTTCTTCATTTTTTTTTTTTTTTTGTTGTTGTTGTTGTTGTTGTTGAGAGAGAGAGAGGGAGAGAGAGGGAATCTTAAGCAGACTTCATGTTCAGCACAGAGCCTGACTGGAGCTCAACATTCACAATCGTGAAATCATGACCTGAACAAAAATCAGGAGGCAGATGGCTAACTGAGCCACCCAGGTGCCTGTAGTTTTTCATTATGATGTAAAGATTTTTCAGTCTTTAAAATATTTTATCCTTTTTTTGTTTTTTACAGCATGTCGATGTCCATTATATGTATATACCATAATTTATTTACCCATTCCCATATTGTTGACTTGTAAAATAGTTGCAGTTTTTCTGTTATTATAAAGTTATAAGACATTTTTTCTAATGATTTCCTTAAGACAGAACCCTAGAAGTAGCATTACTTTGTCAAAAGGTAGGTCTTTCGATACTTGAGTACAAATTTCTTTCCAGAATTTTATATTTTATATTTTGAATAGTGCAAGAGTGCCTGTGTGTTTATTTTTCTTTTATGGATGACTTGAAATTAATAAAAATTTTTATGCCAGCTTTTTGCTCTCTTCCTTTAGACATGTAATAAACTCTTAGGAATATGGTTATCTCAGGAGATTCAGATGCTTGGTTCCTTTAATAAACTGTTCTCAAAAGGTTAAAACCTGGCCCAAATGAGTCCCCAGACAAACACCAAGAGTGTTCTTTTCTTTGTGTCAATTTGTTAAATCTAAAATCTACATTAGACCTGGCTTCTTTATTTTGTTGCCTGTTCCAGGAATGTAACTTTATGAAAGAGTTTAGTAATCTATCATGTGGGGATTATTAGATTTGTAGTCTGTCTTCAACATTAAGTCCTGCTGAGTGTTTCACTGAAGTTATAAGTCTTTCCCTTTCCAGTTGCTCTATTTCCTATGTCAGTTGTTAGAACTGCCCCGTATTCTTTGTAGTTCCTATATTTGGTGAAGATTTTGATGTAGTGATGTTTGTTTTAAGTGAGAGTGTGATGACACCATTTATATTAAATGTATTGCCTTTTGAAATTATCAGTTGGTAGGGCTTCAAAATCTACACGTACTAATATACTATATATAAAAATATACAAATAGTATTTTATTTGTATCATGGTTAATAGGTTATAGGGATTTGGAGAGAAAATTAGTGAAAGATGAGGAAGGAAAAAGGACAAAGAACAAGTCTAATAATCTAAACATATTAAATTAAATGCATATAAATCTCTCTCTCACATACACACACATATACCAAATTAAATGAGTCCACAGTTGTCTTTTTTTTTTTTTTAAACCTACATTCAGATTTGACTAATGGCCTTGGAGTTTTTTAAATGCCTACTGGTTAAAGCCCACCAGTACATAATGGGTTTAATGACAGTCATTGAAAGGAAAAATTATAATAATAAAAAAAATCCCTGAAAATAATACAAAGCAAATTATTCAGAATCCTGATGGTGCATTTTCATAAGAAAAACTAATTTACTGACCTCTATAGTGAAAGGAGTAAGTGTTTTGACAGAAGGATTGTAATCTGAGGAACTAATATTTTTATTTTCAGGTTACATGTGTTGCATGTGACAACAAATCAAATACCATAGAACCTTTCTGGGACTTGTCATTGGAATTTCCAGAAAGATACCAATGCAGTGGAAAAGATATTACTTCCCAGCCATGTCTGGTTACTGAAATGTTGGCCAAATTCACAGAAACTGAAGCTTTAGAAGGAAAAATCTACGTATGTGACCAGTGTAACTGTAAGTAGAGACTATATATTCTCTTTGCTTTTCTAAGATTAGCAAAGAGAAACACAAATGAGAGGAAGCGTAAAAAATTCCTCAAGTAGTAGTTCTGGAAATAAAGTTTGGTAGTTCATCAAAAGAAATTGGGATAGATGTTTCTACTTTATAATTGGCATTTGTGAACTATGTGTTTGTTTTGCCTTCTGATGACATTAAAAGAATTTATCCTATAGTCAATTGTGGAGAGAAAGAATTCATAAAATAAGAAATTTAAACTTAATATGTGAGACAGAATAAAGTAGCAACGGGGAATAGTCAAAGGAAGGCATATTATTTAGTACTGAATGTAATGTTTGCTGAGTCTTTTAGCTACATATCAAAACACTGATCTATAGATAATATATGCGTATAAGTGTGTGTATGCATAGCTAGATAATAGGACATAATATATAGGCGGACTGCTGTATGGAAATTGGTTTCATGAAAACAAAGATTTAGTCAAAAACCATCTACTGTCTCTTCTGTATTAGTCATTGTTCTAATTGCTATGGATAGAAATAAAATACTTTTTAAGGTACTTACATTCCTAATGGAAGAAACAGACAATTAAGATCTATTATGAGAAACTCTGTCATAGAGGTGAGCACAGGAACCCAGCACTGGGGGATGAAACAGCCATTGCAGTTAAAGAGAAGCATCATCCTCCAGGGAAATTGTATATAAAACCATGACAGATCTGTTGTGTCTTTAGCTGGTGTCTATCTTTTCTATCAATGTACATGTGGCATCTTAGTGTTTATACCATATATTTTCAAGTATTCTTTCTAATTTCCATGTCTGGAAAAAATGACTCTAGGGTTTTAGATACTAAACTTCTAAAGTAATATAAAAGAAATATTGGATGTTCCAGCATTGAAGAAATGTCACATCAATTGATGGTTTTCTTAGAATGGCTTATGCTGACATTTTCTGAGTGCTGTCTAATATGAACTCTGTTATAAATATATAACCCTAAGATTTATGAGGTTAGAACAAAATAAACCTTATCAAATTCAAATGGTGAAGTATTTTTTTTTTCCTGGACATAAATGTGAATGGTCCTAGATGCTTTCATTACCAAATCTGGGAATAGAAAGATACTATGAATGAATACAGAATATGATTTTATAATATGTTT
The DNA here is from genome assembly GCF_027475565.1 of Acinonyx jubatus. Lineage (NCBI taxonomy): Eukaryota > Metazoa > Chordata > Mammalia > Carnivora > Felidae > Acinonyx > Acinonyx jubatus. The sequence continues at coordinate 114,523,106 of NC_069387.1, read as the reverse complement.
GTGTGTGTGTGTTGGGCCTAAAAGAGCTACTCTAATTTAATACATACAGGCAAGTGTTTAAAATTATAAGTCAGGGAGTTGACATCACTTATCTAGCTATACATGGGCCATATATTCAGGGAGACAATCCAAATGTAGGTCTAGGACATTCAGCAGCGCTGGATTCCTGGATGTCAGGAGCAGAGACTTGGAGGAAAGTCTTCTGGTGGCAAGTGGAGATGGCTTAGAGGATAGCCTCATAGGGGACTGGTTCCACCCCCTACAGGAGAAGCAGCTATTGCTGTGACTGGAGTCAGAGCTGCTGTATAAGTTGAAGGACAGCTCCTAGGCGTCCAGAGCAAACTTGTAGATAATGGCCCAGCCTGAAGCTGCAGGGTACAATTCATAGGTGAACCTCTAAGAGAAGCAGAGGAGACAACAGAAAGAATCTAAAATGCCACCTGTTTTAAGATTTGTACTAAAATAGCAAAAGCAAGACACCGAGGGAGTCCTCAGACACAGAGCTGGTAAAGGACTGCTGTGTCAGGAAGTGGGGAAGGGTGTTCTGAGCAATTATGAACCTGTCCCCACTGGGATTCTGATTAAATTCAGTAAATGAACTGACCATGATAATTGTTTAAATGAAGAATTTGGGAAGTGTATATTAAAGTATGTTTAGGGAAAGTTTTCTTATTAATTGGCATAGCCAAATCCATTTTTAAATATTGTAGCACTATATCATTCTGTTGCCTTATTTGCAGGATTATATTAAATCATGTACTGAATTGGGGCGCCTGGGTGGCTCAGTTGGTTGGGCGTCCGACTTCAGCTCAGGTCATGATCTCATGGTCTGTGAGTTCGAGCCCCGCGTCGGGCTCTTGCTGACAGCTCAGAGCCTGGAGCCTGCTTCAGATTCTGTGTCTCCCTCTCTCTCTGCCCCTTCCCCGCTCATGTTCTGTCTCTCTCTGTCTCAAAAATAAATAAAAACATTAAAAAAAAAATCATGTACTGAATTGTGTACATATCTGTCTACCTTGACTAGCTCTTAAGTTGTGTGTATGCATGTTTGTACTTACAAATTTTTTTTCGAGCAAGTATGTCCTTATCTCTAGCGCAGTGCAATGCCTGTGACAGAGAAGATGTTTAATAATACATGTCTAAAGTATTTACTCAGCATTTCTTTGTATCTTTAAATTTGATTCTCATTCTGTCTTTGATATCACAGCAAAACGTAGAAGGTTTTCCTCAAAATCAGTTGTACTCACAGAAGCACGAAAACAGCTTATGGTTTGTCACCTACCTCAGGTTCTCAGACTACATCTCAAACGATTCAGGTTAGTAGTAGTGGTATTATAACTACATGCTTCATTTGTTTGTTTGTTTTAAAGATTTTTTATTTTTAAGTAATCTCTACATTCAACGTGGGGTTTGAACTTAACACCACCAAGATCAAGAGTCACATGATATACCAACTGAGCCAGCCAGGCTCCCCTCCAACTTTACACTTCTAATTTAATCATTCCTTGTGCTTATCATGCTTTAAAACTTAACACACATAATGAATCAAATTTTAGTAGTATATACTGGGCTAGCAGATGACTTAATAACATCTACCTACTTCTGCATTCACTTATTTATTTACTTACTTTTTAAATGTTTACTTATTTGAGAGTGTGTGTGCATGGGGCAGAGAGAGAGGAAGAGAGAGAATCCCAAGCAGAGCTCCAGGTGGGGCTAGATATCAGGAACCATGAGATCATAACTTGAGCCAAGATTGAGAGTCAGATGCTTGACTGACTGAGCCACCCAGGCACCCCTACTTCTGCTTTTTTTTAAAGACAAAAAAAATCCTGTCATTATCTCTAGCCTTGACCAGTAAACACTACATTTAATAACTAAACTTCTGATTTGCTTCCCTTGTAGAATACATTGCTAATGAGTCGACCCCTCCCATTTTGGTCTGCTCAGTAATCTTATTCTCCATGTAAGTTTCTGCTTATAGAGTTTAAAATATGCTCAGTGAGGGTATAAAAGCCTTTATAACTTAGAGGATTTGGCTCAATTGCTTCATTCTCAGAAAAATAAGTTCAACTAAGAGCAGTTAACAAAAACAAAAAAATTCTAGTGTTCAGAAATATGTTTAGTCAGGTGAATTAGTTTGCAAAACTGTTGGTTAAGCAAAGCATATGGTTTCATACTTTGTAATAACCATGTTAACCTTAAAGCTTATTCTAATCTCAAATGACTTTATGTGCTAGGACTTGAAAACTACTGAGACCATGTTTTTCATACATATTGGGTTTTGCTTGTTTAAAGTTTTTTTAATAATTGGGGCGCCTGGGTGGCTCAGTTGGTTAAGGGTCTGACGTCGGCTCAGGTCATGATCTCACGGTTTGTGAGTTCAAGCCCCACATCGGCTGTGTGCTGACAGCTCAGAGTCTGGAGCCTGCTGTCTCCCTCTCACTCTGCCCCTCCCCACATCACACTCTGTCTCTCTCTCCTTCAAAAATAAATAAACATTAAAAAATGTAAAGTTTTTTTAATAATTAAAATATTTATTTATTTTAACATTTATTTACTTATTTTTGAGACTGAGGCAGAGCATAAGCAGGGGAGGGGGAGGGAGGGAGGGAGGGAGGGAGGGAGGGAGAGAGAGAGAGAGAGAGAGAGAGAGAGAGAGAGAGAGAGATACAGAGATACAGAGATACAGAGATACAGAATCTGAAGCAGGCTCCGGGCTGCTCTGTTAGCACAGAGCCCGACGCGGGGCTCGAACTCACGAACTGCTAGACCATGACCCGAGCTGAAGTCAGACACTCAACCAACTGAGCCACCCAGGTGCCCCAATAATATATTTTTTTAATTCAAACTTTACAGAAGGTAAAGTAAAAGCCCAAAATAAGTACCTCTTTCCTCTTAGTCCCACTTCCCAGAGATATTCATTGTTAACTCTAGTCAGTTATTTCAGTTACTTATTGAAGCTGTTAAAGGTACAGTCAGCAAATAACATGTGAGTGCTGGTTAATGCAAGATGTTGTTCTATATTCTTTGGGGACTATAAAGTAGGTTCCTTTTCTCAAGATTATAGTCAGGCATGCACAGAAATAGTGGTGAAATAGAAATACTAAGTATCACAAATTATATACAAATTGATTTATCAGAGACTTAGAAGAGGGAGTTAGCTGATGTTCCCAAAGCCTCTCTTATGGCATAGGGGTCTTTCTATTATTCAGATCTCAGTTTATATGTCATCTCTTTAGAGCAGACTTCCCTGACCATCCTACTTAAAAGTAGCACCACTCAGGGAACCTGGGTGGCCCATTCAGTTAAGGGTTCGCATTTGGCTCAGGTCATGATCCCTGGGTTGTGGGATCTAGCCCTGTGTCAGGCTCATGCTGAGCGTTTAAGATTCTTTCTCCCTCTGCCCCTCACCCTTGCTCAAGCTCTCTCTTTTTTTTCTAAAAAAAAAAAAAGGTAGTACCACCCAACCCTCATTATCATATTACCCTGTTTCTGCTTAAATGACAGAACCCATCACCTGCAATTAGTAGTTTACTTATTTCTCTTCCTCTGCTAGTGGAACAGAAGCTCAGTAAGGACAGGAATGTTGTCTATTTCATTCCTGTATCCCAAGGCCCAGAACCAAATTCTGTGCATAGTATTTGGCCGAAAATATTTACTAAGTGAATGAATGGGGTATATACAGAAGGAGGAGCACTTTAGCCTAAGGGAGCAACATGAACAAAGGTATGGAGGAAGGAACAGGGAAGGGTATAAACAAAAGGTTTAGTGAAGTCAGGCAAGACCTGCCATTGTGCATAAAATCAAGTGGAGTGGAAACTGGAGGACTAATTAGGAGGTTAATGTTGTATTCCAGGGCCAGGGAGCATGGAGAGGTAAGAACATAAATGAGATTCTGTAAAGAAAAAACTGAAAGGACTCAAATTTTGGTTACATAAATTGGTACTGAATCGGCTACTGTAAACTGTTAAAGAACTTCCTGTTCTTCATAATTGCTGCTTTAACCTGGTATTTGAAGCTTTCCTTAGAGTTAAACCTGTTTGACTCCCTTTCCATCTTCTGCCCAAAACATTTTTGACCCTTCATGCCATATTTATTTCTGATTCAGAGATTTTGTTTATGCTGCCTTTACCACTTTGTCTTTCTCCTTTTTCTTCATCTTTGAATGAAGATTTGCCAGTGTATAAAATATATAGGATATATAAAAGATAAAAGGGAGAATGGGATTGGAGAGGGGCATACAGGAGCCTCTGAAAAGGCATAAGAAATGGAACGTTTCTAGTACCGTAAAAGCTCCCCACGTGTGTCTCCCAGTCTATTCTCTCCCTTCTCTTTGAAGTAAACCACTGTGCACTTAGGGTATAGTGTTATCTTGTTATCATTTTACTGTATTTCTTTTTTTGTGTGTGTGTTTTATTTATTTTGAGAGAGAGCATGAGTGGGACAGAGAGAGAGTGAGAGAGAATCCCAAGCAGGCTCCGCACTGTCAGTGCCGAGCCCAAAACAGGGCTCAAACTCACAAACCTCAAGATCATGATCTGAGGGGCGCCTGGGTGGCTCAGTCAGTTGAGCGTCCAACTTCAGCTCAGGTCATGATCTCATGGTTTGTGAGTTCAAGCCCCACGTCGGGCTCTGTGCTGACAGCTCAGAGCCTGGAGCCTGCTTCCGATTCTGTCTCCCTCTGTCTCTGCCCCTCCCCCACTTGTGCTCTGTCTCTCTCAAAAATAAATAATCATTAAAAATTTTTTTTAAAAAATCATGATCTAAGCTGAAATCAAGAGTTGGACACTTAACCCACTGAGCCACCCAGGCACCCACATTTTACTGTATCAGCAGAAAAAAACTGGGTGCCAAACTTATCAATAGGAATCAATTGTCTATTTAGATGGCATACAAGTGTTTATTGAGCATTATTAAATAATGTAAGGTTTGAATTTTATGGTTAAATAAAATATAAACTTGTGAATGATAAGAATTATAGGAACTTACGTTAAGCAAATCCCCCTTTTTTTTTTAACGTGCTTGGTCTTCCATCCTGACTAAAGGTGCACTGGATGTAGGATTTTTCATACATTTCATGGGGAAGGATTGGGATATGAGTCTTAGTCCATTTAATTTGCAAGTCTCACCTTTAGTTCCATACCAGTTTATATTGTACTGATAGCATCTTCACATATTTGGACTTCACAAAACCTATCTATATTCCTTTCTCCTTTGTCTACTTATTTTTATCTATTATAACTTCATGTTTTAGTACTTTAATGCTATTATATTTTCATCAATGGCTGTCTTTTGTCCCTGCACCACAGTACCCAAGCTGCATTATAATCCCTTCTAAGAACAACCGTGTATTACATTATTTTCCCTTGTAGCACCAGCTCATACTCTGTGTATGATAAAAACATTGTTTGCCATGTTTTGATCTAGTACCAAGAAGGATGACCAACAGGCTGGGAAAATGACAGTATAGAGGCACTATTAGAGTTCTATCCCTAATGAGTATTTTGCTGACTTACAAGGAAGGGTCACAGTTCCTTTTTTTTTTTTTTTTTTGAAGAGCTCTGAAGTGTTCTGAGGAATTAGAGGTTTTGTTCTGTTTTTTCTCCACATCTGGCCAAGAAGGATCCAGAGTATGTTTCCCAAGTACAAACTCTAGCTTCTGGGGTATCTCCCTTATGGTGTGACAAGGCAACAGAGAATTAAAAACCTTTTGGTGGGCACCTGGCTGGTCAGTTGGTGGAGCCTACAACTCTTGGTCTTGGGGATGTGAGCTCAAGTCCTGTGTTGGGTATAGAGATTATTTAAAATCTTTAGGGGTGCCTGGGTGGCTCAGTCAGTTGAGCATTCGACTCTTGATTTCAGCTCAGGTCATGATCCTAGGTTTGTGGGTTCCAGCCCCATGTCAGGCTCTGTGCTGACAGTGCGGAGCCTGCTTAGAATTCGTTTCTCCCCTTCTCTGCCCCTACCCCACTCACACTCTGTAAGTCTCTTTCAAAATAAATAAATAAACCTTTAAAAGATTTTTTTAATGAAAAATAAATACAATCTCTAAAAAAAATAAATAAAAATTTAAAAACCCTTTGGTACTTTAAATTAATCCATTAGAAGGGGGAAACTGCCATAGGGCCGTAATTTCCTTCCTATATTAATTTTCTTCCTATATTATCATCTAACTACAGAAGGCAAATACTTTAAAACCTGACTAGACCTGTTTAATAAGCCTAAATTCTTCCATTTATAGCCACCTTCAGCATTGAAGGGATTTTATATTTACATTATTTTAGATATGATACTTTGTATTCTATACTGAGACCTATTATTATGACTGAACCTGGCACATGTTTATATTCCATAGATTTTTTTTTTTTTTTAATAATTTTACCCTGGTTTGTTCACAGGTGGTCAGGACGTAATAACCGAGAGAAAATTGGTGTTCATGTTGGCTTTGAAGAAATCTTAAACATGGAGCCTTATTGCTGCAGGGAATCCCTGAAATCCCTCAGACCAGAATGTTTTATCTATGACTTATCTGCTGTAGTAATGCACCATGGGAAAGGATTTGGCTCAGGACACTACACTGCCTACTGCTATAATTCTGAAGGAGGTATAGATGGGTAGATGGGGAAAAGTATTTTATCTTGGGTCAAATTTGGAAGCTGGAGTTTAGGCTTTACAATTTCTAAATTGACCACTAAATCATCTTAAGTGAAGCCACGTGACCTTTTGTTTTCTTTCAAGAATACTTCTATAGTTCATAAAAAAACTGAGAGTTTGTGCAGAAAATGGATATTTTCTGCAGGATTGTAGTAGTTTTGACTTTCAAAGGCTGTAGCAATAAGATAGTAAGAATGGTTGCATTAATTCAGTGCTATCTTTTTTTATATAATTTTTTTCATGTTTATTTATGAGAGAGAGAGAGAGAGAGAGAGAGAAAGAGCACTAGGGGGGGAGGGCAGAGACAAAGACACAGAATCCAAAGCAGGCTCCAGGCTCCCAATTGTCAGCACAGAGCTTGAACTCACGAACTGTGGGATCATGACCTAAGCCGAAATCGGACACTTAACCAACTGAGCCACCCAGGCACCCTGGTGCTATCTTTTATTACAGGCATATTTCTAAGGGCAAGTCCTCTGTTTACTGGTTTCATCTAGTTAATTTTGCTAGAGAACAGACCATCTAATAAACTGGGATCACAGATACTTAGAATAAACCCTGAGTTTAGGTTTTAACAAAACTCACTTTAATTTACTGCCTCCATGGACCCTCAAGGACAGTCTTCATAGGTAACAAGTGACTTAGGGTTTTTTTATTTCCCTTCCTTACCTACTATTGAACGAAGACTGAGCCTCCGCATTCATACCATTTCCCTTCACCCTACACAAAATAAACACAAAAGACGTGTGGACAGAAAGCCCACATAATCCACGAAGGCAATTAATTTAACAATAAACTACCAAGAGCGAGTTGTACACTGTTTGCTTTACAGTATGACTAGTAGCAAAAGCATTAACTGGTAAAATGATACCTGGAATTAAAGATTGTGTCAGGTGAACTAATCAGATTCTTTAACTTAAAACTACTTGTAGAATAAAGGTAGATAAATCCAGAGTAACATACTGCCCAAACTATTTAAAAGAAAGGAGTTGGCTAATTATTTTCCCTTCAAAGAAACTTAACTCTTACTGAAACTAATACCTTTAAATCCATTTTAATTTATACTAGAAACTTCTAAAATTCCTTTATAAACATTAAGGTATATTTCTGTGCTTCACTCTAGGGTTCTGGGTACACTGCAATGATTCCAAGCTAAGCATGTGCACTATGGATGAAGTATGCAAGGCCCAAGCTTATATCTTGTTTTATACCCAGCGAGTTACTGAGAATGGACATTCTAAACTCTTGCCTCCAGAACTCCTGTCTGGTAGCCAACATCCCAATGAAGAAGCTGATACCTCTTCTAATGAAATCCTTAGCTGATCCAAAGACAGTGGGGCTTTCTTCTTGTGATTTTATATATACTTTTTAAAAGGGCTTACAATTTTGAGCTTCATTGTTTTAATTTTTTACTTAGGAATCAGTGCACAGTTTATACATTTTGTATCCACAACAAAACTGTTTTTACAGAGACAAAATTAGCATAAACATGTATATCAATAACAGCAGGTAACTAAACTTTTCTCAAGTACTTGGGAGTTTTAAACTTTCAGTGTTTACTTCATACTGGCATTACTTCTTTTATATTTTCATGTCTTAATTGGCTCAGATCATGAATTTGTGCAATCTTTTACTGAAGTTCAGGTGGCATCATTTTATACATTTTTTATTTAGCTTTTGTAGGTATTTTCTATACAAATTCGTATTAGGTGGAAATTAGATAGTCTTCACTAATGATATTACCAAAAAAGAAAAAATTTCTTTCAGGCCATTTGCATAGTGAAGTTACCTTTGCCCCTTGACGGCAGTTAAACTACTACATTCACTGTGAAATACCAAGGTATTACCTAAATACTCATCAGTCACACTAATTGATACTCCTGAGGCTTTGTGTGTTACAGGACTCAGAACAAACATTCCTTTGATTAAAGGAACTTCATTTTTTTCAAAACTGAATTAAGTTTTAATAATTGTTCTTTATTTGGCATAGTCAAACTTCATACAAATGAAAATGACAGCTTTATAAATAGTATATTTAAATTACTTCAGTACTGTGGACATGAAAACAATGATGGCTCGGACTTATAATGATTTGTTTGGCAGCAAACAGGTTTGTCCAGATTCTAATAAAGCAGTCTTATCAAAAATCTGAATTCAGCAGTGTATTATGGTAAGCAAGTACAGTTTAACTTGGATATGAGGTTTTTTTGTATGTTTAACATTAGATCTCTTAAAAGCTTTGTACTGTATCATATCTTGAGATTTTTAAAGGAAAAAAATAAGTCTTCTTTAAGAGAAAAAATTGCTTAGGACAGAGAAGATAATTGTTCAAAATTGGCAACTGGGCAATATATTCAGCATCTCATTTTTTCTAAATAATTTTTCTAAATCTCATTTTCTAAATAGGCTTGGATTACTCACTCTTGCTCCGATTATGTGAAGACTAGGAACCTCAGATGTTCAAATACTTGGCCCTTTTAAAAAAACTATCTAAACTTCCATTTTATTATAAATATGTTATGAAATACTCTTTGCTCTTCCCAAATAATCTTACTAGATCTCTTTAAATTCCTACTGCTGCTAATTTATCATCCACTAACCTCTATAGATCAGCTATTTCACACTTAGCTCAGTGTTAACCCCTGGAAGATCATTTATTCTTTTTAGGTTTGCTTGTAGGTTGAAATCTTCATGAAAGATAATACCCTATAGAATGCTGTTTTTTGCCAGTGTTCATCTATTAAGTATAAGCTTGAAAAGGACCTCTATTAGCAAATTTTCCTTAAATTTCAGAGAGCAAGTTGCTGGGGCAGCTGATCATGAAGTGCAATGAGAATTTATCACTGAACAGACAAGTCATTTATGCCAAAATACAGCCTGAGTATTAAATGGCTAAAGTTTAAAATCTTTCACTTAATTACCTATGCAAGTTGTTACCTCAACTGTTAATGTAATTATACCTCATTAAAGATTTATGTGGTCAAGATACCTGAGTCTAGCCTTTTTTAATTTCAAGGATTACTTTATACTTGGGTAAACTGCTACACACTTTAGCACCTGGTTTTAGGGAGATAATTTAAAGACAACTCTGCAAGATCTGCTGTTTGTAATGGTATAGATGTTTCAGTACTTATTTCAATATAAAAATATATGAGAAAGAAAGTGACTTACCCTTTTACTTTTTTTTTTTAAAGGTATACACACCTATATGTATGCACATAGCTTTTTTTTTTTTAATTTTTTTTTAACCTTTATTGATTTTTGAGACAGAGAGAGCATGAACGGGGGAGGTTCAGAGAGAGATGGAGACACAGAATCTGAAACAGGCTCCAGGCTCTGGGCTCTGAGCTGTCAGCACAGAGCCCGACGTGGGGCTCGAACTCACGGACTGTGAGATCATGACCTGAGCCGAAGTCAGACGCTCAACCGACTGAGCCACCCAGGTGCCCTGACTCTTTTACTTTTTAATCCCTCAAAACTAAAACCTAAGGGGAAGACTAGGTGTGTGAGGTCAAGGGGGTATATGGGAATCCTATACTTGATGCTCAATTTTGCTACAAACCTAAAATGGATATAAAGAGATGTATTAAATTTACAAAACCAAAACCCAGCCAATGAACAGAAACTTAAATTTCTTATTGTACATCTTAGTGTAGACTTCTACATTCGGCTAAGTTGATCTAACAAAAAACAACGTGTTTTGGTTGTAAAATAATTTACTAAAGGCACTATTTGTTAAACATCAACTAATAATTTGTTACTAATAAGGTACATCATTGTAAACATAACAAAATGATTTCAAGAGATACATGGCTAGTAGGTAAACAATACAATGTTTTTAAGTGACAGCTTTCCTATTTACAAGATCATATTTCTTCCAGCTATTCCAGGGGCATGCAGCGATGCTACTGCTCACAAGAGTTACTAGGAAGAGAGCTTGGAGGTCATAACTGGTTTGAGATCCCTACTGCTAAAGAGAGGTCTTATAATGCTCCAATATTCTTCATTCACAGGGTAAATTATAAAATTCTTGAGCATAGAAATTGAGATACTTTATATCTCCCACCAAAACACATCAAACTAGTATGGACTCAGAACCCCAAGAGAACTAGCTGGAGGGCCCAAGCCCTATAACATGTCTAAGCATGAGCTTGTGAGCTCTGCCACTAGCACATCACAGAAACTGGAGAAAATAATTTGAAAGTAGCTATTGAACATTAGCACCATAATAAACATGGCTCATATAACTGAAAACTAGATTGTTTACCCCACAAGACAACATTTATAGCTCTAATGCTATATATATAATAAATGATCTAAGTACAGAAATCCAGTTTTTCTTCCTATAAGAAAAACATTAAACAAAATACAAACTAAACAGCATCCCAGAGGCAGTGAATCTTATTGTGCTAAAGCATATACAAATTAAGGCTTTACCTTGGTACATAAACAATTTTGAAAGTGTGTTGGAACATTCCCAACAAATCAGTTACAAAGAATTCAGGCAATTTGTTCAAGAATCTGTAGTGGGACTCAGTTTAAACAAGTAAATATTAGGTATCTTACATTCAACTTACGTACTTAGCTGCCATAATTAGTGTAACTGAAATGCCACTAGTTTTTAATTCAAGCCAGTCAAGGGGCAGGGTGAATTTGATTCATTAATGGAAAAGCCTAATAGTTCAATTTAACTTTTCTAACTATAGCAAGATCCAAGTATGGGAAGTTTTCCTGTTCTAGTATTTGTAGTTTTAAATGCCCTTTTGGTTTATTGAGCAAGCTGAATACATTTCCTGATAAAAACTACCACTGGATAAAGGATCTAAATGTTGAGATTTTACTAAATCAAGGTTTCAAGTTGGTACAATGTATCTACCAGGTCATGTTTCAATTAATCTTCATAATGCCATGGGAAAAAAATGAAAGACAAAGACTAATATGGTTCTAAAAAGAAAATAAAGGCAAACCTTTCCTAAAGCTTTATATTAATTTGTGAAGATTTTCCCACATTATGCATGTGTAGATCTTGTTTTAGCCATTATGTCAGAAGAAAAGTTTCAGTGTAGAGGTCTACAATCCAGATAAAAGGCTCTACATTTCCCTACGTTAAGTTCAGCTATTTCCTGTGCAGAATTATAACCACAGACATTGAAATGTAGCTCTCAGATCTGAAAATGTCTTTATTTTTTAGAAAATGGATTCCAGGAAGGTTAAAAAGCAATACCAGAGGGTATAGGTGCAGAATTGGATGTAGTCATTCAAAGCATTCAATTAAGAATATGGCAATATAAATATCTGAAAAGCATCTCTTAGGTGTTTAAAACAAAAAATGTGTAAGTCATTCCTAACTAATTTGAGCTTTATAGCATTTCCTAGATGGGAAAAACAGTTAACATTTGAAAGTCCTGAAAGCTTTTTCCTTGGCTAATTACATTAGATGGTTTGCATTTGATCAAAGTCCTTCCTTTTTAAACATGGATAAAAGCATTACATAGGTCCACTGTTAAACAGACAAACATGTTGCAAATTAATTGTGGTATAATGTACTCCAACAAAGCTTAGAAAATAAAAGATGTTGAGGCGGCTTTGGACTAAGTTTAATAGTCATCTCCTCTGCTGACAACTTCTTTACACGTTGGACGCAACAGTATGGTATGTTCAAACTGTGCTGTATATGATCCTTTAATGTCACATAATGGTGGATATGGATCTACAATGCCCAAGTCACACAGATTCTTCAGAGCCATCAAGTATTTACTTTCTCCCAAGCGATCCAGCCATCTGCGGCAGAAGGCAAGGGTGCCAAAGTTTTCATTGATGACATTTAACAAGTGTTTTGTTCTTGGAAGCCTAAGAGGAGAAAATCCAAAATTAACAGGTGGCTAAAAAGTTACCAACTCATTTTCCCCATTAAGGATAACTCATATGGTAGCTGTGGTTTTACTTGGTAATTAACTTCAAAAAACTTTTTGTCTCTTTCAACATTCAAAAGTCAGAATGTATAACAGCCCATACCTAATTATAGATGGCAGCTGAATGGGAGACCACCTGAAGACTATCTTACGTATTTATTTATGTGTCTACATATGTGTGTTAAATTCCCAGTAGAGACTCATCAACAGTATTATGGTGGTAATTTCCTTTTTTTGTGCACCAAGCTGAAAGACCTGCACATAAAGGAGGTATAAATCCATCCTTCAACCATCTTCTCCAAAAAGTTTAAGGGGGAAAAAAAGGTAAAAATAGAAAGTTTATCAAAGGAAAATATTAAGAACAAAAACCTAGAAATGCCAGCAAAATGATTCTGAAAGTATTAACAATTATTAGAAACTGGATCTGAAGAGAATACTTGCCTATATCATTTTCATTTAAGATTTTTAACAGGCCAATTTCCTTGCTGTATTATAAAAATCCACACAACTTACTGGTAGGCTATAGAACTGTACATTAATGAATATACCACTGTGAATGTTTGTCACATTTTTAAAAATGCTACTAACTGGGAAAAGAAGCTTAATACTCCTATAAAAACAACAGTCTCTCACCTTATTGGCACATGTCCAACATCAAAATTTTTCATATAATGTGAACATTCCATATCATCATGAACAACGCCTTTTCCTGTGCTTCCAAAGGTTTCAATGGCATACACTTCTCCTTCCTAAAGCATATGTAAGGTCAAGGGGAGAGAAGAAAAATTCAGAACCAATTAAAATTGCTATTTGTTAACTTCAGGCTGAGGTTATTATTTACTTCATATAAGAAACAACATGAAATAACCCCCTGGTAGTCATCCACCCTTCCTTGCTTTATCTCCTTAGCACTTTTTGGTCTATGTCCTCCTATTGGAATGTAGGCTTTATACAGGCAGGGAATTTTATTTTGTTCACTACTACATCCTCAGTGACTACTAAAGAGACTGGCATCTAAGAGATGCTTAGTAAATACTCATTATGTGTTGAATGAACAATCCTCTGACATACCCAACTTCCATAGCTGACTGAGCCCTAGCCTGACCAGACACAATTTGCATACTCACACAGACCAGTAAAGATGGCAAGTTAATTTTGCTCAACATACTATATACTCAACTATCACTAACTTTAGTTTAGGAAAAAAAAAAAATCAGAATGCTTCACAATAAACACTTTGTATGTATGGCATACATACCTCCATTCTTGTAGCCTCTCCTCCTTTCACGATGGGCACTGTTTTCCCAGCATGTATTCTATACGGCCCAATTGAATGTCCGTTTAGGTTACGGATTGGTTTCACTGGCATAATAGGAAAACAGTTATTCAAGGTTTCCAGAAGCACAAACAGATCTCTTGGCTTTCTGACACAGAGTTCAAGCATTGATTTAAAAACGATACTGCACTACTAAATAACCTCGCATTGACATAGTTAAATACAAACTGGAAAACTAGCAGAATATAGAAATGATGTTAATTGCAATTTACTAAAAACTAGAAGGGAATAAAGGGGGATGATGGGAAAATGATGAGGTAACAATGGGGGGTCATCTAAGGAGGTATTGTTTTTCATTCGTTTTTAACTTTTTTTTTTATTTAATTTCTACACCGAACATGGGGTTCAAACCCACAACCTTGAGATAAAGTCACACACTCCATGGACTGAGCCAGCCAAGTGCCCTTAAGGAGGTACTGTTAATATAAAGTTATATTACACAGTACATGTCATGTACACAGTGATTACAAACAAAAAATATTTTTACAGTTATGGACCAAAAGGTAATGTGAAAATGTGGATACTGTGTCGAAATGATAGGATGTAAAACCATACATTTTTTTTACTTTTTTCACAAACCAACTCATATAGTTTTTTCTTCAGTTGACAAAAGGGGGGTGTTGGACTTCTAGTCCTAGGGCTTGAAGATCCCAGGACACAAAATGAATCTAGCAGGACTGCCACCAGGGTGTAGAAAATTCCAGAAAGCTTTGGCCTACATAATGGAATCCACACACCTCCCTATCTTAAATTTTACAATTATAGCACATTCCAAATGTTAATAAGGAAAATCCAAACAACTCCAAGGTCTTGAGACCAATTACAGAACAAATTGTGGTATATTCACACAATGGAATACTACTCAACAATAAAAATGAAAGGTTGGGGATACACTGAACAACAAAATAAAACCTAAAGAAAAAAGAACAGGCACAATTATATACATGTTGTTTTATTATTATATATGTAAAAGTTAAGCACAAATATACTGTTGTTTAAGGACGCATAGTTAGATACTAAAGACATAAAGAAAAGCAAATGTAAATACTTTAGCACTCAAGACTGTGGTTTGCTAGAGGAAGACTGCTGTAATTCAAAACAGTATACAGAATTGAAGGGCTTTTGGAATGCTGACAATATTCTATTTCTCAAGGGATAAAATTACATAACTTTTACAATTGTTTAACTGAATTTTTGTGTTGCATGTATTTTCAGTGATATTCCACAATAAAAATGGTTTAAAAAAATCTATCTCTGCAGTGCTAGAATTCCAGTACAAGTTTCCTTTCTTTTAAGGCAGAATTAGGTAGCAAGGTTTTTTTCAACTCTACAACAATGAAACAATGACAATTATATTGATTGTACTGTAGAAATGATTGATTTGCACTGATGTTTACAGGATTATGGACTTGTGAGCAACAAGGACATACACCATCAGGTTGCAGAGGAAGAATACCTTCTGCAGTTGGTAGAAACACAGTAGTCTATCAGTATCAACAAGGTCAGGCAAAGAATGCTAAATAAATCATGTGAATTTACAGAGGTCAAGGAGGTATGAATGTCTCTGCTCAGATGACTACAAGGGAGAGACAGGATTTGGTTAAAGGAAATGTGGGAAACACTCCTTAAGAAAGTTATTAGAATAAATATACTCACTAAAAAATAAAAATAAATAAAAATAAAATTAAAAAGTTATTACAACAGTAGTTACAGAGAGCAGTGAGCACAGATCAGGAAGGAGGACAGTGGTTAGACCCTGAGAGCTGGGAAAGCAGCACAAAGCACAGGTGACTCTGGGACTGTGTACCTAAGGCAGTGGCTGGGAAAGACCAAGAGGCAAAGGGAATAAAGATTAAAGAAAAAACACACAAGGAATTAACTGGGCTCTAAATTCTGAACTCAACTTAAAAAAAAAAGGTGAAGGGCTCATCAATGGAATGAGTCCCTGGCTTCTTTTTAAGCCTCAATTTGACTTAGTCACAGAAAACCAAGTCTACATTTTGGCCATTCTCAGATAAATACCTGGGTATCTTATCAGCTACCACCGCAGCTCGGCAAGAGTTCCCACCTAGTGACCAGTTTTCCTAATAAGATGAAGTTATTTTCCCTCCGTTTTCCCTCTTTTTATTCCCAGGAGATAAAGAAAGCACTCAACACTACTTTGTAAAATTAATTCTGCAAGAGGTCACATGCATTTCAAAATAATATTCATTTTTTAAAAACATACCTTGATATGTCTTCCCATCTATTTCAACCTCATAGGATTCCATAACTTCTTGGATGGCCTCACCAACATCACACAGACGGACATCAATTCCAGCACACTAAAAACAAAATGATATATATACTTGTTACTCAAAATGCATAATTTTATTACAATTTATTAGTATTCTAAAATAAAGGACAATTAGATAAAACTGCTTTGTATATTATAACTTCCTTTATAAAACCTTGGTATATTATACTAGAACTGTCCACTTAAAATCCTAAGGGCAGTGGACCAGTCTTACATAATCCAAAGACCTTTAACAGGCTATAAAATGCTCAAAATACATTGAATGAAATTGTGCTTCCAGTTCACATACCTTTATTCCAGTGTTAGTGGCATCTTTTACAGCTTTTAATAATGTATCATATTTGGGATTAAAAGTAACAGTAAAAGCACAGTCAATAATCCTACCTGAAAGAGAAAATTCTTCTTTAAGTTGATGTATCAGCTAGTCAATTTGTCTACTTTATTGCATCTATTCTATTAATCTGCCTAGTTAACATGCAAATAAAACGATGGGCTCAAATGAAGGCAGCAGTCCAAGTACCCACACAGCATTCAAAATCAAAGTGAAAAAAAGTATAAATAAGTTATATAAAAGTTTCAGAATGCAAAGACTAATTCCAGGGTCAGTATGTAACATTTCAAGATAGCACCAATATAGTACTAACCTAGGTGGATAAGCAAAAATATAAACAGAAACAAATCAAAAAGAGAAAAACCTGGGGACTAAGGAACAGTAATGTGGGCAGAGAAAATGTAAAGGTCTACAGACACCAATCAGTGCAGCTGCTGCAATTTAGCAAAACCTCAGGTAAGTACTTTATCTGAATTTTATTTTCTTTATCTGAACTTTATTTTCTCACCTAAGTGAGATAAAAGGTACTCACCCAACAAGGTTTGGGGGCAGAATTTAGAAAAGCTAGCAAGTGTATAAAGGTTGGTAAACTTAAACGTTCTAAGTAAATGTTTGTTGTTCTTATTAACAGATAAATTTCTGAAACAACATGAATAGATAAACAAGATTAATTTCTTCTCACCTTGATACAAAGAGTTATAAACCTCAATTACCCAATGGTTTGCATTATACTCCATGTAGTAGGATACTTAAAAGTAAATCTCAAAAACTGGCTCAACACAACTCTACTGAAAAGTGAGGCATAAAGAAGAAAATTAGGGAGTTCAAGTACTTGAGCCCCATCTAACAGAGAGAAGACTACTTTTTTCTGGAGGTGGGGGGGGAATTATTTCCAAAAACTCACCACTTATATGTGTTCCAAAGTCTATCTTACAGATGTCATCATACTGTAATACTGTTGTGTCACCAGCATTTGGAGTATAATGGGCAGCACAGTTATTTAGAGAACACCCAGTAGGAAATGCCAGGCCTGCATTTAATCCATTCTCTTTAATTAGCTTTCGTGAACAGTCTTCCAACTTTTCACTATTTAAAAAAAAAAATTTATTTACATTTTTATCTTTATATACCTTAAAGGTCATCAGGTCCAGAGAATTTACTAAAACTCTTAAGTTACTTTCTGGGAAAGATCTGAACAATTCCTGGATGTGAATGACTAATAGTTCTCTGATGCTATGAAAATAGTAGCTCATATCTAAAAGATAAAAGATTAGAAAAATTCAATTCCACTAGAAATCTGGAGAAACAGAACCACACAATCCACTTTTAACTTAGTTACTAGGAAGTGAGATTCTCCACTCAGACTAATATAAATGTTGATTACATTTTATTTGCTCAATGTGGCACATTTAAAAAACTGTCTGAATTAGAGAACTGTTGCCTTTTATAGCTAATTACTACTCGAAAGGAAAACTAGAGACAAAGTACTTTTATTGGTTTCTTCATTGCATTGTAACTGTTTTGTGACCAATAATTTTAATACAAATTGTTAGTGCAGTAATAGACTTCCAAACAGAAAGTAAGAATCAGAGTAATGTGTGCATTTGCACATATAAGTGTACAAAGTACAAAATAGGGTTGTTGAGGTATAAATGTCCTCTTATGGTTTCCTCATTACATTTACAGTATAAGAACTCATATTTCTAGAACCCTCACTTCAAGTTTAAGCAAAGTAGTAAGAAAGCCAAACATTACAACTGGAGAGTTAGCACTTAAAAAAAAAATTTTTTTTTTATCACATTCTTACAAAAATATATTCCTTTTACCAGATTTCTATCATTGTCATCCCAGGCTTGATCCAGCTCATAACATATTTTCTAACTTGTCGATGTGCTTCTGCAGCTTCTCGAAAATCATTCCAAATCTCTTCACTAGCTTGATCTAATGCTTTCTTTTCTTCACTTGTAGTTCTCCAAGCAGCTGTTCGCCTTTACAGTATGTATAGCAGAGTATTAGTCACTTTAGAAACAGCAGATAAGCATAAAAGCTGAGAGATAAAAATACACTAATATAAGACATTTTAGATAAAAATGTCACACATTCAACTTCTTATATTAAACATCAGCAAAGTTTCTGAAATACGAGTAGTCACACACTTGCAATCAAGCCAAATCAAGTTAAACCTTTTTTGTAAGACTCTCAAAGTCCTCAAGTGAAATTTCATTCATAGTCAAAGAGACTAAAACTTTGCCACACAAAAATAACACAGAAAGGAAGAAAAAAAAAAAAAACAAAAAAACAGAGAAGCCAGAAAAGAGTCCTAGAAACCAAGCAGTGGAAGAAAAAAAATTATCCTTCCACTCAAGGTTACTCTGAGAGACTTCAAAAGACCACACCAAAAATCAACGTTTAATTTCATCAACAGGGTAAGTACTAATATGAAAACTTGACCAGAAATCTACATACACTTTCATCAAAATATAAAATATTATGTGCTTTTGCAGGATCTTTCTAATGTAAGAGGCGATGCTCCTTGAAGGATATAGCTCATATTTGAAAACTGCCAGGGATAACAAATATTTTTTATTCAGTATCTGGGAAATGAGAAGATACACTGACTCCCTTTAAGCAGCACCTTTCAAAAATAGTAACTTTTCAAATGAAAATCTTTTAAAAAGTTCTTATAACTTTCATACATTACTGGCAATATTGAATACACAGTTCACAACTCAGTGATCACTGAGGTATAAATTATACTCAGTATAAAGCGATGCCTTCATTGGGGCGCCTGGGTGACTCAGTCAGTTGAGTGTCCAACTTCGGCTCAGGCCATGATCTCACAGTTTGTGGGCTGGAGCCCTGCATCAGGCTCTGTGCTGACAGCTCAGAGCCTGGAGCCTGTTTCAGATTCTGCGTCTCCCCCTCTCTCTGCCCCTCCCATGCTCATGCTCTGTCTCTCAATAATAAATAAACATTAAAAAAATGTTTTAATTTAAAAATAAAAGAAATAAAGTGATGCCTTCAAGATTACTATTTTCCTCAAACTATGGCTTGCAGGCAAATACAAAATACAGCCTGGTACGTGTCTCGTAATCAAAATTTTACTGCAATACAACTATGTCTATTTGTGTACATACTGTCTATAGGTACTTACGTGCATGCTATAAAAGCATAAGTGAGTAACACTCATGGCCTGAAATATTTAATACATGGCTCTTTATAGAAAAAGTTAACATAACTGCTCTAGAGTATGCCCCTAAACTGTTTCCAAATACTGTGAGTTCTTGGTCGTTGTCAAGTTATGATTACTTCCTACCGCAACAGCTACCTGTGTGCCAACATCTAGCACCTCTAATTTGCTACAATGACACAAAGGGGCCGTCCTATGTCATTTTAGGGATACTTAAGCATCACAGAGGCTTCTTTGGCTTATTTTCTGTTTGGAAATGTATTTTGGATCTATATACTGACATTACAAAGAAATGAAATATTGCAGCACCATCTGTTAAGGTCAGTTTTGAATGCCACAAATACTTAAATGTGTATGAATTACTTTTAATCGGAATAGTGAAGATTCAAGAGGCAATTACAAGTATTCAAAGGAACATCCTCAGACTAGAAGGTAACAGGATACGATCCTTTAAAAAGTATATTCTCAACATGTGGCTCAATCTTTTTTAGCTGCAATACACTTATAGTTGCTCACTCCAAGATGGGACAGACAAGCCACAATCTCCTGACCTCCAGATATAACTCCAGTTTATTCTCTCCCATGAATCCAAAAATCTTTCCTGGAAACCAAGAACCCAAACATTCTAAGAATCAATCATTCCAGGCATAAGAATACTGGCTAAAGACATCAATTTTTAAACAAAACATATCACAGTTGTCTCTTACATGGGCCATAATTCTGGCACATATACAACAGCCATACCATTATTGCACCCCTTGCCTCAAAAGCCAAACATTTTGTGAAAAACAAAAATATCCCCAAATGTTTTTTCTAGAATGGCTAAGACGAAAGACTATGTCCACAGGGAATTGATGGATATCATGCAGTGGGGCCATGAAAATGAAACTGGTCATTATCAATTCCCATTTTTTCTCTTCAATTCTTCGAATCCATTTCTTATAGATTAAAATGCTAAGTATAATTAAATTTCAAATGCTATCTAACTACATTTTAGAATCAGAATATGGCACAATAAAGATCTCCAATAATGAAATCAACAGGTCTCAAACATCTTACACTTCTGAAGCTGCGTAGCTGATTCTTAGAAGCAGTAATTCTTCAAAAGGTTATGGAATGTTCTACACTGTTGCTAAAGAGGTACCAATCAGAAGCTAGATTAAAAAAATTCTTTTCCTAAGTCTTGAGTTCAAATTGAAAGCCATTAGTAATATTCAAGAAATACACTGCCAGCATCTAAAATTAGAATTCCAGGTTCGTTCTAAAGACAAAAAATATTATCAAGGAGCCTGTCCTCTTTCCTAAATTTGATATTTTGACGTTCAGTCTATTTAGCAAATACATAGAAATCAATAAAATGAAAAAAACATTCTGAGCCAATAATTATTTGAAAAGGCAATTAATTCATCCAAGTGACAGAGGTGGGTTAGAAATACTTTTTAAATAAATTATGTATGTACAACAAAACTATCAAAATAACTGCTCGAAAGAGAATCTTTACAGAAGTGTTTACAGAGTATGTAAACTTCCCACACCTCTTTCATATTTTGGAGTCTTTTCAATATTTCATCATTTTTACTAGATGTGTTAAGAGCATAAAATGTAAGTAAAACCAAAAGATACAAAGGAATCTGATTATTAGTTTCAAACAGTTGTAAACATTTCTGAACTCACTGCATGGATAACTTGAAAGCTACTTACATTTATATTTTTAAACCACCAAATACCACGTTTATAAAAATCATATAAAAATGCATGTCTTTAACCTAGAAATTAAGATTGCATGTAGATCAATTCCTTCCTCTGAAAACTGGTAAACAGAAAAATAAAGCATGTTTTAACTTTGCCTATAAGAAACTACAGTTAACTGATAAAGTTAATTGAGACCCAGCTGATAGAGGAAAATTCTTCTTATAGAAAATCAGCTAATAAATGTAGAAAGAACTACAGAATTAGAAATTCACCATTTTGCAGTCCCCAATGAAAAAACTGATAAAGCATGAATGGATATTAAAATAATTAAGAAAAAGGCTGTTGAAAAAAAGGATATTCCAATGGTACCAAACTACCCACAGATTACTTGGAAACTGCAAAAAGAAAAAAGTACCTTTAAAAAAGAAACAGCTGGCTAGTATCACATTAACCAAGTGACCACATACAGTAAAACTAGTAACAGAACAATCTGACATTGTATCTGATGCAACAGACTATGATTCAATATGAAGAACACAGTATCACTTGTATGTCCCTGTCAAAATCTAAATATAATCTAAGCCTTTACAACTAATTCCAGGTTACAGAAAATAGAGCGAAATCACTAATAAAATTACACTAGATACAAAATAGAATATTATACTCATTCAAAATTGGTTTAAAAATTTTTACTAACATAGGAAATACACAGAGAAAGTCAGTTTTTTTAGAAGTGCAAATTACTAATTATAAGAGGAAAAAATAGTAATGACACACCAGAGAAACTAGATACACCTTATCCAAGTGATAAAATCTGATATCATGTGCCTCCAGATGTGACAATCCTTCAAAGGACATGATATCTACTTGTCTAGTATTCCATCCAAAAATACACAAACTACTTTCAAATAATTCAGAAAAAGTAGATGACTAGAGATTCACCAATATAACATTTTCCACATCTGCCCTCTATCTTTCTGTCTTCCAAGGAGAAAATGGAATGTTACTGGTATATTATACAGAATATATATATTCGGTGTAATTGTCGTATTCCCCTGAGAAAGAGAACAATAGATGAGGCAAATGTTAAAGAGAACCTGAGTGAAAGGTATGCAGGAATTCTTTCTCTTAAGTGCAGAATTATTTTAAGTAAAAAGCTAAATAAAATGCTGCACTCAACCTGGGTGGTAGTTACACAGGCAAGTTCTTTGTGATAATTCATGCAATTTTTAGTAAGTTTATTAAAAAAAAATAATGAAGGAAAAAAAGAGACAAGCAAAGAAACAAACCCTATAATGTAGAGAACAAACTGATGGTTACAGGAGGTGGGAGGTGGGGGAATACATGAAACAGGTGATGGAGAGTAAGTGCACTTGTTGTGACAAGCACTGGGCGATATGTGGAAGTGTTGAATCACTATGTTATACACCTGAAACTAGTATTATGCTGTGTGCTAACTAGAATTGAATTGAAAACTTTAAAAAAAAAGGGTAGATACAAAACTGTATTTAATACTTTACCAAACCTGTAAGAATACTGATTCTGATCTATTTGGAAATAGTCAAAACTGGTTACACGAATGTCCCAAAATATTAAAACTTGGGGCGCCTGGGTGGCTCAGTCGGTTAAGCAGCCGACTTCGGCTCAGGTCATGATCTCGCGGTCGAGCCCCGCGTCGGGCTCTGTGCTGACAGCTCAGAGCCTGGAGCCTGTTTCAGATTCTGTGTCTCCCTCTCTCTGACCCTCCCCTGTTCATGCTCTGTCTCTGTCTCAAAAAAATAAATAAACGTTAAAAAAAAAAAAAAAATTAAAACTTACTAAAAAGCAAACATAACCACAATAAACTTTTTTCATTTCCCCACAGCATACAAGATTGCTTTTAAATATTTAAGTATTACTTAAGAAATATAACATATAATTAATATCTTCCTCTATTGTTTCAAAATCAGAGGTTATTCTACCTCTACAATGTTTAATTTGCAACAGATGATAGTAAGGAGGGAAAGATAGTTTTTAAGGTTTATAAAATCTCAATTTTCTTTGTATTAAACATTACTTCAACTGTTCCACTATAGTCACATTATTAAAAATATTAATCTATTTTTTAATAAGTATAGGAAATCAATGGTTTTCTTCCACTTAGCAATAAACACATAGAAATGGAAACATAAAAACATCCTGTTCACATCAGTAACAAAACCATAAAACACTTAACAAATTTAGCAAACAAGGGATGGGACCTACCTGAAAAGAATCAGAATAAGTGGGAAAATATACTATGACAATGGATAAGATAAAGTGACACAACTGTCAATTTTCTGAAAAAAGATACATAAGTATAATGCAATTCTGATCAGAATTCTAATGAGAGCATTTTTCTGTGGGTATATGTGTTAAAACTATTATGACTAAAAACAGCTTAGTATAAAAAAGAACTGTGTTTGGGCGTGTATGGCAGAGGAGAAAGACTTGCCTTATTGAATTATCAACATATAAAGTTGCTGATAAATCCAAATACTAGCACAGGAATATACAAACAGATCCGTAGAATAATAGAAATTGGTTGACTAAGAAAATATAGTTCCATAACATGAGAATATAGTATATGGCAGAGGTGGTTATTCCATGGAGTAGAATGAATTATTTCATGAATAAACAATTCTAGCACAATTGGCTGTCCATTTGAAATAAAATAAAATTAGCACTCCCAACTCTACACAAAAAAAATTCCAGACTAACTAAAGACATAATAAAACACAGAGGAAGAGTTTGAAAAAAATCTAAGAGACTGCTAGGAATCCAGAGGTATAATATACCATATTCAAAATTTTAAAACTTTTAGAAGAGCAAAAGAACAAAGCCAACAATCAAAAAATGCTCACAATCATTAGCAGTTCGAGAATCATAAACTAAAGTATTAACATATTCTTTGATTCAGCAGTTCCACTCCTGGAAAACTATCACACAGTAAAACTGCCAGAGTGTAAGGAGACACACACATAAACACGTATATATAAATACATATGTGTATCTTAGAAATACTTATTACAGAATGGTTTATAATATGGCAAAAAATATTAGAGACAAAGTAAATGCGCATCGATTAGAAAATGGTGAAATACAATATAGCATATTCATTCTATGGAATATTATAAAGCCATTCAAAAGAATAACAGGTCTTCTGACTGACTTGGAGAGCCTTCCTGAATGAGAAAAGGTGAGGAAAATGTGCATAGAATTCCATTTTGGAAAACAAGACCAAAACACTCCCCCTACATAAACAGACATAGATGTGTACATATAGGAGCATATAAAAATATGGAAGGCTACCTGCTAGGTGGTTACATGGGTCTGGAAGGAAGGGAAGGAAGAGGGAACAAGCGGAAAAAAAAAAAAAAATTAAAAAGATTATATTTAAAAATAAATGTTGATTATATTGTATGTACTACAAAAAGTTAAATTACATGCCTGTAACATTTCAAAAACAGATGCTTTAAGATAGGGATGGTGATTGATGAATTCAAATCCAAAGAAAAGATGCTCATGACACAAAATTTCAGAACTTTATAGACTTATTCCCTATAGGTACTGGGAATTAAGGAGGGGGATTAAAATATAACAATATCATGTTCTTTCCTAAATTTAAAGAAAAACAATGATGTCTTTACAGGTCAGTGAAACAAGGCTACAGTAGAAGCTTTCTTAACCAACTATGGCAACCACTGGATTAACTGATGGTCTCAATTCCCTCTGTAAAATATACTGACCAATGGCCATTGTATTCTGAAAATCAGGGGCTGACAGGTTCCTGTTCTGAATAATAATAGCAGCAACTAACAATGCTTACATGTGTCTGTTACCCTCCTAAATGCTTTACATATATTCTTCACAACAACCCTATGAAGTGCTTATTTTATGGATGAAGAAATGAAAACAAAGACATGATAAATTACTTGCCCAAGTCACAAAGCTAATAAGCATTAGAGTTGGTATTCAAATGAATCCCAGCTTCCATGTTCTTGGCCAGTCAACATAATGCCACTATGAGTGTCTGCTGACCAGCGGAAATGTTGCCTTTCAGAACAATCAGGTGATTTGCTCACAAACCGCTGTAAATTATCAGTTACTATAATTCTGTAATTTTGTTATATAGTACATAAAAAAAATTATTCCTATGAAAACTAAATTGACTACTCAGAAAAGTCTAAATAAAGGCAAGTCATCAAAAAAAAAAAAAAAAAAACTTGTCACATTAAGTGTAGATAAGAACTGCAAATGGTTTCAGGAAAAAAAATGTAAACTTACAAGTATCAGACCTCAGACTACATAGTTTCTATTCACAGCAGCTCAAAATGGAATACATTCAAAGACAATGCATTATGGCTATAGCTTATGAGGAGAAAAAACATGTTCAAATATCAAGAATGATAAAAAACAAATGTTTCACTTTTATCAATAAAGATTTTTATTTTTTGTTATTCCCCACTTTAACATACTTTTTTGATTAAACTATGACCGGTCCCAATTATTTTGGATAAGAGGGCTTCTACTGTATTTTTGGTTAACAAATTCACAAGCTTTTATTAAGGTGGTGGACCAAAGCTCTGAGAAAAATCAAATCTGCTTTATTGCTAAGCTACAATTTTCAAAAATCAAACTGGAAGTTATTTTATGATCCTTACCCATCTTGTGTGGGTGGGTACTCGCATTCTTGTCCTTTGGGAAATACACCGTTAGGATACAGGTCACATATTGGAACTGAGGGAGGGTCTGTTTGAACTTTTGCTGTGAGATACAAATAAAGCATTAACTCCTGCAGTTAAAAATAAAATTAAGCACTTATCATTACAGTTTTTCTCAGTTCCTAATGGTTGTTATATGACCTAATTTTAAAGAATCTCCTTGCTGTCTTACAGTTAAAAACAGAAGATATTTCACCATGCTGGCCACCTCCTCTCCGATGTACTGCTACTTGGGAATAGAAATATTCAACTCCTTAGAATTCCATTATGTATTTAAATAGTATATGCCTTGGCAGAAAGCACATTCTAATGTTTTTGTCTTCATTTACTATACTGGAAATGGAATAGCATAAAGGCTGTTTTTCACAAATAAAAATCAAAGAAGCAACAAGAAAATATGAAAGAAATCCTATAAAGATGAAATAAAAATATAAAACTACTATGTATTAATAAATTAAGTGAAAAACTTATTTCAAGGAAATAATAAGGTATAAAAGTTAAGCATATACACACCCAGGGCTAAAAGAATTTAGGTAGCCATACACAAATTTCCACATACTTAAAAAAAGGTAGAGTTCTTACATATGTTTTAAGAGCATTATTTCCCAAACTACGTTCTAAAACACACCAGTGTTCCAAGATGACTTTCAAAAATATCTGGAGATCTGTCTTCTGAAAAAAATGTTTAAATACATAAGAACTAGTTACATAGTTCTTATTATATGAAGAATCACCTTTTAGTAATGACTGCTATTTCCAAAGACTGCTAGGAAGTTGAGTTAATTTATGCAGTGATATAAGACATTCAATGTATATCTGCAGCATTTCAACTACTGAGGTGAAATATGTGGTTTTCTTTTGATTATAACTGGTCTTATGTTACAGATTTTTGTCTTCAATTTTAACACATATTTTGCTCTCTTTGTTCTGCAATGGGGGAAAAAACTATATAAATGATATATATAAATATATATATTTATATATATTAAATTTATATATTAAATAAATTTATATATTATAAATTTATATATTAAATAAATAATTATATAAATAAAAATATGACTTTATTGAGCCAAATCATTTATCTATGGAACCATGTTCAGTTCCTTCCTTTAACCCAAATAGTATCTCATGAGCACCAAATGTTTTTCTGTCTTTACATAATGTTTAAAAGCATCCTATCGGCAAGTAAACTTGGGAAACACTGTTCTAGGGCCCTCCTAAAAGGGAACATTTAAATTTAAAATAAAAAAAGATCTTAGAGGTCAACTAATTTAGCTTTACACTTAAATCTACGAATCCCCTAATGCCTCTGACAGATGGCAGTGAACTCCTAACAATGGAAGCAGTCTTTATCTTCCAAGCAAAAATCCATTCATTTTGAAAGAATTGTAACTATTAGAAACCTCTTCCTATACTTATACTGTTAGTTCCAGCTTTATTCTTTGCAGTTGAAAACATTTTACTTTTCATTTCAACTGATTCCTTCCTCTCTATGATAAGAAACCACTTTAAGGGAAATGGTTCTTAACACTTTCACCCCTATGTGCCAGCCTTGAATTTGTCAATGTTCTTTGTAAGTTGGTATCAGAATTGATTTATATTAATAGTCCAAATAAGGTATAATTAATATTAAGACTATACTTTTAATTCTAAAAATCTTAGAGCTATTAAATAGTTAAGACTCCCTGCTTTTTGGCTCACAATGTACTAGCACTCAAAATCCTTAGATCCTATTACCCTGTTCTAATTTTATGTACATCTATAAAAGTTCAGCTTGCTAATCCTAGTCTATTTCTCAGTTTTTTTGATCTTTTGAAATTCTGAGTTTATCAACAAAAGTATTACCACCCTCAGCTTTATTTCATCTACAAATCTGACAGATGCCTTTTATACTGTCCATAAATTATTAAAGCAAAAGACTCAAAAAGAACATTAGAGAAAAAAATTGTAATAAAAATATGACTAGACTTAACCACTTATTAACTGTGACTTGGACAAATGGCCAAATGTGCCAAGCCTCAGATTCCTCATCCACAAAATGAAGAACCAGATGAAATCTTGGATAACCTTTGAAAATACTAATGTACCCTGCCCAAGTTTTATCTAAAACTATGAATAATTATACGATCTGTACTACAGTTATCATTACTATCATTTGTAATTCTCTCACTTTATAAATGAGGAAAATAAGGGCAGTGAATGGCTCATTATTACATTATTTGGCTTATTCCAGAAGTGATTTATGATAGCCTACAAGGAGATCAAAAATAAACAAATAAGAAACAGTAAATAAGAGAAAATCAAAACATGGAAAGAACATAAAGTAGAACCTGAAATACAGCCAATACAAAACCACAGATTTGGCTCTAAGCCCTCTAGTAGCCAATATATATATTTTTAAAGCTAGGTTATTTGCATATAGATCATGCTTATGAGATAAATACATAAGTACTCAGGAAAAGCACAATTATTCTTGATACTAAGACCAAACAAAAGAGTGTCTCTTACAAGTACTCATAAAGAAATGTAATGAACAATAGGTTCAACAACATCCTCAGAGGAGGCACAATAAAAGCTGATGGCATCATAGTAAAACATCTGTCAGTGGAAGAATTCTACCAGTGGCATATACAAAGTAGCCCCTTAACATTACTCCCTGTTTATCTACTTCTGTTAGGGAGTAATTTAAGAGTATTGGGAGAAAGAGTTCTCTCTCAAACCATTTTCAGACAATACCTTGTCTCATGGGCACACTTTTAACTATTTTTGAACAGAAGGAATATGATATCATAATCCCTGGAAGACTTCTAGAACATAGGTAGCCTATGCTCATTAAATACAGACTATGGGGGCACCTGGGTGGCTCAGTCGGTTGGGCGGCTGACTGCGGCTTAGGTCATAATCTCGTGGTCTGTAAGTTCGAGCCCCGTGTCGGGCTCTGTGCTGGCAGCTCAGAGCCTGGAGCCTGCTTCCGATTCTGTGTCTCCGTCTCTCTGCCCCTTCCCTGCTTGCTCTCTCTCTCAAAAATAATAAACTTAAAAAAAAATTTTTTTTTTAATACAGACTATGCTAGGGACAGAACTGACATCCTGTGTGTAGAAGGACCTAACAAAAGTAGATGCCTGAATAGAAAGAAGGCTATCCTATCTTCATCTGGAGACCCATCAGGAAAAATGCTGGCAGAGCCAAAAGCTTTCTGAAAAAAGTTAGGTATTTCTCTCAACACAGAGATAAAAATGAGTCAAGCCCCAATATTCTAATTCATAAAATTTTCACCTGAAAGATTTAAAGAAAGGTGCAACCAGACATTCAATGTTCCCTAATAGCCCAAAGGGCATCCAAGATTAGAATTTGTTCTGATTCTCAACCCAACCCAACATTTATTCCCCAATACTATACATTCTCCCCCTGGTCTCCCTAATAGAATTCCAGGTCCCTGAAGATGTTGATTTGCCATTTAAAATAAAACAAAACGCAAGTAGGATCATATTTTAAGTAATATGAAATAGTGCAATACGTCATTAGTAACATTTTACCATATGCACAAATTTTAAATAATGGGAATCCTCATTAAATACTCATCAAGAATCTTGTAATTTCAAAGCTGGCAGGTGAACTGCCAACTATGTTTACCCTATTACCACACAGTGGCATCACTTTAGTCATCCCTGAAAGAATTGTTATTTGCATTATTCAAGTTTTAAATGATAAACTCATCCCTAAATTATGGTAAAATGCAACCAACTTATTATTAACAACCCTTATCTCAACAATAGGTAAAGAAAATACCAACAGGACTATTAAATGAAAGAATAATTGTTTCATTAAATTCTACCTCTGTTAAGCCTAAATTTATTTCCCTGACATACACTAGGATCTTAAGCAACTTCAAACCTACTCTTCAAACCAGCTGGTTAACAAACACTTCAAGTTTTTTAAGTAAGACCAACTTAAGATACTAACGTCCTCTCTTCTTCTTCTTCTTTTTCTTCTTCTTTCCAGCTGCTCCATCTCCATCCCCATCTCCATCTAAGAAAAGACCATTTCAAGTACACATTTATTTAAACCTCAGAAACAGAGAGACAAAACAAGCATAAGCAGACAAGTAACACACACACAAAGCATCTTAAATAGCATACAACAGAGTTGATCCAATATTCTTAGAACAGAATTCTATATAATGCTAATGTATGAAAATTTGGTTTGTATAATCAAAAGCACTAAGGAAACTTTGACTCACTCTAATAAAAGAATTATTGAAAAAGGTATTTTTAAGAATAAAAAGTATATTAACACTCTTTTTCAAAAACTAGGAAAAATAACCAGTGTTAGTTTAATGCTAATGACTGGGTGACTTCACCTAAAATATTACTAGTTTGTTTACATATGCTTTGCAGGTTAGTATTTCATGACTTCATGTGATCCTCAAAGCAACTTTATGAGGTAAAACAAGGAATGTTTAACGGACATGCCCAAGGTAATCCTAACTGATAATGGCAGAACTGGACCAAGAATATATCACCTGATTCCTAATCCAGGCAGGGATATTTAGGGAGTCATATTTTAAAATATCTTTTCCTGGGGCACCTCGGTGGCTCAGTCAGTTAAGCATCTGACTTTGGCTTAGGTCACGATCTCACGGTTCATGGGTTTGAGCCCCGCGTTGGGCTCTGTGCTGACAGCTCCAAGCATGGAGCCTGCTTCAGATTCTGTGTCTCCCTCTTTCTCTCTCTGTCCCTCCCCCACTTGCGCTCTCTCTTGTTCAAAAATAAATTTAAAAAATTAAAAATTTTTAAATATATTTTCCTGTATAGTTGTTATTAAAGAAAGAGTTCTTCTGGGTCAAATGTACACAAAAATCAGAGGGTATATATGCTTTTCCTAGGTTCAGTTGTCAGGTTCTCAAAAGAACCTGATGCCCAAAAATGGAGATTAAGAACTATCTGAAAAAATAGTTGGCAAAAGAGTAACTAAAGTAACCACTACATGTTAGTTTTTATAACAATATTTTATGAAGCCCATGCCATTCTCTTGGAGAAAAGATAAAGGATACTATTATGGCCAAGATTAAATAAATAGTGACTTAAAACATTTCAAATAAAGGGTACCAAAAAAATAGACTGGAATTTCTGAATTTCTAAAAACGCTGCTCAATAAATTTCAACAGTCATGAAGTATGCCAATCTACCCACAAATCACAATGCTATGAAACAGGGATGAATAGGAAGCTGTGGCAACAATTAGAAGTTGACAGTTTAATAGTATGTTCACCATATAGTCTTCTTTTAAATGTTTCCCCTAGTGGCAGTAACTCATGGCTAGCATCAATAATTTTAGATCATGAAATCCACACTCATAAAACAATGTCAAACGAATGCTTAAATTTTCTACTCCCAGAATAAGCAGGAGTCATAAATTATCTCACCATGCTACCACCTATATTCTTCTATTATAATTATCACACAAAATTATAATCTTTTTTTTTTGTCTGCAAAATGATAAGGGAGCTACAATGACCCTACTTGTCTGTGAGCTCCTTAAAGATTATACACCATTTCTTAAACTAAGGCACAGGACTAAGCATATGATAAATATTCACTCTATTCAACAAATGAATGTTCTTTTCGCTTATTTTATCCTACTTATTTTCACCTAAATGAGAAATAGGAAACAGCAATTTAACAAAGAAGGAGGTAACATGATATAGGGCTTTAATGGACTGAGTGATAGAAAACAGCCAAGATTTGACAATTTTTGACTTAGAAATTTGCAATTTCTTTTTTTTTTAATTTTTTTTTTTTAACATTTATTTATTTTTCAGACAGAGAGAGAGAAAGCATGATCAGGGGAGGGTCAGAGAGAGAGGGAGACAGAATCTGAAACAGGCTCCAGGTTCTGGGCTGTCAGCACAGAGCCCGACGCGGGGCTCGAACCCACGAACTGTGAGATCGTGACCTGAGCTGAAGTCGGATGCTTAGCCAACTGAGCCACCCAGGCGCCCCAGAAATTTGCAATTTCTTATGTTCATTCAACCTCATGAAATTGGGTACAGGAAACATGGAAACACAGTGGGAACACAACATTCCCAACTTATGCATTACTGGTTTCTAGATTCAAAAGCTCAAGAAAAATAACAGTAAAATAATTTTTTTATGTTTATTTATTTTTGAGACATATGAGACATATTTATTTTTGAGACACACACATATAAGCAGGGGAGGGGAAGGGAGAGAATCCCAAGCAGGCTCCACGCTGTCAGAGCGGATGGAGCCCAACGCAGGGCTTGATCTGATTAGATATCATGACCTGAGCCGAAATCAAGACAACAAACTGAGCCATCCAGGAGCCCCTAACATGAATTTTTTTCTTTTTTTTTTAGAAAACACAACTTTCAGGATGCCTTGGTACCTCAGTCAGTTGAGTGGTTGACTAGTGATTTCAGCTCAGGTCATGATCCCAGGGTTCTCCCTCCTTCACCCCCTTTCCCCTCCCCCTCCACCACTCTCCCCTGCTTGCAGGTGCTCTAAAAAAAAAAAAAATTAATTAAAAAAGAAAACACTAATTCACATATTCTGCACTACAATTTTAATAGTAACTTTCATTCATTCAATAAACATTTGCTTAGGGATTGCTGGCTTGGTTAAGCATCCGACTTTGGCTCAGGTCACGATCTCATGGTTCATGAGTTTGAGCCCCATGTTGGGCTCTGTGCTGACAGCTCAGAGCCTGGCACCTGCTTTGGATTCTGTGTCTCCTTCTCTCTCTGCCCCTCACCAACTCATGTGTGCACACGCTCTCTCTCTCTCAAAAACAAACATTAAAAAATAATAATAATAATTTGCTGACTTCTCAAATAGGTAAAAGGAGTAAAATAGCAAACAAGATGGTCTTTACTCTGGAAGAACAGTCAATGTCTAGCATACTGGTACATAACACTACACTCAACCTAAAACAAATGCTTCAAGATATATATCCAGTTTTAAATACACCCTAAAAGTCCTTCCAGCTGTGTGATGTTAGGCAAATTATTTAGCCTCTCTCTACCATGGTTTCTTTATCTTGAAAATGAGGTAAGAAGAAGCTCCTCCTTTGATACTCATTCTTCTGAGGCTAATTACTTTATCCAATGTTCAAGGTCTGTATTCGGTATGGAATAATAGCTACTGTTTATTGCCAGAAGGGTAGTAGAGCCTGGATCCGAATACTCAACTATATATGTTTATACTCCCATGCATTATACCATGCCACAATTTATGTTTTTTTAATGTTTATTTATTTTTGATTTTTGGTTTTTTAAATTTTTGATTTTAATGTTTATTTTTACGTTTTATGTTTTAACGTTTATTTATTGAGAGACAGACAGAATACAAGCAGGGGAGGGGCAGAGAGAGGGAGACACAGAATCGGAAGCAGGCTCCAGGCTCTGAGCTGTCAGCACAGCACCCAACAAGGGGCTTAAACTCATGAACAGTGAGATCACAACCTGAGCTGAAGTCCGACGTTTAACTCACTGAACCACCCAGGTGCCCCACAACTTATGTTTTTGTAAGTCTTTCACAGCATCCCAGGATATTCTTAACAGGTATAGACTGTTCATATTTATTGCTGGATTAGCACCATGTCCAAATCAATTAACATTTGTTGAATGACAACTGGACATCCATATGCAAGAAAAAAAGGTACCTTAATTCTTACCTTCCACTATATACAAAAATGAATTCTAATGGATCATAGACCTAAACATAACAGCTAAAAATATGTAAAACTTCTTGGGGTGGCTGGTTGGCTCAGTTGGTTCAATGTCCCAACTCTTGATTTTGGCTCAGGTCGTGATCTCATGGTCTATGAGTTTGAGCCCCACATCCGGCTCTGCACTGGCAGTGTGGAGCCTGCTCAAAATTCTCTCTGCTCCATCTCTGCTCACCTGCATGCTGTCTGTCTCTCAAAAATAAAGATTTTTAAAAAAAACAAAACTTTCCATTCTTTAAAATAAATAAATAAAAATAAAAATAAAAATGTATAAAACTTCTTGAAGAGAACGTAAGAAAAAATCTTCATGACCATAGAGACAGCAATTATTTAACTTTTTGGATAACACACAAAAAACATGACCCATAAATAAAATGGGATTTCATCAAAATTAAAATCTTTTCTGCTGCAAACAATACTAACATGAAAGAAAATATTAAAACATTTATCAGATAAAGAATTTGTATCAAGAATAGAGAACTACTATAACTCAGTAAAACAAATAACTCAATTGAAAAATGGACAAAAGATGTGAACATTTCACCAAAGATATATGAAAGGCAAAAACATGAAAAGACGTTCAACATCATCAATCATTAGGGAAATGCAAGTTAAAACCACAATAACATACTACTACACACCTGTCAGAAAGCTAAAATTTAAAAATTAACAATACCAAATGCTTAAGAGATTCAAAGCACTTGGAACTCTCAACCACTGCTGACCAGAAAGCAAAATGACACAGCTACTCTAAGTAACAGTTTGATAGTTTCTTATAAACATATACTTCCCATATGACCAGCAAACCTACTCCTAGGTATTTACTCAGGAGAAATGAAAATGTCTACACAAAGCCTTGTATACAAATGTTGACAGTAACTTTATTCATAAGGCAAAAACTAGGAACAATCCAAATATCCATCAACTAGTAAGTGGATAAACGAATTTGGAATACTATTCAGCAATAAAAAGTAATGAACTACTGACACATATGCAACAACTGGATGACTCAGATTATCATGCTAAGGGAAATAAGCCAAACAAGCCACACACTACAATAATTCCATTTATATAATATTGTAGAAAAAACAAACGATTACTCATAAAGGGCAAATATATAGAACGTACAACATCATGAGTAAACCCTAATATAAACTATGGACTTTGCATAATAATGATATATCAATGTAGGTTCATCCAGTGTCACAAATGCACCACTCCAGTGGGGGATGTTGATAATGGGAGAGGCTGTGCATGTGTAGTGGTAGGGGGTACATGGGAAATCTCTGTACCTTCTGCTTGATTTTGCTATGAACCCCAAGTAAAACTTCTCCAAAACAAAGTGTATTTTTTGAAAATGGTGACTATAGTCCTAGGCAAATTATACCTTAATAAACTTGACTTAGGGGACCCAGGTGGCTCAGTTGGTTAAAGGTCCAACTCTTGAGCTCTGTTTAGGTCTTGATCTCAAGGTCATGAGTTCAAGTCCTGCGCTGGACTTAAATACTTAAAAATTTTTTTAAAAACTTAACTTAAAACTTTATTGAATTACTTCTAGAACATTGCCAATTGCCCATGGGACTAACTTTTCACACCAATACTCCAGTGTCAAATTAAACACATCTAAAATTAAACACAATACCTTCTCCTTTGCCTACAAATTCCCTCCTCTAATCCCCACCCACTCTCCCTCTCTACTTCACCATTTCAGTGAACAGCACCAACACTGTCACCCATGTTCAAACCTCTAGAATCTACTAATGCCTCTTCTTCCTTCTCCCCAGTTTGAAAGTCTCTTGCATCCTTTGAATTCTGCTTCCACAACCACTATTCCAATGAATCGTTCCTTTCCATTCTCATTTATGCCCACCAATTTAAATCATCATTAACACATGCCTAAGCTCTTAAGTGCCCTCCAAAATGATTTCCAAGCCTTTCCTGTATATTTCCTCTAGCAACCCTGCATATATATAAAGATTAAATTATTTTTATAACATTCTTCTCTTTTCTTTAACATTTTATCTTTTAAGTAAGCTCTATGCCCAATGTGGGACTTAAACTCACGACCCCGAGGACCAAGAGTCACATGCCCTATGGCCTGAACCAGCCAGGCTCCCCTATAACATTCTTTTAAAAATGCTCCAAGGCTCCTTCAACAAATCATCTCATATGGCTGGTCTGCACAATTCACTACATCTTGAATACATTCTCAGCATTGTTCTGCCCCAAAGTGGTCTCTTCTGTTTGGTTTCATTCACTCAAGTCCCACTCCTTCCAAAGAGTGTTCCTTCATCATTGAGCCCATAATTCCATCTCCAAATTCCAATAAGCTTTCAGTGTATCTTTTCCGCTCTTTGTCTCTCCATCCCACTATCAGTTTTTCTTTAGTACAAAGATTCTGAAATACTAACTTTCTATCCTCTCAAACAACTCTCACAATAGATAAGTAGTACTAATCTATTAATTGGTACTACTAATTAGTATGAATTAGTACTAATTATTAATTCATTTCAATAATTACTATTATTGAAATGAATTAGGCAAACAATTCAATTAGAGAAAACCAATACTCCAAAAATTGTCTTTAAAACATTGATGATTTCCAATCCGACAATCAAACTTTTCTCCTTCAATGTCAAGAGATTCACACAACTTTGCAGAGGTGCAATGAAACAAGGAATGCTCTTCAAGATTAACATTTTGATATTCTACACAGGCCTACAGCAATCTATTATATAACCTTGAATTTAACAGTTTCTTTCTTGCTAAGAGCTCAAAATATGGTCATAATTTGAAGCACAAACCAAGGTAAAATGGACAAGAGATTTGCTTAAGGAAGAGCTAACTATTCCCTTGAACCTTGGCATATTTTCCACCAAATTTTGACTATAACCTCCTTGAAGACATAGAGTTTATCTTTCTAAAGGAGAGACAACTACTCGGCCTTATCCTAACACAATAATTAAAGTACAGCAAGCTTTTGTGTTGCTAAGGATTATAAGGCACAAGCCCAAGTTGGCAGTGCTTGAGGAAGAGCAGCAAGTCACAACGGTACAATTAAGAATGGGAAAATCTCATCTCCCTTTCTGCCAAAAAAGCTTGCGGAGTAAGTTCTCTTAGCAAATACTGCCTCCACTGTCTTACTGATAACATCAATTGTTAGAATTCCAACAGTTTTTGTCTTTAAAGAAATTTTATAGGACCAACATACGGCAAGAAGCTAGGGTTGGGAAATTTGTAATAGAGTTTAGAGGCACTCCATATAGTCTTTGAAAATAAAGAGAGGGAGCTTTCATACAGAGTAAAGGAATAGACTTGGAATCAGGTGCTAGGTTTGAAACTTTTGGTTCTACACATAGCTGTGTCACACTGGGCAAATGACATAACTATTATTTCCTGAAAAGAGCACCTACTTTGCTTGGTTTTGTGAAGGTAAAATGAGAACACATGTGAAAGTATTCTAAGACAGCGCCTTGTACATATTAGTTGCTCAATAAATGTTAGTTGAATAAACAGTCCTTTTATTTCATCTTGATACCCACTACTTAGTATTTTACCAAGTACATTATTAAAAGTTGAGATCTGTGTTATTTGAGCAGTCATTCAACCTATCCCACTTTTTAAGAGTTACTTATAAATACCTTTTCTTTTTTATCTGTGATATTGAGGCTTTAATGTCAATTAATTAAGTAAAACATCAGAGAATCACAAACTATATGGACACAAGCAGATTTTGTTTAAAGAATATCATATTTTCTTGCTTTTCTAACCACAAAAATCAAATTTACCATTTACCTTCATCGTCATCATCTCTTTCTTTCTCTTCCAATGCTTGTCTTTCCAATTGTCTTGCTACCTCATCAACTGAGGCTCCTGATTCTTTATCAGGTTCCTGTTGCCCTGCTGATCAAATATAACATAAGTCAAATCTAATAAAGATACTTTCCAATTTGAATATGTTCTAAGGATCCTGGAGAACACACAAGTCCTTTCCCGTTTGATAAGTATCCAGGAAACAAAAACAGAAACGTTATCGTGAACATAATCGAATTTACTTAACAAAAATCTGCCACATCTAAGTAGCATTGTCCATTCAATAAACTATCCATTACACCTTCTTTGTACTAGTAACTAAACAATAAAAGAAAATGTGAGTTGGTCCCTAGCCTTAAGTTGTTTCACTTTTTAAAGTACTTAACAATTTGACTACAGCAAACACTTTATTAACCAAACAGGTACTTAAGATAGGTAGTAAATGCTGAAGGTCTTAGCAAGAGGAGGATTTGTACAAGACACTGGGAACTTCAAATCTTCATGAAGAAGTTGCCAAGCCAGGATGGGTAAAATCAAAACAAATAC
Source organism: Acinonyx jubatus (assembly GCF_027475565.1). Taxonomy (NCBI): domain Eukaryota; kingdom Metazoa; phylum Chordata; class Mammalia; order Carnivora; family Felidae; genus Acinonyx; species Acinonyx jubatus. The sequence goes on along the minus strand of NC_069387.1, from coordinate 114,484,842 downwards.
GAAAAGATAATTCCATTACTATAAAACCTAAATTCTTGAACAGCACAAGACCAGCTCCCCCCACCTCACCCAAGTGATTACAACAATCTAGCTGTAGGAGCAATAGCTGTGTGTATAAAGGGATGGTATCCCCACTTAGCACATACTGAAGTGATATTCTGGCTACTGTAGAGGGTTCATATTGAGAGATACAACTGCTTAAAATATATTAGGGTCAGTCTACTGAACACCTGAATGGACAAACTGAAGAGTTTGGATTTCATCCGAAAGCCAGGAACAGCCGACTTATGTCCAGGGATTAAACTTACTCTTGAAGTGTCTCAGCACCCACAACTTTCCCTTTACAACTCCCATTTAATCAAAATTTCATAAAGTTATAGATTAACCCTTTCCAACCTGTCTCAACTTCACCTTCATCACTTGTGGCCTCTCCATTGGTCCCTCAATCTTTGTGTGGCTGATTTTAGAAACAGGTACAACATTTTTTTCCCTAAAATGAAGGACCACGTACAACAAAAACACCGACTTCTCAAAATATTTTAAGTTCCTAACTCATAATGTAATCCAAGTGTAAACTTTCAGCTGTTTTCCTTACCTTACCAATGGATTTAAAGAAGTTCAATTCCAACCCACAGAATATTCTATCTGGACTGCCGGCAAATGGCATCATAATTCACACCTAAAAGCCTTGAAGCTTGGTGATGCTAGGGGATGAGGCAGGTGAAAATTCGCACCACTACCATATATTCTGCAATTACTACTCAGTGACATGAGCGCGTGGGCAAACACACATATACACACACCCAGAAGTGCAGCCCGCAACAAAAATCCTTCTGTAAACCAGGAAGGTGGGGGGAGGCGCAGTCAAGGCACTAAGATTTGCCCACTCCTCTCCTATCCTTGACGAAAATATGCTCCAGGTTGCTTCAGCAAAGAGGCGACAGTCCGGGTCAGAACGGATTTTTGAGGAAGGCACACCGCGAGAAGGGTAGTAGAGCTCGGCCCTGTGCACAGCTTCAAGTTCGTTGCACGGTATGTATGGGTGGGAGCTGAGTTCTGGCAATTATAAGGGCCCAGCAACCCCAGAACTACCTCACCACAGGCTGAAGCACACTTTTCTCCCCCACCCCACCCCCACCAACTCTCTAGTCCCAGCTAAAGAGAAGCCGCCTCCCCCCGGGATTGGGAATCTGTAGTCCGATTTCAACACACACTCAGTCCTGGGAATCAGGCCAGTGCAGTGTTCCAAGTCCCCCAGTCTCTTGTCACCCCTGCCGGGCCTGGGCCGAGCCGTTCGGCAATCCCTGGCGGGGACTGGGAACATACAAAACTCCCTTTACCTGTAGCAGCCCCTTTACTCTTCTTCTTCTTCCGTCTTTTTTTCTTGGCTGCCTCCTCAGCCGTAGAGACAGCTCCCTCTTCTCTGTCGTCTGGATCCAGGTCGCCATTCAGGTGGCTCCCGGAGGACGCTGCCTCCTCCACACCCGCCATGTTGCCCGAGAGAGCGCGAGACAGTGAGACAGAGCGGCGAGGGCCCGCTCCTTCTTCACCCACCTACACGAGCGACGCCGGAAGCTGTTCTCGATGGTAGGAGCGCAGGGAATGCTGGGATGTCGGAGGACTTGACGGCCCGAATCGCGCGCGAAGAGGTGTTGGGCGAGGCTGCGGAGGAGCGCTGGACTGTGGCTGCTAAAGTGCTAGTGGGGCTGCCTCATACACCTTTTTTGTCCCGCGCCTTGGGCATTCCCCCGGCACATTGAATGGCTGTGCTTGCCCAGCCCTCAAGAGAGAGGGACGTCTGTGCTGAAACCGAAAAGTCATATTAGCGGATTTATGAAGCGTGCCGAAAGCGAGAAGAGGGCCCCAAAATGTGTTCACTTGTACACCTTTTTTTTTTTTTTTTTTTCGGACTCAGAAGGACTGCGTTGTTTTTCACAGTTACAGTTCACGACGAGGCTGTCCAAGCACTTACGGTGATGAACCTGCAAAGGAGACTGAAGAGGCGTTTATTATTAGAGAAGGCAAGGGAAAACAGCGTTTCACGGAGGGAGTGATTAACCGCAGAGTGCTGCTAGGAAGTCAAGTAAGAGGACTGAAAAATGTCTGTTGTATATAGTAACATGGAAGACATTGGTGACCTTAGCAACAGCTACTTAGATAGTGAGAAGTATAGTCTGAGCTCAGGAAATAGTCATTGTATCAATAGCACTTTAAAAGCTCCAAGTACTTTATTTTCTCATTTCATCCGCTTCTGAGTTGAGGAAATTAGAAAGTTTTGTGCACTTAGGTCACACAGCAAGTGAATAGAATCCAAACAGGCATCAGGCACCAAAAGTTAAATAATTCTGTATTCTGCCTTCCCAAATGAAATTTCAAATCAGTAAACATTTATTGATTGTAGGTTAGAAATATTTTTTCTTGATGGGCAATAAAAAATGAAGGACAAATCTGTACCCTCAAGAAAGTGTAGCATTCAATGAGACAAAAATTTAACTAAATAAGAATAAAATAATACGCTAATACTTAAGTCATTTAATTCTTTTCTATTCCAAGCTAATCTATCACAAAGGTGAGGAATTTTAAAACAGTCTAGAAGATATTCAGACTAGGGGCAAGGATGTGACTAAGCTCAGGAGAAATCAAAGCTCACCCTTTTGAGGTGCAAGGGTACTGCAGAAGATTTTTTAACATCCTTATAACTAATACTGCTACGTCAAAATGCCTCCAAAATTTTTTTGTAAATCTTCCCGGTTTTTCTGTAAATTCTGGAATACTTGTACTGTGGCTACTATCTCAGACCCAGTTGAGGAGACACAGGATCCTGGAGGACAGAAACTGTAGGGTTGATAAATGAATTTTCACAAAGGGGTGCTGGTATAGGTTAACAGAATTATCAACGTCAAAATAAAATTTGTTCACTTAAATAAGCTACTAAAATGCAATAAGACAAAATATTGTTTCTTTGTTGGAAAGGGATTGTACTCTACTTCTCCCCCTTTTTTTCCTGAAAAGAAGCAAGAAAACTAAACTTCAAGGTAGTTGTATAAAAACAATATATATCTCAACAGTATGGTAGTCGATATTTGTTGGATGATTGTTTTCCAGGAAATTCCAGAGTTTGAGATAACTGAGTGAGTACTTAAAATAATAGCCCGTTACACTCCTTATTTCCATCATTTTTCTTCATTTAGTTTCTCTACAAGAGGAAATTGAATAGGATAAAGGAATGAGAAATGTTGAAATCTCAAAGAATCTAAGAGAACTAAGAATCTAAGTAAATAATGTAACTCAATACCAGTACAGGCTAAAATATTTTTCCTAGCTGACTACATGAAGTAATTTTGTCTCAGATGGCTAACTAGATAAGCAGATAAAAATGTATTTTTTCCTTAGGGAGATACTTTTCCATTTATAAAGTCAATGCATTATAATAAGACATATATTTTTTAAAGATTTTTAAGTAATCTCTGTACCTAACATGGGGCTCAAACTCACAACCTTGAAGTCAAGATTCACATGGTCTACTGACTGAGCCATCCAGGTGCCTGGATACAATAAGACATATTTATTATTTTGTCCAGAAATGTATTTTTTGCTAAGAAAACCTCAATTCAAAAAATGGACATTTTTAGTCCCAGTCTTACTTTTTATTTTGAAGTCCTTGATAGTGGTATGGCTTTGGACAAGTCACTTAATTTCTCCAAATTGCACTTCTCTTACTTGTGTTAACTAACATTAACATTAACATACGTTTCCTTATTTCTAAAATGAGTATAATAATAGTACTACATAGAATATGGAAATTAAATTTCAATATGGAGAGAAAGCACTCATGGTAGCATAGTGTCTTACACAATAGTGATAAATGTTAGCTAACTTTACTGTTAGTAAGCCATGCTCCTAAAAATTTTACATTTGTCTGGATCATTTGATGGCCTAGATATCCTAAGGCACTCTTATGTTTTATTGACCTCTGGCAATGGGTTAGCAAGAAATATATTAGGAAAAAAATTGAGAAGGCTTGATTTCTTAATGTTAAGGGTAAGGATATTTTTTTCATATCTTTATGTTTAAAATGTGATATAACTCTTTAAAAATCTATAGATGACATGGCATATACATGCATATGCCGTGTGTGTGTGTGTGTGTATGTGTATATATATATATATATATATACACATACATGCCAGTCTCCAAGTATAGTCACATAGAGGTTAGGGCTTCAACATGTGAATTTGGGGGGGGGAACAAAATTCAGATCATAACACAGACATTGCCAAATGCCTTCTTATAGAAGGGTGCAGGGAGTTATTCCCAGCTGAGAGCCACTGGCATAAAGGCATGAAAGAATATGGAATGTTTATGGTAAGTTCTTGCTGAGGAGTAAATTACAACTAGATTGTAAAGGGCCTTTTGTGTTACCCTAGAGGATAGCTTGTATTGTAAGGCCTGAAGGTGATATGTCACAGGGACGTTTAAAGTTTATTATTTTAGAAAAAAGTCTAAAATAGAAGGCCATAATAGACATGTCAATAACATGTAAATAAAATGATTACTATGTGCCATTAAAAGCCAGAAAAGGATATGCATGTAGATTATATGGATAAATTTAAATGGTTATGTAACACAGAGATTTTCAAGCTAGCTAAAGATCACTGTGATGGCAGTCTAAATTCTAGAGCAATGGTTGCCATCCAATAAACGGTTTCATTTAAAAAGCCAAATAGGGGTCGGCTAAGTGTCTGACTCTTGATTTCTGCTTAGGTCACGATCTCATGGTTTGTGAGATCAAGCCCGTCAGGCTGTGCACTCACAGCACAGAGCCTGGTTGGCATTCTCTTTCTTCCCTCTCTCTCTGGCCCTCCCTGGCTCACACACTTGCTCTTTCTCACTCTCTCTCAAAATAAATAAACTTAAAAAATAAAATAAAAAGGCAAATATATTTAAAGAACTGTTTTCAACGAGGGTATGGTACTTTCTATTTTTTGAAGTTGAATAGTCTTTTAAATTACTATGAAATGGTAGTGAGAGTAGATGATGTTGGGTTTTGTGCCCTGACAAAATTTTTAAAAAAAGAAAACCATACTATGTCAGTTCTCAAAACCATTTTTTAGACTTTTCTGAACAGTGAGATCTCTAAGTCTAATGGCCTCTATTCTAAAGAAAACATTGGAAATGACAGAGCCTTGTAGTAGAGGAGACTTGCTAAGATGTTACTGTTGATAACAGTATTGATAAGAACTTACAGAAGGCTGTTGGGGGGGCCAGAGAGGAGAGGTTGGATTGCAGAAACATTTTGAACATAGATTTAAAAGAACTTAATGGTCCATTAAATGTGGAGAGGTAGAAATTGAGGATCACACCCAGGTTTCTGGCTTGGGTTCCTGGGTGGATAGTGGTACCACTCTCTGAGATAGGGAATAAAGGAGGAGGAGGAGGTTTTGTAGGAGTTGGAGGGGAAGATAAGCATTGGGCATTTTAAGTTTGAGATGCCTGCAGAGCATCCAGACAAAGATATCTAGTAGTCAGTTAGAAATATGGGTCTGGAGATATAGACATGTGAGTTATTAGGACTTGGGTAGAAGGCTATGAATGAGGTAATTCAGGGAGAAGAGAACAGGACCCAAAACAACAACCCAGAAGGACACTAATGTTTGAGGATTTTGTTTACAACAAACAAGAGTGGAAAATTCTGTTAAAAAAAGTACAAAGAAATAATAGGACAAGAAGGAGAAAATGCTTTAGAGAATAATCACATAGAAATAAGGAGAGAAAAAGGGTTTACAGAATAAAAGTTTGGTCAACTATATCAACTGCTGAAGAAAGATTAAGTAGTATGAAGTCTCAAACTAGAGCATTGATTTTAGCTATCAGGAGGCTACTGGTAACTTTAGTGACAGCAATTTTGTTAGCACCAAAAGAGGGATCCTCACAAGAGATTGGGATGCACTATCCTGAACGCCAGCTCAAAGAGCAAAGAATCCTTTATCCCAAACTTACTTTATTAGTGACTCTTGCAGTGTTCTCCTCTTTTGTTCTAGAGAGAGTGTTTCTTGAAATTACATGTGGCTCTGTTGCCACGTACTCTGGTATAATTCCTTTCCTATTTTAGTTCTGTCCAACAACATCCTAGGTTACCTTTTGTCTTCAAACATATTATTATCTCTTTTTGTAACTGGAGAATAGATACTTAATAAAAGAACTTTACCTTCCCCATAATCTCTATGTAGCATCCATGTATTTAGGCTGAACTTTGGGAAAGACATATATGGTTCCAAGAAATATTCCTATGGCCAAAATGTCAGGAGTATCATTACCCACATGGAAGTTTCAAGTGTTTATTAGTCAGGGATACATAGGAATCAATATTAAGAGTTCATAAACGAAAGATAAAAACTACATGAAATACTGGAGGACAAATGACAGTACCATTCATAGACTCCCTCTTCCCATCTCTCCTGATCATGGTTCCCTACTACTTGTAAAAGAACTGAGGGTTATTTTAGTGTTGAAGATCAAGGTGGGCTGAGTTGAACTAGGAATATATTGTGAATGAGGTTGTAATGAGCCCTCATGATTAGGATTAGTATTCTTATAAAAGAGGCTCCAAAGAGGTCCCTTGCCCCTTCCACTATGTGAGGACACAGCTGTCTATAAACCAGGAAGCTGGACCTCACCAGACACAGAATCAGACAACTTGAAATTGTCTTATTTGGTTGATTTTGATTTTTTTTTTCTCTTTTGCTTCAGTTTGGATGGTTTCATTGCTTTGCCTTCAAGGTCACTTTTATAGTGTCTAATTCCGATGAAGCTTATCTGGTTACCTTTTCATTTCAGATACTATTTTCTTCAGTTCTAGAATTTCCATTTTGTTCTTTTTTTATAGTTTCCATTTCTCTATTGAGATTTTCTATTTGTTGTTTTACTACATTTATGTTTTCCTTTAAATATTTAAACACATAATAGCTACTTTTAAGTCCTTATCCCCTATTTTCGTCATCTCTTTCATTTCTGAGTTTACAATTTTTTCTCCTGGTCGAGAGTCACATTTTCCAATTCTCATGTCTTGTAATTTGCTATCTTAGGCTAGAAACTACAGACACTACTCTGAAAGACTTTTATTCTCTTTCCTGATGGAGTATTGAATATTGCTAAAATAGTTAATTTACTTGCATCTCAGTGTGATACTTTCAAGGTTTGTTTTTAAGTTTTGTTTTTAGAGCCAGAGTACCCCTTACTCTAGGACACCAGTGTTCAATGTGAAATCCACTAACCACATAGGGCTATTAAATAATTGAAATGTGACTAGTCAAAATTGAAGTGTGCTGTAAGTGTAAAATGAACACTGAATTTCAAAGACTTAGTATGAAAAAGATTGTAAACTATCTCATTAATAATTTTCTGTGTTGAAATGATCATTTTTGGACATATTGGGAAAATATTTTATTTACATTAATTTTGTTTACTTTTTTTCCAAGAGGTTACTAGAAAAAGTTTAAATAACGTTTATGTCATTATATTTCTCATGAAGTATGCTACTGTAGTGCTCGTTTAACCCCATTCATAAAACCTAGGCTTTCTGGGATTTCTACTAAATTTCTCGGATAGTTAAATAGACTTTTCCACTGTGGTTGGTTGGAACACCAACATCTCCCATTCCTGTTCAACTTCTGATCATTGTTCAACCCATAGTTTCTCCATAGTTGTTCTCTTCCTAATAGTTGCCCTTTGCCTAGTCTTGCAGAGTCTTTTCCTGTGCAGACTTCTCTGTGCAACTTCCTTCTCAATGATATCTGGTCTCCATCTCCTCAGCTCAGATACACCACCATGCTTTATTTGGCCTTTCCAGTGGAAGGTGCCCCCAGACAAAAGCCACTGCAATCCTGAAGCTTGTTCATTTGTTTCTCTTTTGTAAGGATAATAGTTCTGTGTTTCCTATTGATCAATGTCTAAAAACATTTATTTTGCCTAGTTTGATGGTTGTTTTTGGTGGAAAGGCTTATATCCAGTATCAGTTGCTTTGTCATGATTGAAAGTAGAATTCTTTATTATGATCTTTCATTTTCATGTTGGACATTTTCCTTACATGTCTGATGGGTGTTGCTTATGTGTTCGTATTTTACAATAATGCAGTGGGAGAACTGTGACATCTATGTCCATGGGCAGAGGTTTGCCAACTGGGAAGTTTTGCTTTAATGTGAATGGATGAAAAAACTAACCATAGACATTGGATGCCTGTAATGGACACTGTTGGAAGTCTACCCAGAATTCATTTTCGTTTTTTCCTTGCTAACATAACCCTGCTTTTGGTCAGTTGTCTTTGCCTAACCATGTGCCTGACCAGATGAATGTATCCTCCAGGGTACACCCTGATTGGGCTAAGCTAATACACAACAATTCTGATCCTTCCTGTGACTTGTTTAGGAAGGACATGTGTCACAATTTTGGTCAATGAGACATGAAGAAAAACCATTGAATGGTAGAAGATATTTGTAAATGATATATTAAATAAGGGACTAATATCCAAAATATATAAAGAACTATACAACTCAACACCAAAAAAACAAACAATCCGATTAAGAAATAGAGGATCTGAGTAGATATTTTCCCAAAGCAGATACACAGGTGGTCAACAGACACATGAAAAGATGCTCAACATCACTAATATCAAGAAAATGCAAATCAAAACCGCAATGAAATACTACCTTACACCTATCAGAATTGCTAGAATAAAGAACACAATAAAAAACAAGTGTTGGCAAGGATGTGGAGAAACAGGAACTCTCCTGCACTGTTGGTGGGAATGTAAACTGATACAACCACTGTGGGAAACAGTATGGAGGATCCCCAAAAAATTAAAAATAGAAATACCATATGATCCAGTAATTCCCCTACTGGGTATTTACCCAAAGAAAATGAAAATACCAGTTCAAAAAGATGTATACACCCTTATGTTTATTGCAGTAGTATTTAAAATAGCCAAGATATGTGGCACAAAAACAGACACTCAGATCAATGGAACAGAACAGAGAACCCAGAAATCGACCCACAAATGTATGGCCAACTAATCTTTGACAAAGCAGGAAAGAACATCCAATGGAATAAAGACAGTCTCTTCAGCAAATGGTCCTGAGAAGACTGGACCACTTTCTTAAACCTTACACAAAAATAAACTCAAAATGGATGAAAGACCTATTTGTAAGACAGGAAACCATAAAAATCCTAGAGGAGAAAGGTAAAAACCTCGTTGATCTCGGCCACAGCAACTTCTTACTCAACACATCTCCAGAGGCAAGGGAAACAAAAGCAAAACTGAACTATTGGGACCTCATCAAAATAAAAATCTTCTGCACAGAGAAGGAAACAATCAGCAAAACAGTATGGAAAGGAATGGGAGAAGATATTTGCAAATGACATATCACATAAAGGGTTAGTATCCAAAATCTATAAAGAATTTATCAAACTCAACACCCAAAAAACAAATAATCCAGTGAAGAAATGGGCAAAAGACATGAATAGACACTTCTCCAAAGAAGACATCCAGATGGCCAACCAACACATGAAAAAATGCTCAACATCACTCACCATTAGGGAAATACAAATCAAAACCATATTGGCTACCACCTCACACCTGTCAGAATGACTAACATTAACAACTCAGGCAACAACAGATGTTGGCGAGGATGTGGAGAAAGAGGATCTCTTTTGCATTGCTGGTGGGAATGCAAGTTGGTGCAGCCACTCTGGAAAATAGTATGAAGATTCCTCAAAAAAATTAAAAATAGAACTACCCTATGACCCAGCAATTGCACTACTAAGTATTTATCCAAAGGATACAGGTGTGCTATTTCGAAGGGGCACATGCACCCCAATGTTAATAGCAGTGCTATCATCAATAGCCAAAGTATAGAAAGAGCCCAGATGTCCATCAGCAGATGAATGGATAAAGAAAATGTGGTATATATATACAATGGAGTATTACTTGGCAATCAAAAAGAATGAAGTCTTGCCATTTGCAACTACGTGGATGGAACTGGAGGGTATTATGCTATGTGAAATTAGTCAGAGAGAGACAAATATCGTATGACTTCACTCATATGAGGACTTTAAGACACAGAACAGTTGAACACAAGGTAAGGGAAACAAAAATAAAACAGGGAGGGGGACAAAACATAAATGACTCTTAACAAGCAAAGGGTTGCTGTAGGGGTTGTGGGAGGGGGTGATGGGCTAAATGGGTAAGGGGCATTAAAGAATCTACACCTGAAATCTTTGTTGTACTATATGGTAACTAACTTAGATGTAAATTTTAAAATTAAATAATTAACTAAAAAAAAGTGATGTTAAAAAATAAATAAAATAGCCAAGATATGGAAGCAACCTAAATGTTTATTGACATATGTGTATACACACACACACACACACACACACACACACACACACACACACATACAGTGGAATGTGATGCAGCCACAAAAAGGATGAGATCTTGCCATTTGCAACAACATGGATGGACCTGGAGGATATTAAACTAAGCGAAATAAGTCAGACTGAGAAAAAGAAATACCATATGATTTCACTCATATGTAGAATCTAAAAAACAAAGCAAATGAATAAACAGAACAAACTGAAGGTTGCCAGAGGGAAGGCGGGTGGAAGGAATGGCCAAAATGGGTGAAGAGGAGTGGGAGATACAGGCTTTCAGTTATGAAATGAATCAGTCCTGGGAATGAAAGGTATAGCGGCACATGGCTGGCTTGATCACTGGAGCATGCAATTCTTGATCTTGAGGTTGTAAGTTCAAGTCTCAATCGCAAGTAGAGATTACTTAAAAATAAAATCTTTAAAAAAATTAAAAAAAATAAAAGGGTACAGTATAGGGAATACATATCGTCAATGATATTGTAATAGCATTGTATGGTGACAGATGGCAGCTACACTTGTGGTGAGCACAGCATAATGTATAAAGATGTTGAATCACTATGTTGTACGCCTAGAAATAATGTAACATTGTCAGCTATACTCAAAAAAATTTTTTTAAGTTTATTTACTTATTAGAGAAAGAGAGAAAAAGAGGAGAGAGAATCCCAAGCAGGCTCTGTCATATGATATGTCATATGTCATATGAATAATGCTACTATGTTGTTAGTGCAGAGCCCGAGGCATGGCTTGAACCCGCGAACTGCAAGATCACGACCTGAGCTGAAACCATGAGTCAGACACTTAACTGACTGAGCCACCCGGGTGCCTCTCAAAAAAATGTTTAATATAAATATATAGTAAATAAATAAAACTTTTAAAAAGAAAAACCCATTGAGAACATCTGGAAAACGTTTCCTAAGTTAAAAAAACACACACACACAAAAGAAAATATGGTCCCTTCTTTTAGGTGTTTTCAAAGCTGAAAATGATCCTTGGGGATGAAATCTGAAGAACACAGAACAGAAAGATGGGATGATGCTGGATCCTTGGTGATGTCATTCAGCCACTGAATTGGAATCCATAGGCTACTTATTCTACCTCCAAACATCTGAGATATCATATTTCTGTGTTGTTAAATTTCTGGTAATTATAAATAAAGACATTCTAACTTTATACAAATTCCAGAATGTAGACGACTTGGTGCTCAACTGGCTCTCTTAATCCAGAAATTCCAAGTTTACATTTCCAGTGACTGAGGATGACCAAAATAAAAGACATGAATGGAATCAGTTGGTCTTGAAGTTCTGAACGGAACTCTGGTACAAAGTTATTTTGGAGTCAGAACCAACAGAGCTCTAATATTCCTTGGGTCTGAAAATTGCAGCAACTGGTGAGACAGAAGGTTGGTACTTTTTAAGGCACTCAGATATTTTTGAGGGCTTGAACTTTGGAATTTGATATCTTTAGGTTGTTATGGGTAGAAGTTGGAACTGGCAGAGACTTTTGGGTACTCTTTTTTTAAAAGTGGTAATTTACATGTCACAAATTCATCATTTTAAGGATATAATTCTGTAGTTTTTAATATATTACTACTGCTATTTAATTATAGAATATTTTTCATCCATCTATTAATAGACATTTATGTTGTTGCTATTTTTTAGCTATTATGAATAATGCTACTATGAACATTCCTGTACAAGTTTTGGTGTGGACATATATGTTTTCATTTCTCTTGGATATATATCTAGGAGTACAAGTGCTGAGTCATATGGGATAATTCTATGTTCAACATTTTGATGAACTACCAGACTATTTTCAAAAGCAACTGCAGCATTATACAGTCCTACCAGCTATGTATGAGGTTTCTAATTTCTCCATATGTTGTCAACACTTATTATTGTCTTTTTTTAAATTATAATCATCCCAATAGGTATGTAGTGGTTTTGATTGTAATTTAGCTAATTACTAATGATGGTGAGCATCTTTTCATGTGTTATGGGCTATTTGCATATATTCTTTGGAGAAATGTTTTTCCAAATCTTTGGTCCATTTTTAAATTGAGTCATTCATCTTTTGTCTTTTTGTTGAATTTAAGAGTTCTTTATATATTCTAGATACTAGATTCTTATTACATAGGGTATGCTTTGCAATTATTTTTCCCATTCTCTGATTCATTTTGATTTTTTAGAGTTTATTTGTTTGTTTTGAGAGAGAGAAAGAGCACATGTGTGCATAGGAGGGACAAAGAGAGGGGAGAGAGAGAATCCCAAGCAGACTCCACACTATCAGAGCAGAGCCAGTGTGGGGTGAGATGATGACCTGAGCTGAAATTAGGAGTCAGGTACTTAATCTACTGAGCCACCCAGGCACCCCTTGAATTGATATTTGTATATGGTGTGATGTAGGGATCTAATTTCATTCTTTTGTATGTAGATATCCAGTTGTCTCATTACCATGTGCTGAAAAGACTATTCTTTCTTTCATTGAATTATTGTGGCACCTTTGCCAAAAGATTAATTAACAATAGATGTGAGGGCTTATTTCTAGACTCAGTTCTAATTCATTGATCAACTGCAGTTGACCTTTGAACAACACTGGGGGTAAGGGCACTGACCCCCGACACAACTGAAAATCCACCTACAACTTTTTACTCCTCAAAGCTTAACTAATAGCCTACTATTGACCTGAAGCCTTATCAATAACATAAATAATTGATCAATACTTACTTTGTAGGTTGTATATATTATATACTATATTCTTACAATAAAGTAAGCTAGAGAAAAGAAAATGTTATTAAGAAAATCATAAGGAGAAAATACATTTATAAGGGCACCTGGGTAGCTAAGTTGGTTAAGCATCCGACTCTTGGTTTTGGCTCAGGTCATGATCTCACTGTTCATGAATTCGAGCCCCACATTGGTCTCTGTGCTGGCAGCATGGAGCCTGCTTGGGATTCTCTCTCTCTGCCCCTCCCCTGCTAGCTTGCTGTCTCTCAAAAATCAATAAATAAACGTTAAGAAAAAGAAGAAAATACATTTATAGTACTATAAAATCTCTACATTATAAGTAGACTCATACAGTTCAAACCCATGCTGTTCAAGGGTCAACTGTAGCATGCTTGACCACAATTTGTGTTTTTATAAAGCAAATTAACTAATAATTATTAAATGAGAGACTGATCTCAGCCTAGCATGGAATTTGTCATCCTCAAATTTTCATACTTGATTTTTCTAGTGAAAGGAGGCCACAGCAGAGGTAATAGAATTGTAACCTTTATTAGGGTGGGAAAAGGCCTTCAGCTCAGCTGCGACACAAGCAAGAAATCTTTCAACTCTTAAAAAAAATAAAAAATGAGCACTAGTACCCAGGATGCCTCCTCAGAAAGGTACTCTCTCACACTGTAGCAGGTTTCACTTCTCTCTGTGCATGCCTTAAAGCAACCCCACTGGCAAGGAGCTCTACTTCATCTACATTATTTCAGTACCCATCAGTTTGAACTTCTACTCTTAACATTTTTTAAAAAATATATCCCTGAAGCAGCTTCTGCTACAAGCGCCTGCTAGGGTCGTTTAAGTTTCTCCTCAGGTGCCAATTACTGGCGTGTGATTTTTTTTGTGTTCTGGTTCCAAAGTAGCATGGATTTTAAGTGGTGCACCATAACCCTGTTTTTCCCATAAGCCCTATTATTTCTAGTGCAAAATATTGCAAGACATAAGGTTTTTCATGAATGTACATAACATGTTACAACATAAATGCCTGTATTTTTACATTTTAACCAAGGATTTTTGAGATACTGGATTCACTTAAAGTAGAATCTTCAGCTACAGTGGCAGGACAATGAGATGGAGATGTGTAGATAAATAGGAGTTTTGCTGTCCTTCAAATCTTCATTTTAAAGACATTCTCCTACTTAAAGGATGGGCTAATCCAATCTGGGCCTCTGAAATTTTTCTTTATTAATAATAGTAATAGCTAATGATCCTCAGTCCATCCCATTTCCCAGTCCATTGATGTTGTTGCTGCTACTCAGTCCTCCACTGTGTGCTCCTTCATCCTTCTACTACAAATCCATTAGGCCAGTTAGCTATGGTTTAGCCAGCCCCAGACTCCCCCCCCACTGCCCCCAGTCACAAGTGGGTTTTCACAGCCTACTAGGTAAAATGTGTCCTCTTAGTCCATGCTTCCCAAACTTAGGCATTTTTCAGAATCACCTGGAGGGCTTGTTCAACCACCAGTTCTTAGATGCCACCTCTGGAGATTCTGATACACTATACATGAGGTCTGAGTGAGGATTGGCATTTCTAACAAGGTCCCAGGTGATCCTGAGGCCCCGCCTCCAGAGACCATATTTTGAATGGCATTGCTATAAATGGCCCTGTCATCAGCAGTGTTAATTATCTTAACCAGTTCCTTCCCTGTCAAACCTTTTTCCCTGGCCATTGCATTGACACAGCCATTCACAACCAGGGGCAGTTTTGATCCCCAAGAGATATTTGACAATGTCAGGGAACACTTTTTGTTGCCATAACTGGGAGGGTATGCTACTGGTGTCTAGTAGGTAGACACCAGAGATGCTGCTAAACATCTTACAATGCTCAAGGTAGCTTCTTACCACAAAGAATTATATGGCCCAAAATGTCAGTAGTGCCCAGGTTAAGATACTTGGCAGGGATGTGCTATTGCTTTGTTTGCCCATAGCATGCAATCCTTCTGATTGCATCTATGTCAAGTTGATAGCCTATTAAGCAAAGATAGAGATAAAAGAACAGTTGCATTTCCCACCCCAAATTTTTTTACATTTCATTGAAAATACAACATCTAAACTTTCAAAGTGTAAAGTGCTTTGAAAAATCACCTATAAACGTGATAACTTGTCTTCAGAGTTCTAATTTCTCCTTCTTAGGTCTCATGGCAGAATGGAAGACTTTACTGAAGCCAAATCTTTGGATATTGGGCCCATCTATTTCTTTGATCAGGTAATAATATACCTTAGTCTCATCAAATTGTAGTTTGCATTTCTAAAAATAATTAGCTTTGGACCAGTATTTTTCTCTGCTTTTTAATCAGAAAGTTTTCTTTCATTTTAGATGAAACCAAAAAGGAAAATATGGGAAAAAAGAGAACATGAAGGCCATTTCCCCCATTTGAGATACACCTCAAGAGCTATTTATAGGTAAAATATTTGGAATTACTCTTCAATTGCTGGGATCACTTTACATTTTCAAAGAGTTATAGGTGCTCAGGACCAGTGCTTCCTGTTCCCCATCCCTTAAGAAACTATATCAAGGAATTTCCTATTTCAAAGCTGACCATGAAGCCAATCAGAGAACTTTATTTTAGCTAGATCAGTGATTAATTGAAGCATAATTGGTCATATCTGACCAGTCACTCTGTTTGCCGCTTTCCACACAAACCCAGCCTCAGTTTTGCTTTACAGGGTTTGTACTAGATGTACCCTTTGGTTTCTGCATTGCTTACTTTCTGTTCCTTTTTCTTTTTTACGTTTATTTATTTTGAGAGAGAGCAGGGGAGGGGCAGACAGAGAGGGAGAGAGAAAATCCCTATCATGCTCCTTACTGGTAGCACAGAGCTTCCACATCGGCTCACAATGAGATCGTGACCTAAGCTGGTATCAGGAGTCAGATGCTTAACCAACTGAGCCACCCAAGGACCCTTCTTCCTGTTCCTTTTCATATTTTACTTAAATATTACCTTTTTGATGAGACTTTTCTTGATTATCCTATTTCAAATTTCTACCCTGGCCTCACTTTGGCATTCCCTATTCTTCTTCCTAACTTTCCTCATGCATTTATCACTTTGTATAACATTATAAATGTCATTCCTATTTCTTTGTTTGCTCTCCCTCCCCTTGTGAGAGTATCCGGTCTATAGGGAAGGATTTTTTTAAATCTACTTGATCACTTATCTATTCCCAGTCCTAAAAGCAATGCTTAACACACAGAATGGGCTTAATACAGATTTGTGTCCGCCCTTAAATATAAATGAGATGATGGAACTAGTCACTTCACAATGTTTTTTACCCGCTAATTACTACGTTTTTTAACTTGGAAATTAAAATACTCCAACTCATCTTAGAACATGTATCACAAGGTTGTATAAGGTTAAAAGCTGTCAGTTATACCAGTGAGTTCTTGAGCAGGGGCAACTTTGCCCCACAAGGGGCATTTGGCAATATCTGAAGACATTTGTGGTTGCCATAACTAAGGATGCAACACTAAACATCCTACAATGCACAGGACTGCCCTCCACAACAGAGAATTATCTGGTCCAAAATGTCAATAGGGCCAGGGTTGAGAAACCATAGTATACTCTCATGTGGTAGAGTTTGTTTGTTCGTTTGTTTGTTTGTTGTTTTGAGCCTGCTATAACTTTTCTCAAGACCACTGCAAGTTGCTGCTCTTTTCAGAAGTCTATTGTCTTTTTATTTCCAACTCTTTCTGTTTGAAAAACAATTCGACATAACTTGGTTATTTTACATTCACAGTAGTTGGCTTATAATTGGCACTCAGTAAATGAGTTCAGGTTGTCATAGGGGCAATAAGTAGGTCTGTTTATCATAAGGCTCCAGGGCTTTATTGGCTGCCCAGCTTTCTTATTTGATGCATGTCTTAAGCATTGCTTCTGTTCATTCCAATTAGAAACACCCTGTTTCTTCCACTGGCTATCCTACTGCTGCCACTGTACCAGGAGTAAAATCCACACTTTTTACCATGAGCTGCAAGTCCTTCTGTCATTTCCTCTCTGACTTCCTTGCATGCCACTGCCTGTCGCTTGCTCCCCAGACATTATGGCCTATCTATTCTTTTAACAACCAAGGCCACCTGCTTTTGGTTCTTTGCATCTGCTGTACACTCTCCTTTGAATGTTTTTCTGCCATATTGTTTTATGCTTGGCTCTTCCTCCTCATTATTCTAGTTTCATTGCAAATGCCACCTCAGAAAGGCCATCCCTGATCTCCCAATCCAAGGAAGCCAAACATACACCACCCCCGTCACTCTATTACAGTGTCTTGTTTTATTTTCCTTATTGCAGTTATCACTATCTGTAATTTTCATTGCCTTCCTTTCTCTCTCCCCTCCTCCTTCCTCCTTTCATTTTTCCTTCCTGTCTTCCCCATTAAGGTCCATGAGGTAGAGTTCCGTTCTCTTTGCCATGTTTCTCTAGCGCCTAGAACTGTGCTGATGAATATTTCTTGAATGAGTGAGTCATTTCTTCATATGTGCTGTTCCTAGAGAAATGGGGCTACTTTTAACACTGAGCCAGGTGCCAAGACCTTCATTGTTGATTATCTCCTTAAGGTTTTTAAGTTTGGTTTTGAAATGGGTAGTCCATTATTTGAGCTTCTGTCTGAAAAATAAACCAGACAGGTAACTATTATTTTTAAAATGCACATTCAATTTCTCAACAACCCTCTGAAGGAAGTAAAATTATTGACCTTATCTTACATATAATAAAACTGAGGCAATTAATAAATGGTAGGTGTTAATATTATTATTGAAATAAGTAGTTTTTATCATTTCATTTGATCAATAGGTAAATCTGACAATTATGAATGCATATTTACAGGATGTTAACAAAAAAAAAATACCTTAAAGTGAAGATAACACAGTATGGCTCATACAGTTTGTATTGGAGTTTAGTAAAATGATGTTTATGAAAGCAACTTTAAAGCTATAAAGAGATATAGAAATTTCATGAGTTATTATATTTAAAGTTTTCAAAAATGGGTCTTCCATCTTTTAAATATCAGTGAAAATATAACTAATGCTTGAAGATCAAAGATTTAAGATCTACATTTAGAATTCTTATGCAAATTAAAATACCTTTTCATCTTAAAAACATTCCCTTTTACTTTACTTAAATACTTAGTTAGGAAAGTACTGTTATTTTTCACATTATGTGAATGGAATTATTATTTAGAAGAGAAATACAAGTAACTCTTTAGTGCTGTTTACCATTTTAAAAAATTTTTTTAATTTTTAATGTTTTATTTGTTTTTGAGAGAGAGAGAGACAGAGACAGAGTGTGAGCAGGGGAGGAGCAGAGAGAGAGGGAGACACAGAATCTGAAGCAGACTCTAGGCTCCAGGCTCTGAGCCATCAGCACAGAGCCGAATTCAGGGCTCAAACTCACAATCCCTGAAATCATGACCTGAGCCACAGTCATTTAACCAACTGAGCCACCCAGGTGTCCCAGTGCTGTTTACCATTTAATAAAAACTTTATGCAAGTGAAATTCCATCGAGTGTTGATAATGTTTTACCACACTGACTTGGTGGAAGAAAACACTTTGAAATTGTAATGACTTGGTTAGCTGTCTTAGAAGTCTTTGAGCAACTGGTTTAGGGAACATTTCAAAGGACAGCTCGTTTAAAGTACTTTTGTTCATACCTCTGATAGTGTAGTGAAATCAGTTTTGGTTTCTTATGCAATAGATACTGATTGAATAAATGAGTAAAGATAGTAGCCAGATTATAGATTTTAAGCTCCTGAAAGGGAAGGACTGTGTCTTCTCTGTGTATTCTGTGTAACACAGTGTCCATGCAATGTATGCTTGATTGTCCTCCTAGATTTTATTATATCAACTATCAGAGGCTTGAAGATACCTTTGATGTTGCTCAGTAAAATATGTGCTTGGGATATAAATGTTCTATATCCAACTCATGGCTCCTATCTTTTTAAAAAAAATTTTTTAATGATTTTATTTATTTTGGAGACAGAGAGAGACAGAGCATGAGCAGGGGAGGGGCAGAGAGAGACGGAGACACAGAATCCAAAACAGGCTCCAGGCTCTGAGCTGTCAGCACAGAGCCTGATGCAAGGCTCAAACTCATGGACTGTGAGATCATGACCTGAGCCGAAGTCGGACGCTTAACCGACTGAGCCACCCAGGTGCCCCTCATGGCTCCCGTCTTAAAGAAGGATCACATCTGAGCAAAGCCACTAACCCACTAACATTGCTATCTGGACCTAAATCTATCTTTTTTCTCTTTATACTAATATTTGTTGAGCAAATATGTGCTAGAGAAACAGTAATGAACAAAACAAAGCCTCTGTTTCATGGCTTTCATTGGAGCAAAAGGAAACAAATTAAAGCCAAATAAACAAGTAAATATATAGAATATCAAATAGTGATATGTGCCTTAGAGAAAAAAACAGGTTCAAGGGGAAGAGGGTGATGCTATATTGTATAGGGTGTTCAAAATGGCTCCATTTCTATAGTAATATTTGAGCAGAAGATGGATGTAAGGGTGTATGGTACATAACAGTGAGAAGCATCCTTGGTCTATTTGAGGATAACAAGGGGGCCAGTGTGACTGAAGAAGAATGAATTGGAAGAGAGTAGTAGGAGATAAGATTATAAGAATAAGAGGAAAGGGAGAGGCATCTATGTGTCTCAGTTGGTTGAACATCCAACTTCAGCTCAGGTCATGATCTCAGAGTTCATGAGTTGAGTTCGAGCGAGCCCTGCATCAGGCTTGCTGCTGTCAGCACTGAGCCCACTTCAGATCCTCTGTCCCCTTCTCTCTCTACCCTTCCCCACTCACTCTCTCTCTCTCTCTCAAAAATAAATAAACATTAAAAAAAATAATAATAAGAGAGGTACGCCTGGATAGCTCAATCGGTTAAGCATTGGACTCTTGATTTCAGCTCAGGTCATGATCTCATGATTCATGGGTTCAGGCCCCTTGTCAGGCTCCATGCTGATAGCTGTGGAGCCTGCTTGGGATTCTCTGTCTCCCTCTTTTTCTGCCCTTTCCTTGCTCACTCCCTATCTCTCTCTCTCTCTCTCTCTCTCTCTCTCTCTGTCTCTCTCTCTCTCAAAATAAATAAATATCTATAAATAAATAAATAAATAAATAGCAAAAAAAAAAAAAAGAGGGGACAGAGAGGGTCAGATCATGAAAGACCTTGGGTGCCACTGTTATGCAGGCTTTTATACTGAGTGACATGGGAAGCCATTGCAGAATCTGAGTGTAGAGGGGTCACTGGACCTGATTAAATGACTAGGCTTGTGTGTTGAGATTCAATTTTAAGAACTGGGGGGAAAAGCAGAAGATTAGATAAGAGCCTATCTATAGTAATAATCTAGGCAAGGGATGATTATAGATCACCTAGTGTGATAGTTCTGAAAGAGGGGCAATAAGGTTGATTCTGGATATAGTTTAAGGTAGAGATGACTGGGTTTGTTATGGAACGGATATAGAATGTGAGAAAAAGATAGGATAAAGATATCCAAAGATAACACCAGAGCCTTTGACCTGAACAGCTAGAAGAATGGAGTTGCTATTTATTGAAGTAAGTAAAAACTAAGGGAAAAACAGGTTTGGTGGGAAAGACCAGGAGTTCATTTTTGGACATGTTGGATAAGTTGACCTTGAGATGCCTTTCAGAGATGTTATGTAGAAAGTGGGTATAAAAGTTTGGGGGTCAGGTGCGAGGTCAGATGTAGATATGTACATTTGTGAGTTGTCAGGGTCTAAATAGTTTTTAAAGCCTTTCAAATGGGTAAGCTTACAAAGGGAGTATAGGTAGAGAGAAGAAGGGAGGTGTGAGAGGGAGAAGTTAACTCAGAGATGAAGAGAAACCAGCAAAGGGTTGGAGAAGGAATATCCAGTGAGGGAGGAGAACCAAGAGAAAGTGATGTTCAAAAAACCAATGAAGAAAATGTTTCAAGAATGTTCAGTTATGTCAAATGCTGCATGGGAGTTGTATGAGTTGAAGACTGAATAGTGACTGTTTGGTTCAGTATGATCAAGGATTTTGGTGACTTTAAAAGAGGCTTCTCTGTGGAGAGGTGGGGACACATAGAGTGGGTTGAATAGAGAATGGGAGCAAGTATAAACAACTTTCAAAACTTTGCTTTTTCAAAGCAAAACAACTTTTACTGTATACCACTTCACACCCATTAGGATGTCTATTAAAACAAAAAACAGAAGGTAACAAGTATTGGCAAGGATGTAGAGAAATTGGATTGTGCATTGCTGGTGTAACTGTAAAATGATGCAGTGACTGTAGAAAATTATATGACATTTCCTCAAAAAATTAAACAGAGTTACCATGATCTAGCAATTACAATTCTAGAAGTGAAATCAGGGACTTGAACAGGTAGTATATACCCATGTTCATAGCAGTATTATTCATAATTGCCAAAAAGGTGGAAGCAACCCAAGTCCATTGACAGATGAGGGGATAAACAAAGCGTGGTATACACGTACAATGGAATGTTACTCCTTAAAAAGGAAATTCCGACACATGCTGCAACATGGCTGAACCTTGAAGACGTTATGCTAAATGAAATAAGACAGTAACAAATGAACAAATATTGTATGATTCCTCTTATATGAAGTTCATAGGGTAGTCAAAATTGTAGACACAGAAAGTAGAATGGTGGTTACCAGGCCTGGGGGTGGAGTGAGTGATATAGGGTATATAATGTCTCCTCTACCTTCTCAGGATCTCCTACCGGGATGGATATAAGACAGATCAGTAGGAGAAAAACATTTTTATCTAGTAATTTTTAAGTGTGGAACAAACACCCAATGGAACAGAGTTGAATGCTTTTATGCTAGGTCGGACAAAATAATAAACTGTGAAAATGTGAGAAGACAAAGGGGTAGGCTAGAGCAATTAATCCTTGAGAAATGACTCAGAAGGTAAGAGTTTAACAAAATTTGTTTGTACAGATTTTTCCTGACCTCAACTTAATCTTTGGTGGTAAGAATGTTTCTTCCTCCTGGTATAGGGAGGGTATGTTTCACCAGAGGGTTTTAGCTCCTGCTTTCAGGAAGAAAAAGGAAGGTCAGAATGCACTTCTTCCATTTGCTATTTTTCAAGTGCCTTTAACTCAATATAATCAATATGCTAAAATGGCATATTTTGGGGTGGTATGCTCTGAACCTCCACAGGAGGGATGGAGAGTTAGTGTTAATGGGTACAGAGTTTCATTGGTGAAGATGAAAAAGTTCTGGAGATGAATGATAGCAATGTTTGCACAATAATGTGGATATACTCAATGCTTTAGGACTGTACACTTAAAATTGGTTAAAATGGTAAATTTTATGTGAATTTTATCATAATAAAGAAAAGGAATTTTGCCATTAAGGGGGCAGATAAATGATTTGTAGTTGGCAGGAACTGTATCAGTTCCTAAAAGTGTGTGGAGAAAAACACTGAAGAAATTTGTAAAACTAGGCTGTTGGTAATGCCTTGTAAGAGAGAGTCAGCTGAAGTCTGACCTTCCTTTAGTCTCTACCCCCTAGATTCAAACCCTGTGCATTTTAAGGGCCCAGAGATGGGGTAATCAGCACCTGGGATATGGACTTATCAACCAAAAATGTCTGTGGGACTGGGAAGGGCGTGGGGGTGCCACTAATTTCTAGTTGTTTTGGAAGAATTCCTCTAGGAAGCAATAGACTTAAATGCCACTTGATCAGCAGTACATTCTCTCTCCTGGTAGTTTAGATACATGGTAGGCCAAATCTTAACCATAATCACTTTGGTAGTAGAGTTAAAACATTAAGAATTCAGACAGTCTTATCAAAGGTGAACAACTTTGGCCCAAGAGAGTGCCAAACACTCTCTCTCAGGATAGCAATGGCCATGGAATTGTATGTTCCCTTTTATATACATTCCATATTAATATAGATATTAGCGTGAAATACTAGTATACATACAGTGTAGCTCTACATCTTTAGAAGTCAATATGAGGGGCACCTGAGTGGCTGAGTTGGTTAGTGTTATATATATAAATTCATGGGGTGAGTCAAATAACACACATGTTTTAATTTACCAACAGGATCCCCCTCCATTTTATCCTTTTATTTTTTAAATTAATAGTAAATTTTGATGACTATAAACAGATGGTATTTTATGATCTTACTTCTGCTCAATTTTATCTTTCGATACTTCATTGTGAAGATTTTCTTCTGACTTGTCTTTCGTTTAACTAATTTTCTTTTCAGCTTTGTGTCTAATATGCTGTTAAACCCATCTACTGAGTTCTTAATTTGGCTTATGATATTTTTCAGCTTTATAATTTCTATCTGGTTCTTTTTCAAACATGCTCATGTGTATGTGTGTGTGTGTGTGTGTGTGTGTGTGTGTGTGTGTAGCTTTCAGTTCTTTGCAAACATTCTCAATTTCCTTGGTCATCGTAAGCAGAGTTATTTTAAACTATATATCTCCCTATGGTTCTATTTTATTAGTTGCTGTTTCTACTGGCTCTCATTCACGTTCTCTTGATTCCTTGTAAATCTTGTGTTTTAAAACACTTTGTGTCACATATTGTATTTGAAAACTATTTTTAAAAATAATTTGGGGGCGTCTGGGTGGCTCATTCAGTTAAGCCTCTGACTCTTGATTTTGGCTCAGGTCATGTTCTCACGGTTTGTGATTTCAAGCCCTGCATCAGGCTCTGCACTGACAGTGCTGAACCTGCTTGGGATTCTCCCTCCCTCTCTCTCTGCCCCTCCCCAGCTCTCTCTCTCTGTCTCTCTCTCTCAAAGTAAACTTCTAAAAACTTTAAAAAAACTTTTAAAAAAATTATTTGAGGGCTAGGATGAAGTCAACTTCTACTGGACGAGATTTACATTTGTTTCCATCAGGAGTTTGTGGATAGCAACACTTAGGGGTCACCTTAATTCAATGTCAGGAAATGAGATAATTTGAAGCTGTGTTATAATGTGCTGGTCTAGGTGTACTTCTGGAAAATCCTTACTCCTAGGCCACAGCCTTTCGAGTCTCAACCAATAACCTTGCCATGGAAGGCCCTAGATTCCAAATTTTGAACACTTAGCCCCCACAAAGCTATCAAAAGTCCTGACCAGTCTTTAAGCCTCTCAGATGCATCTTATAGAATTGGTAAATTTTCCTTCCATACCTCTAACCTTCCACAAAGGGGGAAAATATGGGGTTTTTCTCTTTGGATTTCAATCTTCTTCCAGATACTGATAGTAACTCCTCACTATCTTGTTAGCTCTCTGTAGCCTTTAAGAAAAAAAATTTTTTTTTGGTCCAGCTTTTCTAGTTGTCTCCAAGAAAGGGTTACTTTGAATTACCTAGATGCTATTACCAAAAGGAGTAGATCACTTGCAAGTTTTAAACATGGTATGCATAGTTGTTTTGTAAACTGTGGCTGAAAATTCCAATATATGAGATATCTAGACCTTTGCAGATCTGTTTCTGTTGCTGCTTTGGAATTTCAGTATAATGTAGTAACATCTGATGGGGTGTGTAGGACAGGCTAAGGGAACATACAACGTGTTTGTAGTCTAACCTAAGAAATTCAGGGAAGGCTCTTTGGAAGAAACGACCTCTGTCTTGTCTTATAATTAAGGTAATGAATAAGCAGTATACACACATACTGGTTTTTATCTTCTGTTCATAAATGTAATAAATATTGTAGAAAAGTTAGAAAAGTATAAAGTATAAAAGAAGGCAAAAAAAATGACTTCTACAATCCCATAATCAATTTACTTTTTTGGAGGATATTTGCTTAGTTTCTGTACTAGCAGATATATGGTGCATACATTTACATTTGAGATCATTCCACATATATAACCGTGTATAATCTTTATATAATATTACAATGTAAGCATTTTCCCAAATTATTAAGAGCAATTTTCCAAACAATTCTTCATGCTACCCATTGTATGAGCATGGCACTATTTACTTAGCTATATCCTTATGGGCCATTATTTTTTTTTTCAATTTTTTCTAATATCAACAAATAATGTTACAGTTAGCAATTTTATTCACAGATATTATACATCCTTTTTATTACATTTTAAGATGGATTTCCAGAAGTTGAATTACTGAGTTAAAGAAAATAAAATATCTTTTAAGGCTTACATATGTTTTTTACAGTCATACAAACAGTACAGTATCTAAAGAACAAAAGGAAGCAAGACTATCTACAGTATCTGAATGTGAGAAGAAAGATGAATTCCATTCATCTGGGATCTCACAAATTTCTGGTGTTTCCAAGTTTTCATCTAACCTTCGATTCACCAAAATATACCGGCAAAAGAATCTATTTGAAGAATATAAACTGATTGCTGCTGAAATACTGAGTGAACTTGGGGAGATATTGCAGAAATATGCTGAGTATAACATTACTTTCCCTGCGGGAATTGTAAATCTTATGAATTACAGCTGGCATGATCTTATTGAAGGTGTTTGTAAGTGTGCAACAAAAAATTTGAAGAAAAACAATGCCTTAAAAAGAGATTCCAAAAACATGACCCAAATCGGCACCTGTGCAAAAGAGGAATATCATAAGGAAAATCATCTTGTGAAAGCAAAAAAAGACCACCCTGTTTCATCGGGTGAGTAGAAGTTAATTAGATTTGTAAATAATCCTCCAGGTTTCTTTTTTTTTTTTTAAAGGAATAAAGGGGCGCCTGGGTGGCTCTGTCAGTTAATCGCCTGACTTGATTTCAGCTCAGGTTTGTTAGACTGAACCCCACGTGGAGCTCTGCACTGGGTGTGGAGCCTGCTTGGGATTCTCTCTGTCCCTCTCTCTCTGCCTTTCCCCCCTCACTCATGCGCACTCACTATTGCACACTCTCTCTCTCTCAAAAATAAACAAACATTTTAAAAAAATGAATAAAAATAGCAAGTGAGTGAGATGTTGACAAAACATTATATTAGTGATATATATTTGGTTTGTGTTAATAATTTTAATAAGTGTTAGTGACTGTCAGGAGAAAGATACAAAAATTTATAGTGCTTTCATTGTAAGCATCTGTTACACTTTACATTCATGTGATATGAACTCTCTGCCTTAAGGGATCCTACAAATACTTTTACAGTGGCAGGGTCCAAAATAAATATGATGCTAGCCACATATGTAATTTTTTTAATTAACTTTTTATTTTAAGATGATTGTAGATCCACATACAGAGAGATACCATATACCCTTACCCTTTCTCTATATGACAACATGTTGCAAAACTATAGTACAATATCACAGCCAGGATATTGACATTGATACAGTCAAGATTCAAAACATTTCTATCAAGGCAAGAATCATTTCATGGAGTCCTTCTGCAACCACACCCACTTCCCTCCTTCTTCCACCCCCTCTTTAATCTTGACAACCACCAACGTGTTATACATTTCTATATTTTTGTCATTTCAAGGATGTTATATAAATGGAATCATGCAATGTATAACTTTTGGTGATTGCCTTTTTTCAGCAAGCTTAATTCTCTGGAGATACATCCAAGTAGTATGTATCAGTGGCTTGTTCCTTTTTATTGCCCAGTAGTATCCCATGGTATGAATGTACTACAGTTTGTTTAACCATTCCTTCCTTGAAGGACATCTAGGTATTTGGGTTTGTTTGTTTGTTTGGGGTTTTTTTCCTTTAGTTTTTAGCTATTATGAAAGCTGCTAAAACATTTGGGTATAGGATTTATGTAAATATAAGTTTAGATTCCTCTTTGATAAATGCCCAGAAGTACAATTGCTGGGCTATGTGGCAACTGCATGTTTACTTTTATATGAAACTTTCAAACTATTTTCCAGAGAGCCTGTACTGGTTTTTTGTTTTGTTTTTGTTTTTGTTTCTAAGTTTTATTTAAGTAATCTCTACACCCAACATGGGGCTTGAACCCACGACCCCAGGATCAAGAATCACATGTTCTTCTGACTGAGCCAGCCGGGCACTCCATGGCTCTACTGTTTTACATTCCTACCAGCAATGTATGAGTGATACCATTTCTCCATATTCTCACCAGCATTTGGGTATTATCACCACTTTTTATTTTAGCCATTCTTGTAGGTGTGTAGTAATATCTCATTATAGTTTTAATTTGCATTTCTCTAATGGCTAATGATATTGAATATTTGTCATCTGTATATCCTCTTCAGTGAAATATCTCCCATGTCTTTGCTTAATTTTCTAATTGGATTGTTTTTTTAATTGTTGAATTTTGAGAGTTCTTTATATATTCTAGATACTAGTCCTTTGTTGTATATGTGCTTTCCAAATATTTTCTCCCAGTGTCTTCTCATCTTTTTAATAGGGTCCTTTGCAAAGAAAAAGTTTTAAATTTTGATGAAGTCCAACTTTTGAAAAATCTTTTTATGAACAGTTTTTTTGGTATCAAGGCTAAGAGTTCTCTGCCTACCCCTAAATCCTGAAGGTTTTCTCCTATTTTTTTCCCTAAAAGTTTTATAGTTTTACATTTTAGTTTTACATTTTACATTTAAGTCCATGACCCACTTGGCATTACCTTTTGTATAAAGTGTGAGACCTACACTGAGGTTCATTTTTTTGCCTATGGTTGTCCAGTTGCTTCAGCATCATTGTTGAAAATGCTGTCTTTCCTCCATTGAATTGCTTTTGTATCTTTCTCACAAATCAGATGGGCATATTTATCAAAAAAAATTTTTTTTAATGTTTATTTATTTTTGAGACAGAGACAGAGCATGAGCAGGGAAGGGTCAGAGAGAGAGGGAGACACAGAATGTGAAGCAGGCTCCAGGCTCTGAGCTGTCAGCACAGAGCCCGACGCGGGGCTCAAACTCACAGATTGTGAGATCATGACCTGAGCCGAAGTCGGATGCTTAACCGACTGAGCCACCCAGGCGCCCCCAGATGGGCATATTTATGTGAATCTATTGTGGGGTCCTCCTTTTGTTTCTGCTGGCTCTCATTCATGTTCTCTTGATTCCTTGTGAATATGATTATTTTTGTCTTGTGTCAGACATTGTTTTTAAAAATAATTTGAGGCCAAGGGTGCCTGGGTGGCTCAGTCGTTTAAACAGCCCACTTGGTTTCAGCTCAGGTCATGATCTCATGGTTTGCGGATCGAGCTCTGCATCAAACTCTGTGCTGACAGCTCAGAACCTGCTTGGGATTCTTTCTCTACCAATCTGTCTCTCTCCAAATAACTAAATAAACTAAAAAAAAATAATTTGAGGCCTAGAAGAAGTTATCTTCAACTGGAGGTGATTAGAAGCAGGGACTCAAACAGATGTTTGTATACCAATGCTTATAGCAGCATTATTTACAATAGCCAAGAGGTGGAAACAACTCAAATGTCCATAGACAGGTGTATGGTTAAACAAATTATGGTATATATATACAGTGGAATGTTATTCAGCCTTAAAAAGGAATGAAATTATGATACACATTATAATGTAGATGAACCTTAAAGACATTATACTAAGTGAAGTAAGCCAGAACAAAAGGACAAATATACCATGACTCCACTTACATGAGATACCTAAAGTAATCAAATTCGTAGAGACAGAAAGTAGCATGGTAGTTGCAAGGGGCTGGCAGGAAGGGAGGATAGGCAGTTACTGTTAAATGGTTATAGAATTTCAATTGAGGAAGAAGAAAACTTTCTGAAGATGAATGGTGGTGGTGATGATTGTACAACAATGTAAATGAACTTGAATGAACTTAATGCTTCAAAACTGTACACTTACGAATGGTTAAAATGGGGGGCACTAGGGTGGCTCAGTTGGTTAAGCATCTGACTTCATGTCAGGTCAAGATCTCACAATTTGTGAGTTCAAGCCCCAAGTTGGGCTGTATGCTGACAACTTGGAGCCTGGAGCCTGCTTTGGATTCTATATCTCCCTCTCTCTCTGCCCCTCCCCGACTCACGCTCTGTCTCTCTCTGTCTCTCACAAATGAATAAACATTAAAAAAAATTTTTAATGGTTAAAATGGTAAATTTTACATTATGCAAATTTAACCACAATAAAAATATCTTAATGGTTAAATGGTAAATTTTTGTATTATGTATACTTTATCACAATAGAAAACAAGATGGGGGACTAAGCTAACTGTGAAAAAGGAAGCTTTCCTTCTTATAAGGTGGTAAATAAAAGGAACTGAGTGAAAGGGCAGGTATATATACACAAGGGGGCATTTAATTTCAGAGTGAGAAGAGTTGAGTCTGTAAGCCTAAAACCAGGAACTTGTGATAATATGATATATATGTGAAATAGTACAAAATGGCCCATTTTAGAGACACTTGAGTTGATGCTGCTTCCACAGTTCCTTTCTGCCTACGATCACATTTGTGTTCCCTCACTCCCTGGGCCAAATTAGGGCTTTTGTGGGCTCTGGTGCTTTTCCCTTCACTGTGTCCCTTACTTCATAGAAGTTATTAAAAACTATATCTTACGACTGCATTATTACAAAGATAAATCTAATCCAGCTAGACTCACTATTATTTATTCATTATTGTCTTATTCAGTTTCTTCTTCTGCTTTAAAAGAAACTAAAATTAAAACATTTTGGGGGGCTTCTAGACATGTCATGTGCCTCTTGGAGAAATCAATTCTGCTTTCTTCTTCCCTCACTTCTGAGGGACCATCGTCCTCTCAGAATGTTGCTCTCTCCTGCCACCTGATCTTTGCCTGTTCTTAGCCTCTAGATTTTTCACTGTTAAGATGAAGTTACTGGGGTGCCTGGGTAGCTCAGTCGGTTAGGCGTCCGACTTTGGCTAGGTCATGATCTCATGGTTCATGGGTTCGAGCCCCTCATCGGGCTATGTGCTGACCGCTCAGAGCCTGAAGCCTGCTTCCAATTCTGTGTCTCCCTCTCTCTCTGCCCCTCCCCTGCTCATTCTCTGTCTCTCTCTCTCTCTCAAAAATAAATGTTAAAAAAAAATTTTTTTGATGAAGTTACCTATTTAATTCCAAGACATTGATGCTCTTCTCAGATGCTGAAAACATTTGCAAGTACCAAACCCAAGAATGTTAAAAATAATAATAAAGTCTTAGGGGTCTGAAATTTTTGCTAATAATTTCAGAAAACTTAATAGGGAGATATGAGTGACTGGCACAAACATGCAATTTAAAAAGGATGAAGAACCTCACCAGAGCTTAGCACTACATTCTGGAGAGTACACGTAGACCCCACTTTTACCCCCAGAGTGAAGCTTTATTTTCAGTATTTTTAAGATTTCTCACTTTAGCTTCTATTGTGTTGATATATACAAGCAAGTTTCAACATAGCAAAAGAGCTGATATTTTAAATATTAAAGTCATATTTGATTATAACATTTTATAGATCATAGGGATCTTTCTAGCTATTATCTAATTTAGTTGTCCAGATATCCCTGTCAGGCAGCTAATAGGGTTTCTGTTTCACTAAGAAGAAAACTGAGATTCCAAAGGGCTGAGTAACTTGCCCAAAGTCATACAGTTTCTGATTGAGCCATGATCCCAACCCTGGTCTTCTAACTCCCAATATAGTAGCCTTTCTGCTATCTTATCCCTAATTCTCATTCTGCTATTGTAATAGTGATAATGATTTTGACAATGAGAATAAATAGTAGTGGTTGCTATCTCTACAATGACCCCTCTGAGATAGAGAAGTAAACTAGTGTAGTGATTAAGCCTTTGCTTTTAGGATTCCTGGGTCCAAATCCTGGCTATTGCATTACTGCTTATATAACTTTGAGCTCATATAATTATGAACACACTTCATAACCCCTCTTTGTCTCAGTTTCATTATCTGTAACATCGTACTAGAAACCATATCTCTTTCCAGGGTGGTTCTGAATATTAAATAAGTTAACACTAAAACACTTGGAAAAGTATCTAGATATAGTAGATACTACTTTTTTTTAAAGTTTTTATTTAAATTCCAGTTAACATACAGTGTCATGTTAGTTTCAGGTGTGCAATATACTGGTTAAACACTTCCATTCATCACCCAGTGGTAGACACTACTTGTGTATTTGTTATCTTATTATTTTTTTAATGTTTATTTATTTTGAGAGAGAGAGAGAGAGAGAGAGAGAGAGAATCCCAAACAGGCTCTGCTCTGACGGCAGAGAGCCCAATGCAGGGCTTGAACTCATGAACCATGAGATCATGACCTGAGCCAAAGTCAGATGCTTAACTGACTGAGCCACCCAGGCACCCCTGTTATCTTATTATTATTATTTCCATTATCTCATATTATCCTCAGAGTAACCCTTTGGTATATAGGGATTATTACAGGTTCCTGATGGTTCATGAAGCCTAATGCATTTGCTTGAACAAGATAATTCTAGCAGTACAATTTTTACTCTTTAAGAACAAGTGATTGCTGTTAATAAAAAGATTGGAATGCTCTGTAGCAGTTTTCAAAGTGTGGTTCCGGAACCAGTGCATCAACATCACTAGGAACTTAGAACAAGTACTAGCAAATTTTCTAGCTCTTATTCTAGACTTACCTGAATTCCTCCTCTGTAAAATGAGGATGATTAATTGTAGAATTTTGTTGAAAGAAATAAACTAATTTATAATGCATGTAATGTGCTTAGCATAGTGCCTGGCATATGGTAAGTGCTTAATAAATATTAGCCATAGTTATTGTGCATATTCTTACTTGTACCCTTATTTCTTTTACTTTTATCATTGTAATTTTCTCATCTTTTTACTTTACTTTACTTTAATTTTTATTTTTTTAAATTTTAGATGCAGACTATTTGTATGGATTCCTGGAAATAAGGACTTCCCAATTCATATATAAAGTTTAAGAAGCTACCATGAGTTTTGCTTTCTTTTCAAAATATCCCTAAATATTTTATTTTTAGATAGATTTTAAGATCTAATTTTATTTTGTAAGATGACTTCATTCCACTTCACTAATAGAATTTCTTGTCTTAATTTACATTTTGGGGTGCCTGGGTGGCTCAGTCCGTTAAGTGTCTAACTCTTGATTTTGGCCCAGGTCATGATCCCATGGTTTGTGAGTTCGAGCCCTGCGCCGGGCTCCACAATGGCAGTGGGGAGCCTGCTTGGGATTCTCTCTTTCTCTCTCTCTCTGCCCCTCCCCAGATCACTCTCTCTCTCTCTCTCTCAAAGTAAATAAATAAACTTAAAAAAAAAATGAATTAAGTTTACATTTTAGCACAAAACTTAATGATACAGAGAGGCTTTGTGTCCATGTAGCCTTTTTTTTTTTTTTTTAACCAGAACAGGCTGCTAACTATTATCCCATTGCTAAAAAAATTAATGAAAGTAAAACATGAATTTTTTTTAGTGGTTCTCATGTGACAGGGCAACTCTTAGAACAAAAGCATAAACATAATATTTTAGTAAATCAAGTTATGCAAAGATATTTAATTTTAAAAAGCGGTTTCATTTCTAGAGCAAATTAAAATATTTCATGAGTCACTATGGGTACTTATGGAAAATTTTGCTAATGCCCTCATAAGAATATTAAAATATTGACAACTGTTTTTTGTGTTGGTGATGATTTAGCAAAATATTCACTTTCTCTTCTCTTTCCCCTCTGCCCTCTCATCTTCTTCCTCCTTCCTTTTTTCCTAGCTCTTGTCAAACAAAACCAGTATTCACAGATCCCACAGGATAGCCATTTACCTGTTGTCATCCACTTCTCCCTGTTATCCAAGATCTGTTTAGAAAATGGTAAGATCCCTTTACCCACCCAAATTAGGGTCGACTCTAATGAGCAAGCAGAGAATCACTTACATTCCCTGAATTTGAAAACTCTCTCAGTCATCCTCATAGTATAACCTCAGTCAGAGCCAGACATTTAAGTTCATGGATTCCAAGTCAAAAAGTTTTCAAATGCAGCCCCCACCCCCACCCCACCCCCAGCCTTCCCTGATTTCTCCACTCTTGTATCTTAGGAGTTTTTTCTTCATGGTTCTGAGAAACTAGCTTCAGGAACAATGACATGCCTGTCCCCCCAGAAGAGCACCCAGGGCCTTCCATCACAAAAACATGCTAACTTGGACTAGGAACCAAACCTTCTGGGTTAAAAGGCAAAAATTGGTTCTTAAATTGTTTAAATGTTATAAAGGAGACTTCCCAAGGAAGATTATGGTTACACAAATCTAGGAAGAATACAGATGACCCCTTTATGAGGTTATAAAAGGGATAAGATATAGGTTGTTAGGAAAAGGGAACCTCGTCATCCCTTGAAATACAGACATAATATAGCTGTGTGGCTCAGGGAGTGAGTAGGAGTTGGGGCTGACTGCCATGGGTCTCATAGATTTGCTTCTCATAATCTTTTCATCATAATCTAAGAACTTTAAGACCTGTTGAAGTTTCTGCTTTTAGGGAATATGCTTTTAGGAGTCCAGTGTCCCTCCCATACTTCCCCATTCCCTACATATGCTTCTGAATTTGATGTATTTAGGTATCAAGTTAGGACTGGAACTGTCTCACTGAAGAGGGACAGATATTGAGGAAATACGCATATGCTAAGAATAAGCACAGTAAGTAGGGCAAAACAGCAAATAGGAATGAAGTAAATTATAAGGTATCCAGAGAGTTCTGCATGAAAATGCCCAGGAGTCCAAATAGGTAGGTAAAGTCAGTGACAGGAAATCCCTCAGCAGGAAACTGAATGACAAGCAGATAGTCTGTGAGCAAGGAGCCAGCCTTTAGTCATTAAAAGGCAGGACTGAAATCCCACAGTGGGAGGCTGGCAACAATGCATTATCTAACCCTAAGGAAATGAGGATAGAATTTGTTCAGCCTTTCCAATCTGAGGTAAGGATGGTTCTCTTGATCCAGTGATGATGAACCTGAATGTGATTGATTATGTTAGTCAGGAATCTTTAAGCTGTAGGTGACAAGAACCCAACTCACACTAGCTTCAGCAACAGGAGAATCCTGTGCTCGTGTATTGGGGGTAACTCACAAGATTAAAGGAAGAACCACAGGAGCAAAGGTCCAAGGCAGGATGTATGACTCAACACTTGCAGGGATTCTTCTCTGTCCATCCCTGCTTGGCAGATTTCTATGGTTAGGCTTGCTTCACACAGTGAAGATAAGGAGATGGTCACTGCCCCTAGAGTCACATGCTCCTTGCCTAGAAAGAAAGTGCTTCTTTTCCTCCAGCGTCCACAGAGAA
This sequence comes from Acinonyx jubatus, assembly GCF_027475565.1. Taxonomy (NCBI): domain Eukaryota; kingdom Metazoa; phylum Chordata; class Mammalia; order Carnivora; family Felidae; genus Acinonyx; species Acinonyx jubatus. Next base: position 114,450,543 of record NC_069387.1, on the reverse strand, counting down.
GACTCAGGAACAGAACCCACGTCTACTGACTACCAATAAAATATTCTCTCTTGAGAGATGGGATTCTGTCCCGGGACTGGGGAATGCTGAAGAATCTGATCTGTAGGTCTACGGGTATGTAGGCGTTTTTAAAAGGCCTCTACTTCTTCAGATGTCATCATAGGGATTTAATTCCTTGGGGTTAAAGCTTTGATCCCATTTTAGTTAAAATCTCCTGAGAAGAGGTAATTCTTAAGCTAATTGCTTACACTTTAATATGAATGGATTTTGGTTCCTTTTTCAAGTAGGCTTGGGTAGACTGATAGCTGAGCAGGATTTATCTAGTGAGTACTGACATGGAGATAAATTTTTAAATAGCCATTTTGAGTTACTATGTGTGTTGTTGTTGTTTTAAGGTTGGATCTTTCAACATCCTCACTCAAAATTGGAAATTCTGAAATGGAAGACAATCCTCAATACTGCTGTGAAGAGACTACAAGAAGCCATAATTCAAATGTAGGGAGCCCTCTGAAATCTTTAGAATCATATACTTTTATGAGGCGTGTGATGCGTAGATAGGCAAGAAGAGATGCAGAGCCTGTGGGACCCTGGGCAAGTCACTCTATTGCTTTGCTTGTCGTGTTTGTAATGTGAAAAAAGTATGTACATACATGCACACACAACCCTTCTTTTCCTGGTAACTCATGGAAATAAGTCAGTCTGTGCTACCCGACTTACCAGTCAATCAGCCTTGTCAGGTGACCAGCACAGGATCCTGTGTGAAAACAGTGGAGAGGAGGGAGAGAAGAAAAGAAGTCAGGGAAAGAAGCGCCAGCCATAGGGAAAGCACTGTTCCAAGGAAATATGAAACTAGTCCCCGTGTACCTCAAATGGGAAACTAAACATTTCAGCAAGTTAACTATCAACAATTAGGAGGTGGTAAGAATCAAACAATTAGGAGGTGATAGTAACCACAGCAAGCATTGACAAAATTTCTACTCTGGCTAGACAGTGGAGCTGATGCTTTACATTTATTATCTATACTACTTAGAACAACTGAGAGAGAGAGAGAGGATTATCATCTCCATTTTACAGGAGAGGACACTAATAGTGCCACAAAATGTGGCAATTTGTTTAGAGTCATACAGCTAGAAAAAGGCAGAGCCAGGGGTGACCCCAGGTCTATCTGACTCCAAAGTGCACCCAGTTTCAACCATGCTTTATTTTCACTCCAGGTTCCCACCTGGACTTCGGTGAGAAAATAACTACTATTGCTTTGTGGGTTATGTTTTAAATGGGATACATACTTAGTATTTAAAACATTTCTTTAAAATTACATACACACAGAGGCACCTGGCTGGCTCAGTTGGAAGAGTATGTGACTCTTGATCTCAAGGTCATGAGTTCGAGCCCTATGTTGGGTGTAGAGATTACTAAAAAATAATAATTAACTTTAAAAAATAAAATAAAATTACATCAAAAAGGTAAATTGCAAAATGAGAAATGTTTAGATCAGAAGCAAATAAATTTTAATACTATTGATAAATCTAAATTAAGAGAGATTTTATAATGTAATGTCAAATTCTTTATTAGATTTTTCTAAAATACTGCCTCTGGGGCTCCTGGGTGGCTCAGTGGTAAGTGTCCGACTTTGGCTCAGGTAATGATCTCATGGTTCATGAGTTCAAGCCCCACATCAGGCTCTGTGCTGACAGCTGAGAGCCTGGGGTCTCTTTCAGATTCTGTATCTCTTTCTCTGCCCCTCCCTGCTCATGCTGTGTCTCTCTCTCTCTCTCTCTCTTTCTCTCTCTCTCTCTCTCTTTCTCTCAAAAGTAAATAAACATTAAGAAAAGAAATACTGCCTCTTTCCTGCTCTGGATGAGAATTGAGCAGCTTGTGCAATGACTGGGAAAGAAGGACCTGCAATCATCTGACTCATTCTCTTTAATGGTGTCTTTCTCTTTAAACCCCTTTAAGGATTAGGAAAGGCAGAGCAAGCCCAGAGCTCAGGCCACAGTGGTCATGTTAAATTGTTAGATCTTGTGCTGAAAATTCCTGGTGATTTAATCACCATAGAGTAATTTCTAGTGAATTGGTTTAAAAATTGCAATTATTATTGTATTTAAAATTTTAAACTTAGTTTCACTAGAAATTACTCTTTATTGGTTGAATCTCCAGGAATTTTTAAATTTAAATTAGTAAATTCAGTATACTGGTAAATTTAGTATCTAATTTTACATCATATTTCAACTGTTTTAAAACACCTAGGCATAGTATTTAAATTAACTTTTATTATTGTACAAGTATCAATATTTTGTATTAAGATTTTTCCCCTTGTTTTTATAACTAGAAAAATTTTCCTCATGCTAAAATTAGATAGACCTACTCTATTTTTAACTTCTTTTTTCTCCACTTACTGGAAATTGTGTATGGTATGAAGATCCTAGCTTTAATTCTCCCATGCCAATAATAATGACAGCTAGTGTTTACTGAGTGCTAATAAAAATAGCTAATGTTTATTGAGTGCTTCTTTTGTGTAACACACCACACGAAGCAATTTACATGCCTCCATGAGTAAGTCACTGCTTTTATGCCAAGGTCAGAAAGCTAGGGAGTGAGTGAGCTGCTATTTACTCTTAGATTTGTTTGATACCAAAGCCTGTGCATCTAACCACAGCACTCTATCATCACTCTGGAGCCAGGTATTGAATACAGTCTGTGTTATCCACAGATTTGAGTTCTCAGCTTAAATTAATCTTCAGTCTTATATATATTAGAGTCTTCTTCTGAGCTGTCTGTTCTATTTCATTGATCTACCTGAGTTTTCAGCTATTTTAATTATTCAGATTATATAATATGAGAGAAACAAGTATGGTGTTAAGAAAGAGGGCTTAAAGTCAAATTGATTGGTCTAAAATCCCAGCTCCATCCATGCATGTGACCTTGGAAAAGTCACTAATTTCCCTTTGCCTTATTTTCTTCATCTGTAAAATGAAGGTAATCATAGTAGCTACCTTTTAGGGCAGTTATAAAGCTTCCTAGTACAACTAGGCATTCGGTAAATATTAGATATTTGTATCTTAATTACTGGTACAGCAAACCTCCTCTGGTTACTCTTTCTTTTTTTTTTTTAATTTGTATTCTTATTTAATTTATTTTTTTTAATTTACATCCAAGTTAGTTAGCATATAGTGCAACAATGATTTCAGGAGTAGATTCCTTAATGCCTCTTACCCATTTCGTCCATCCCCCCTCCCACAACCCCTCCAGTAAGTAACCCTCTGTTTGTTCTCCATATTTAAGAGTCTCTTATGTTTTGTCCCCCCACCCTGTTTTTATATTATTTTTGCTTCCCTTCCCTTATGTTCATCTGTTTTGTCTCTTAAAGTCCTCGTATGAGTGAAGTCATATGATATTTGTCTTTCTCTGACTGACTAATTTCATTTAGCATAATACCCTCCAGTTCCATCCACATAGTTGCAAATGGCAAGATTTCATTCTTTTTGATTGCCGAGTAATACTTCATTGTGTGTGTGTGTGTGTGTGTGTGTGTGTGTGTGTGTATACACACACACCACATTTTCTTTATCCATTCATCATTGATGGACATTTGGGCTCTTTCCATACTTTGGCTATTGTTGATAGCACTGCTATAAACATTGGGGTGCATGTGCCCCTTCAAAACAGCATACCTATATCCTTGGATAAATACCTAGTAATGCAATTCCTGGGTCATAGGGTAGTTCTATTTTTAATTTTTTGAGGAACCTCCATACTGTTTTCCAGAGTGGCTGCACCAGTTTGCATTCCCACGAGCAATGCAAAAGAGATCCTCTTTCTCCACATCCTCACCAACATCTGTCATTGCCTGAGTTGTTAATGTTAGCCATTCTGACAGGTGTGAGGTGATATCTCATTGTGGTTTTGATTTGTATTTCCCTGGTGATAAGAGATGTGGAGCATTTTTTCATGTGTTGGTTGGCCATCTGGATGTCTTCTTTGGATAAGTGTATATTCATGTCTTTTGCCCATTTCTTCACTGGATTATTTGTTTTTTGGGTGTTGAGTTGGATAAGTTCTTTATAGATTTTGGATACTAACCCTTTATCTGATATGTTGTTTGCAAATATCTTCTCCCATTCCATTGGTTGCCTTTTAGTTTTGCTGATTGTTTCCTTCCCTGTGCAGAAGCTTTTTATTTTGATGAGGTCCCAGTAGTTCAGTTTTGCTTTTGTTTCCCTTGCCTCCAGAGACATGTTGAGTAAGAAGTTGCTGTGCCCAAGGTCAAAGAGGTTTTTGCCTGCTTCCTCCTCAAGGATTTTGATGGCTTCCTGTCTTGCATTGAGGTCTTTCATCCATTTTGAGTTTATTTTTGTGTGTAAGAAAGAGGTCCAGGTTCATTTTTCTGCATGTCACTGTCCAGTTTTCCCAACACCACTTGCTGAAGAGACTGTCTTTATTCCATTGGATATTCTTTCCTGCTTTGTCAAAGATTAGTTGGCCATATGTTTGTGGGTCCATTTTTGGGTTCTCTATTCTGTTCTGTTGATCTCAGTGACTGTTTTTGTGCCATGATTACTCTTTCTACATCAAAAACATCTGAACCAATTTTACCAATTTCTTCTTCCAGGTGAGCTTACAATTAATTTTTCAAGTTTAAATAAGTCCTCAAGTGATGTGGACCAGGCAGCAAATTTTAATGAAAGAAAAAAAAAACTTGTAGGGAGTATATGAGAACTCTCTGTATTTTCCACTCAATTTTGCTGTGAACCTAAAACTGCTCTAAAAAATAAAGACTAAAGCAAAAATTGAAAGAAAAAAAACTGGAGTCAAAACATCTAGGTTCATTAGTCAATGGGTGTGGGATCTTGTGTAAGTCAGTTGAACTCCCTGAACCTCTGCTTCTTTAGTCATTTAGGGATAATAACAGGTCTTCTGCTTACGGCAGGTTGTTGTGACTATATATATATGTATATAAATGTACTTTGTAGACACTAAAGCACTAAGCAAGCTAAAAGCATTTTTTAATAATAACCCAGTACTGTCAGAAGTGGTTTCTTGAGACAAGTCAGTTTAGACTGAAGAAGAGATGGCTTGGCAGAGTAGATGGAGGAGGTGAATTTAGCTGGCACACAGCACCAGGGATGAGTCTGATGCTGTTACACATTACCCATAGTAATAAACTATCTCAAGGGAGTGGGTTTTTAACAATGAAGATTTGTTCCCAAGGGATTTATCATATACAGAATCCAAGCTTCAAAAAGAACACATGTAACTTTACATTATGTGCATTACAAAACATTTCTGCAAGAAAATCAGCCAAATCTTAACATCCCTTGGTTCCCAGTGTGAGTGATTAGTAAGTAGATTGAAAAAAAATGCTTGTTGGATGAAATGCAATTTTTGGCAAATCATAACTATTGGCCTTTGTACCCTACCAAATTTCTACCACATTTGCTCAATACAGAACATTATATCAAGTCAGACTCAGGGAAATGAGAGAAGAAAGAATCTTCTCTAACTCTGTTGGCAGGTGCACACTTGAAATAGACTCTCTTTTCTTGGCACAGGAAGTCTGGTCTGACAAATGTAGTGAACCCTCCCATCCCAGACCAGAACCCAAAACACTCCTTACAGCAAAGCACATCCTCCACACTGGGTTTACCTAGACCTTTTGTCTGGGCCTGAATCAGAGAATCAGATCTTTGGGCTGTAGCTGGTAGAGTTCTAGTCTTCTGATTTTATTCATATGTACTATTAGAGTATGGTGGCACAAAAGCATTAGACTGGGCATCCAGACTCACTCCTAACTCAGACCCTGCCATTTCTTAGCTGTGTGACCTGTGTTACAAGAGGCTATGTCTGTAAAGGGGCAGAACTTCAAGCTTTGAAGTTCACAGAAGTCTTATGCTCCCATTTGCCAACCATAGTATTTGGGGCACTTATTCTGCTTCTCAAAACCTTATCTTCCTCATATAAAATGGAGGTTCTACTAGAATTTACCTTATAGGGTTATTGAAAGCATTAAATGAAATAACCCAGTTCAATAACTTAGCACAATCTGTAGAATATATGAATGCTTAATAAACAGTAACTATTATTTAGCAAGTATCAATTCCCTTTTCTGTACTTTGGCTCCTTCATCTGTAAAATGGAATTAGATATTGCCCAAGCATCCTTCAGTTCTGACATTCAGTGAATGTCCCCACCATATTGAATTTAGCTTAGATTCTTAGGCAAATTTGATTTGAGATGATTTGAAATGCAGTTCCCTTTCTATTCCAGCCTCTCTTAGAGTGGTCCAGATACCAGAGGGCTAGGATAATTGGGTAACTTCTGACTTAGACAAAAACTCTTTTGTAAGCCCAACAATGACTTTTCGTGGGAATGACCTGCCACCCAAAACTTTGAAGAAACCTTTTATGCAAGTATTAGGGCTCCTTTGTTGAACTAATCAATTTGATGTTAATTATCACCTGCTGGAGAATCCAGAGTTCAACTTCTGGTTCTCAGGCAAGAGGAGAACAAAACTACTGCCATTGCCAATTCCTCGAGAAAAGACAGTGAAGGGCAGCCTTTTTTTTGGCAGAGAGACTGATTGGTCTTTACACAATAATCAAGACTCTTTGTCTAGGGACTTTTAAAGGGGTTAGAAAAAGAAGAAGAGTTATGGGGAACTTCCCTGAATTATAGTTGCCGACTCTGAGTATTTGAATAATGTAACATTCAGATAAGGTAGGAGATTTTGCATTGGAGTTTTTTGCACTAGAGCTTTGTTGTATCTTGATTTTTGGCCTTGCTAGTAAGAAGGGGGAGCATGCCTTTTCTTCTCCCAAAGATTATAGGTATTTACACTTTAGAGGCATACTTACCTTTCTTAAGAATAATCCAAAAGGTCCATTTGTAGAGACTCACAGAAAAATAGAATCATGTCTAGGCGTTGAATGAAAGAGCCCAGATGTGGGCTTGGTAAATGGTAATTAGACTCAGGTTTCCAATTGGTCTATAAATGTGTGCTCTCAGGCTGAATTCCTGCCAGCGTTTGATGCTGATAAATGGAGTGGCGTGTGTGTGTTCTGGTGTGGGGAAGAGTGCAATTTATAAGGGCTCCTTTTTTTGTCACGTTGCTCAAAAATTCTGCCTACTCATCTCATTTTTGACAATGGGATACATTTTCATGAGAATGTGAAAAAGAGAAGAAGGAGTGGCAGGAGGAGGAGGAAAGCAAAAGAAGAAACAAATGTCAAAAGAAACCAGTTGTTTTAATCAGGCATTTCCATTTTTGAGTGGCAGATCTGGCCCTTGCCCACCCTCCTGGCTCTGGTTCCTTCCCCACAGGACTTACTGAGAAGTGCCCGCTCCTGTTTCTCTTAGAGGGGCCAGTGAACCTTGCTAATTGCTAGGGACTCCCACCCCCAATACCCCCGAAGCCAACAGCAGTGTGGCTATATACCTCTCCCTCCTTTCATTAATCAGCTATATTATTTCCAATTACTTTTTTTTCAAAATCGAGTAAGTGTACTCTTATCCCCCCATCCCCTATTTCCCATATCCTGTCACCCCCTTCCCCTCTGGTAACCATCAGTTTGTTCTCTATAGTTAAGAGTCTGCTTCTTGGTTTGTCTTTATCTCCCTTTTTCTTCCTTTGGTGGTTTGTTGTGTTTCTTAAATTCCACATATAAGTGATATTATATAGTATTGTCTTTCTCTGACTGATTTATTTCAATTAGCTTTATACTCTCTAGCACCATCCATGTTGTTGCCAAACAAATTTCATTCTTTTTATGGCTGAATAATATTCCAGTGTGTATATATCACAACTTCTTTATCCATTCATCTATCGATAAACACTAGGGTCGCTTCCATAATTTGGCTATTGTAGATAATGCTGCATAGGGTTACATGTATTTCTTTGAATTAGCGTTTTTGTATTTTGGAGGTGAATACCCAGTAGTAAAATTACTGGATCATAGGGCAGCATTATTTTTAATTTTTTGAGGAACCTCCATGCTGTTTTCCACAGTGACTGTACCAGTTTGGATTCCCACCAACTGTGCACAAGGGTTCCTTTTTCTACACATCCTTGCCAACACTTGTTATTTCTTGTGTTTTTGATTTTAGCCATTCTGAAAGGTGTGAAATGGTACCTCATTATAATTTTGATTTACATTTTCCTGATGAGGAGTGATGTTGAGATCTTTTCTGTGTCTGTTAGCCACCTGTATGTCTTCTTTGGAAAAATATCTCTTCAGGTCCTCTGTCCATTTTTTAATTGGATTGTTTGTTTTTGGGACATTGAGTTAAATCAGTTCTTTATATATTTTGGATACTAACCCTTCATCAGATATGTCATGTGCAAATATCTTCTGTCATTCCATGGGTTGTCTTTTAGTTTTGTTGATTGTTTCCTTTGCTGTGCAGAAGCTTTTTATTCTGATATAGTCCCAATAGTTTATTTTTGCTTTTATTTCTCTTGCCTCAGGAGACACTAGAAAAATGTTGCTACAGTTGATGTCAAGGAGATTACTGTCTGTGCTTTCTTCAAGGATTTTTATGGTTTCAGGTCTCACATTTAGGTCTTTCATCCAGTTTGAGTTTATTTTTCTGTATGGTATAAGAAAATGATCCAGTTTCATTCTTTTGCATATGGCTGTCCAGTTTTCCCAACACCATTTGTTGAAGAGACTTTTTCCCATTTTATATTCATTCCTTCTTCATCAGAGATTAACTGACCATATAATTGTGGGTTTATTTCTGGGCTTTCTATTCTATTCAATTGATCTATGTATCTATTTTTTATGCCAGTACCAGACTGTTTTAATTACTACTGCTTTGTAATAAAACTTGTAATCTGGAATTGTGATACCTCCAGTTTTGTCTAATTACTTATTTTTTAAGTAAACTCTACACACAACATGGGGCTCCAACTCATGACCCCAAGATCAAGAGTCAGGTGCTCTATTGATTTATCCAGCCAGGCACCCTGTCCAATTTCTGGGTTTTAATCATTTAAAAATTTTTCTTTCAGCATAGCTCTTACACCCCAAAACCCACACTCAACCAATAAATGTCACATGTGCATACATACATACACACACACACACACACACACACACACACGCACACAAACCAATTCTTCTAAACATTCCAAGACCCTTATTGAGGTATGCCAGCTCAACTTTAGCACTTTTCAAGTGCACCTTAGAATGTGAAACATTGAGGATTCCTGTTTGTATGTATTCTGAATCTGAAGGGACTTGCTGAGGGCAGCCTTAAATATTTTTTTTACCCTGTTGCTGAAGCTTGTTTGTTTGTTTGTTTGTTTGTTTTGCATTCCACTCTATACCCATGTTAGAAATGCCCAAATGCCTAACTCTTCTCTGAAAAGGTAGCTACCATTTCCCCTAATTAGAGTCCTGACACTTCTGGTTATTTTCAAGTGTTGGTTATAGATCTACCTACCCAATTCCATCCCCGCATTATGTCTTAAACCCAGAGGCCCTGCAGCCCACTTTTAGTACCTGGGACCATGGAGTAAAGGCAAGCCATCCAGTCCATGTGGATGTTAAACAGGTGGTGTTGGTCTCCTAGAGGGCCAGGAATGTCTCTGCTCTTCCAACCTGATTCTGGAGGCTTCTTCCAATGGCATGTTGCCAACACCTCTAATCTGGCATGCTTGAGTGCACGAGTATATGTGCATATGTATGTGTATGTATGTGCACATGAGTGTATATGTGTGTGCATAGCTGTGTGTGCATGTGGGTTGTGGTCAGGAAGCTGGGCAAGAACTAGGAAGTTCTGTTTCATTGGCTGACCCTCAGATACAAAGCCCTGGTTGGTCTACATTTTTTGTTTGTTTGTTTATTTTTATTTTTTTTAATATATGAAATTTATTGTCAAATTGGTATCCATATAACACCCAGTGCTCATCCCAAAAGATACCCTCTTCAATACCCATCACCTACCCTCCCCTTCCTCCCACCCCCCATCAATCCTCAGTTTGTTCTCAGTTTTTAAGAGTCTCTTATGCTTTGGATCTCTCCCACTCTAACTGGTTGGTCTACATTTTATAGTATGCCCACAACTCCTGTAGCTCCTGACACTTAGAAATATGGGGAACAGTCTCATGAGGTGAAGAAAGTAGAGAGTTTGGAGCTGATATACATGATGTTGCATCCTGGCTTTACCATGCAGCTGCAAAATTCAGGGACTTTTTAGAATGGGGATAAATAGCACCTATCTCATAAGAACGTATGAATTTTGCCTGTGGAAGATACCTAGTGAATATCTGTGAATAGTTAAATGACTGTTCCAAGGGGCCTACCTTAATTTCAAGGTCTCTGTCTGAAATGCAGAACATATGTAGTTTCATATTCACCTACTCTTCCCCTCTACCACCTTATTATTAATGAACATGTATGTATGTATGTGTCACTAACTTGTAACAAAAACAACTAGTATATTTAGAAGGCATGCTAAATACTGGGGTCCATGCCTAGAGGTCTGTGCGTATTAATTAACCAGAGATTCCCAATATTTCTGTGAGGCATTGTTACCCCCATTTTACAGATGAAAAATAACTAAGACTCAGAGTTTAGTATTTTGCATACTTTTTTACAGTCCCAAGTGTTAGCACCAGGTTTCACCTCAGTTCTCGTCCAAGGTCTACGCTGAATCATGTTGCTCCTGTGGGGAGAGAGGACTCCTTACTAGTCCTGCATTTTCTGCAGCTTCTGGTCCAGTGCTTCACACACAGCAGGTCCTCAAAAACTGTTTACAAATGATAGGCACTCAATAAACACTTAGCTAAAGATTTCAAAATCCAGCTGTCCAGATCTAAGGAAGCCTCTTAGACTGGCAGTAAAGGTGAGGTCACAGAGGCCAGAACAGCCATTGCCCAGCCTCTAGCCCTTGATAAGATCAGGAAATTAACTACTTCTGGAATTTTTTTCTTTGAACAGAAAAGCAGAAGAAGCAAAGCTTAAAAAAGAAGGATTCAACAAATGTCTTATCCTGCGCCACTATAATGATCCTAAAGGCATGGTGAAGGTAGACAACAGTCCCAAAGTTTCCCAATGTTTCTGGCTGGAGCTGCTGAAGAGGAAGCCTAAGATGCCAACAGTCAAAGAGGCTGATCCAGAGATGAAAAAGTTCCATTATGCCCTGGTAGACGGTTCCTCTTTGACCTAATATCCTTTTGAAATCCCAAGAGGAAAGGAGGATGGAAGGGGCTGGGCATGATGGAAAGGATGTCTCCAGAGGTAGGGCATTTCTGTTTCAACAGAAAATCGCATGAGTATTGGAACAGGAAGTCTGATGCCTTGCCTCAATCTTTTGCTCTCAAGGGTCCACTTTCCCTCCTGCTGGAGACAAGAGAAGTCAATGCAAGAAAGAGGTTGGGGCAAGTTCTCTAGTTTGCAAGACTTACTTCTATTTAAGGGAACCTCTGGTTGTAGCTGTTAGGCTACAACAGCTCACATGGTTCTGAGAAAATGAGTTCTCCTTCATTTTCCTGGTTAGTAGAGAGAACCACATGGGCATTGGGCATCAAGAGGATCTAGCTTAGAGAGAAAAGAGATTTTGTGATAAATTCCTGCAAATCCAAAATGAAAAAGACCTCAAGAGGTTGGTGCAGCTAGGTTTTGTGAACTTGTTCACATATCCATAATTATCCCTCAGCCCTCCTTTGCTCTCATCTGTCCACAGATGTTGGCAGGGAGACACAGTCCTCCTGCTGCATGCTGTCAGGCCATACTGGGTAGCAATGGGCAACTTTGTTTTCCAGTGACTCTTCCATTAATAGAACCAATCTGACCAGACTTCCTTGCTATTATCCACAAGACTGGTTTCAAAGAGTTTGGGACTAAAATGAGCATGTAAAAAACTGATGTTTACAGAGGGGAGGTGGGCAGGGGGTATGGGTTAAATGGGTGATGGGTATTAAGGAGGGCACTTGTGATGAGCACTGGATGTTGTATGTAAGTGTTGAATTATTAACTTCTACACCTGAAGCTAATAAATAAGTAAATAAATAAATAGTAAGTAAATAAAAATGAGGGTGCAAGTAATGTGAACGTATGGGAAGAATATGCAAGTGGGAGTCAGGGAACCCGGCATGGCCTGGCACCACCATTATTGTACTCAGTGACCATGGGAAGGCGAGTCACCCCCTCTGGACTTCTGTCGGCTCATCTGTAAATAGTTGATTAGAAAAAAAATTAAATATGGGGCACCTGGGTGGCTCAGTCGGTTGAGCGTCCGACTTCGGCTCAGGTCATGATCTCACTGTCCGTGAGTTCAGGCCCTGTGTCAGGCTCTGTGCTGACAGCTCAGAGCCTGGAGCCTGTTTCAGACTCTGTGTCTTCCTCTCTCTGTCCCTCCCACTCATTCTCTGTCTGTCTGTCTCTCTCTCTGTCAAAAATAAATAAACATTAAAATAATTTTTTTCTAATTAAATAGGATAAGAGTTAACATCATTCCATATAAGAATAATTATTACCATTGTTGTTGGTTTTTATCAGTATCAGTTCCTTAACCTGGATTTTACCTATCCTTCTGGCCGCCTCGCTGTCTGCCAAAGCTATTCAGCTCTCCCTTGGGGTGGCATGTACACCAACATATTCAGTGACCTGCCCAATCAAGTTATCCTGGGAACCTTTACACCTTTTGGATGTGGTAGCATTTCTTTTCCTAAAAGGTATGTGAGATTCCAGACAAATTAGAACTTGTGGGTAAGTTAAGGGGTGGAGAAAGAGCTACATCCCAACAGAGGCAAGGACAGGAAAGTAATCGTTTAAATGGTCAATCTAATTTGGAAACTAGGTAAGGAAAATGAAACATATGCATGGGTTCATGGCTGCTCCAGGTTGAGACTTGCAAATTTCAACAGGCCAGAAAACCATAGGTCTCAATCCATTTGCACCATCCACATGATAATGCTGTCTCTCAGGAGCAGAGGGACCTATACAAAGGCAAGGCCCCAAGAATAGAAAGGCTGGGAACTGAAACAGGAAGACTGTTATTTAGGTGGGCCAGGGGTCAGCTGGTCCTCTCTGCCCCCTTAAGAACTGGTTGCACTGGCAGTACCACCATCCCATACCCTTACAAAGTCTCACATCGGGGGCTGGGTGGCTCAGTGGGTTAAGCTCCCGACTTTGGCTCAGGTCATGATCTCACGGTTCATGGGTTCAAACCCCACATCAGGCTCTGTGCTGACAGCTCAGAGACTGGAGCCTGCTTTGGATTCTGTGTGTGTGTCTCTCTCTCTGCACCTCCCCCTCTCGTGCTCTGTCTCTCTCTCTCTCTCTCTCAAAAATAAATAAACGTTAAAACAAAATTAAAAAAAAAGAAAAAGTCTCACATCCTTCTCAAGATTGCTGCAAAATTCTCAGGGGTTATAATCTCACGGTCTCCTCTGACTTTGACTCCCTGCCTCCTTTGAATCTTGTTCTCCACTCTGCCTTGTAACTGTGGGTTTATTTTGGCTCTCTTTTATTTGAGACAATTGGGAAAATTGCTCCTTTTTTTGATTTTCAAACATAAAAACCCCTCTGTGAGGATGGCCACATTTGTTGGTGGTTTGGGTCACAGGAAACTTACTGCATGCTGCATCAAACATCTCAAATGAAGTGTAAAATATACAAATATGTTTTAAAAGTGCTTCATGTCCACTTTTTCATTTTCCTCTCCAGGATCCTCTTTTATTCTTATCCCTTCTATTTTAAAAGCCCCTGGTCCCTTTTCATTCCCCACCCTCCAAATCTTTTCATTTTCTTATGAAAGAGAAATTCAGCTCTTTATAGCTATATGCCCCATCCAACTAATTTTTGCATATTCAAGCACTTAGCTAACAATCTGGATAAGCCATCCTGGGAGTAGGGGAGGAGATGAGAGAGGGATCAAAGAAGAGGGTGTGAGGTTATTTTGCCACCTCACACTGCTGTCAATCAGCCACATCATTGCTACCACATGTCTTATTCATTCATCTATGCATTTCTCCTTTCTTTTTGTTCCTTTAGTAAATATTTATTGAGCATCTTATCATATGTCAGATTAGAGTAGAGAGGAATATAAAGTTCCTGTTTGTCAGGAGATTTGTTACAGGGAAACTGAAGAGCAATATTTAGAAAGGGAAATGAATGCAGAACATTGAAACAAAAAGGTATCTGTAGAAAATATTCGTTGAGGGGCGCCTGGGTGGCTCAGTCGGTTAAGCGTCCGACTTCGGCTCAGGTCATGATCTCGCGGTTCGTGAGTTCAAGCCCCGCGTCGGGCTCTGTGCTGATGGCTCAGAGCCTGGAGCCTGTTTCGGATTCTGTGTCTCCCTCTCTCTGACCCTCCCCGTTCATGCTCTGTCTCTCTCTGTCTCAAAAATAAATAAACGTTAAAAAAAAAATTTAAAAAAAAAAAAAAGAAAAGAAAATATTCGTTGATTCAACAAATATTTGCAGAGGACCTACTAGCATGAACACTGTTTAGTCACAGGGGATATAGAAGAGAACAAAACAAAGTCCTTAAGCAGCTTACATTTTAGTGAAAGGAGACAGAGTAAACAAACAAATATATATCATATCAAGTGATGAAAGAGGCTTTAAAAAATAAATGAATAAAGCAGGGTAAGGGGAATGGGGAATTGCTATTCTATATTGGATGACCAAAGAAAGCCTCTTTGATAAGGGACCATGTGAGCAGAAACATATGGCAGTGCAGGGCAAACCGTGCTGTGGACAGGAAAAGTGTTATAAGCAGAGGGAAAAGCCAGAGCTAAGACCCTCAGCTGTGAGTGTGCTTAACAAATCGAAACTAAATGGTGATCTCTGGAATGCTGGCTCCCCGAAAATATCACCAAAATATCAACCTGTTGATAAGACAAAGCTGAGTTTGTTCTAACCAAGGCAAGGGAGAGCACTACCTTGATGGAATCTCACTTCCTGTGAGTAGAGAAGCCAACCCAAAAATCTACTGGTTGAGGAATAGTAGAGTGAGCTACAAGGTTCCGTTATCATGGATACAAATTTCAGTCCACATGTTCAGATGAGCAGGAAATACAACTTTATTTTTTCAACACTCAATTTAATTTCTAGATAGATTCTACCAGAGGGTGGCAGAAACTTAGAACCCTGGTATCCTTTCCCCAAGAGTTCATTTCCATTCCAAGGAGCTGATAAAATGAGAAAGCATTAGTGGCTGGGGAAGTGTCGTTTGGTTCTCAGGCATCTTCATTCTAAATGGTCTGTGTGATTGGTCTCTGAAGCTCATGGGTGCATCCCTCTGGCTCCAGTTGCAAGGTCTTCCAAGGCCAGGCTTTTTCTCAGCTACTCCCACATCTTTATGAGCACACAAGAAACATTTGTCTGGCTTTGTCTTACCCTGAACATGGGGAAATCAAGGCTGTTCCACTCCCGTCTGTGTAGAAGCCTCATGCATCTATTCTCTTACTCTTGAGTTATATTGGGCCTGAGGTCAGCCCCAAGGCTCACCACCTGCCCAGGCTTTCAAATCCCTCAAATTCATATGGGATTTACTACTCTACTGAGGGCTCCACCCCACCCACCCTGCAACTGGCCTTAGGAGGATGGCACAGAGCTTTTTCTCTAGAGGTTTCTTTCACTGAACTTCCTTACTTAGCCTCTGATACTCCTTTCCACCCCCTACTCCTTTGCGGTAGGAAAATCTGCTCCTGACAGATTACATATTCTCCCATATCCCTATTGCCATGTGTCTAGATCTCAGCTTTTCAATCTCAAAAGTCAAGAATTTGACACTGTTATTCTCACAACACTTTCCTGAAGCCACAGGTGCTGTTCAAGATCTAGGTGAGTGGGAGAGGGCCATGGGTAAAAAGGAAAGACTGGGAAGAGAGCAGTGTGAATTTCTCCCACTACATTACATAGCATTCCCATTAAGGATGACAAGTACAGAAACAATGTAAATACTTGGAATTTGTGTGTGTGTGTATGCATTTGTGTGTATACATATACATACATATATATTATATATAGTACTGTAAAAAAAACTAGCAATCTATACATAGTATTTATAGTCATTTAGCAAGAAATATATAGGTATTATTGATTTTATAATAATAAAAATGTAAATATTATTTTAGAATTTATATATACATTGTAACTACCCTATTGTGTGGTTATGAGACCTAAATAAGACAAATTACCATGTCGGTTTTTAGTGTGTTCTAAGACAGGTAGGCTAAGGCAGATATAGATAACTTTTGAATGTGATGGATATGCTTATGGCATAGCATATGGTGATGGTTTCATGGATGTATACTTATCTCCAAAATCATTAAGTTATATGTATTAAATATGTATAACTTTTGGTATGTCAGTCATACATCAAAATATTTTTTTAAAGAAAGACAGATGAGTGGGTGGATGGATGGATGGACAGATATGGAAATAGGTAGATAGGTAAAGATCTGAAAAGTTCTAAGACAGAGATACTGAGCAGCAGGAAGTGGGTACAGAGGATGTATGGAGTGGGGAGTTTTGAGAATACCAAGGCTGAGAATGTGTGCACATGTGACAGTAAACAGGCAGGAACAACACTGAGAGATGCCATCATAGGGATCATGAAAGTTGGTGTTTTAAAGTGTTATGGCTCTATAATGCTTTAGGAAACATGCCTCAGCTAAATGTTTCTTTGTAAAGTCAGAGATGGTTAAGTGTAGAAATAAAACACTGCCCAAGAATAAGGACTGACCAGGAAGACCTGTCCTGTTCTCTATAATTCTGGAGTTTCTCTTTGTCCTTGGAAACTGCTCACGAGGATCTTGACCTCAAATTCTTATCCCAGTGGTATTCCTGAGCCTAACCAGTACCTGACCCAAATCTTCTCCTGATTTCCACCATATCCTGCAGCCTTCCCCAACTCCAATCCCTCTCCATCTCATATTTCAGAAGCTCAGGAAAAGGAGGGTAAGGTATAGCACTGTCAGCAAGGATCAGGGTGAGGTCAAAGGTGGGCTAAAGGAATCAGGTGACAATGTCAAAATGTCCACAGCCAACTAACTGCAGGTAACAGATGCTGCAGGTCTCTTCAAGACCACCTACACCATGTGTTAATTTATTGTTAGCTGCCTGTGGCTGCCATTACAAATTGCCATAAACTGGGTGAGTTAGAATACCAAAAATTTATTCTTTGGAGTTCAGGAGCCCAGAAATTAGAAATCAGGGTATTGGCAGTGTTGATTCCTTCTGAAAGCTCCGAGGGAGAATCCATACTATGCTGCTTTGCTAGCTTCTGGTGGTTGCTGGCAATCCTTGGTGTTCCTTGGCTTGTAGACACGTCACTCCAATCTCTGCCTCCATCTTCATATTGCCTTTTTTCTCTATGACCTCTTCTCTTCTTATAAGGACACTAGCCATTGGATTTAGGATCCATTCTAAATCCACCTTGAAATCTTAAGTACATCTGCAAATGCCCTATTTCCAAATAAAGTGACATTCTGAGGTTCAAGGTGAATATGAATTTGGGGGGAACAATCCGGCAGACACAATAATTACTGTTCCTCTATATTTACCCTCTTTGGGATATTACTTACCCCCATACCTCTGCCTGCTCCTCTCCCATGTACTTAATTTCAATTTAGTTGGTGACTTTAATATTTAAAGCACCACAAATGGAAAATTTGCACCAAAGGTACCTTAAGTATATAAATGTAGCAAATAAAAGAAAAGCATAAGATGTGGCCTTAGAAAAACATTTTCTGGCCTTTGGAGTTTTAGGAAGAGATTTACATTGTAGTTTATTCATAAGGCAGCCTTTCAGTGAACTAAGACACTATGTGAATAAACTCACCCTCCCAATTTGCTGAATTTGAATTTTTTGAATGAGTCCTGATCACATATTTTCTCATCCTTTGTATTTTGACTTCTCTTGATTTCAAGAAAATGCGAATTGAAAGTTAGGTCATGTAGAAAGCAAGAACCCCCTCGTCCGTTTTTTAAGCTCTTTCAGAAATATGCTTTTGTGTGTTTCTGCCATGTTAAGCATTTTATATGTGCTGACCATGCTTCTGGTGAAGCCCCTTCCCTGGCTGTTTTTGTAAGCCAAATCACCTGTTGAATGTGTCAGAAGTTTACTAGTAAAAGAGTACAAGTAGGTAAAAATCTAAAAGAAATAAAAAACTAATGCTTGATTCTCAAGATGCAGGTAGAGAGAGACAGATTTATGGGGTAGCAAAGTGCCTTGGTGAGCAGCATGTGAGCACCTGCCCTCCCTGTGGAAGAGACTTTCCCAACTTTGATGTTGAGATGAAAAGATGATGACAGAATCTGGAAGCATTTCAAAGGTTGAGAAAGCACATACTTTCAACAAGTCTTTCCCCCTCCCAACCCTAGTAACTCAACAGTTTCGAAAGAAAGATTAAGAAACACTGCATAATTCTATAGCATTTTAATTGAACATTTTATTCTGTGACATCACAGAGCAGAAAACTAACAATTGCTTTCATGAAGAACAAACGTATTTTCACTTCATTTTTCCAGGGATTGTTAAAGTTAGATTCTTTGGAAACTGTTTCTGGTGAGCTCAATTGAAACATCTCAGCCTTATTACTGCTAACGGGTGTCACTTTGTGTTGAGAGGGCACTTTTTTCATGTTATTTAATTTTCCCAGGAACCATCTTGATTAAATGTAATTCCTAGCTGAGACAAATTGAGGCTCATAGAAAATGGAAACCTTTTCCAAGTCTGCATGGTAGAGAAAAACATTGGAGCCAGTTTGCACACTCTAATCCCAATGTGTAATTTTCACCTTTCCAACCCTTAATGCATTGAGACAGAGGTCTAGATCTGAGCACACAATATATGAGCAATAAGAGTAGTAATAATCATAGTCATAATCGTGGCAATGAGCATGGGCTTTGGGGTTAGATGTATCTGGCAATAGGCTGGAGCAACAGAGAAACTGGGCTATGTGTTTCCAGTATCTAGCAGACTAAGCTCAGGCTTCTTGACTGGGTGGCTGGGTTCTAAAAGCAGCAAGAGTAAAGACAAATCCCAGTGCATACACACTTTTCAAGCCTTCTCTAGTATCATGTTTGCTAATGACTCATTTGATCAAAGCAAGTCATGTGAACAACCCTGCATTCAAGGGGTGGAAAAATAGAACTTCTACTTTCCTTGGAAGAAGTTGCAAAAATATTGCAGCCATTGTTGCAGATGATCACAAGGGCAACACTGAATCTAAATTATGACTTCTGTCTCTCTGCCTGTCTTCACCCCCTGTTCTATTTTGATCAATAATGTATAATAGAATTTGAGAATTATAAGTACATAAGATGATCACTTAACAGTATTAGTCTGTTAACCACCAATCCCTTCTCTCAAGAGTGTTCATGAAAATTTGCAAGGCTTGGGTGTCTTCTTTCTCCTGCTTTTGGTCCAGATATTCTTACATTTTCACTTAGAATTCTGTGTCATCCTCTGATTCCTTTCTACATTCTGTGTTGGTCCAGACTGGATTGGTCATGTCCTTTTATTTCAGATCTCAAGTATGACACTGCACAACTGCACACAAAGTTTAGACACTATGAAATCTGTATTTGTATTGCTTTAGTGATTTCTTTTCCTGCCTGGTATTCTATAGGATCCCTACTTTCTGAACTATTTGGAGATGGGAATTCTTCTTGTTCTCCCTGGAATGTGAATATCTCCTAGAAATTGATATTTATGACAATGGTGAAAGTAATTTAATGGAATTCTCCAGTTATAGGCTAATTATTGCTTTAAATACTTTTCCCTTTTAACACTTAATACTTCTTTTCTTCTTAATAAGGTGTTTTGCAACTATATGGCATTTGGAATTAACAGCTCTCCATTTGTGGCCTTATCCATGGGTTTCACTGTTAAATATTTCATGAGGACTGCCATGTAGATTATACTGCCTAATAAGAGTATGTATCAAAATGGAACTTGGTGACTTTGAAAGTTTCAGAAAACCTTCCCTGCTCTGGCCCCTTTCCAACCTATCTCCTATCTCTTACCCCCTTGTTTACTAAACTTCTGTCTCTCTTCATGGCCTTCATAGCCTTTGTTCCCTGTGACTGAAAGCTCTTGTCCCAACTCTTTGCACAACAGGTTTCTTATCTTTAAGGTCTCAGTTTAAATATCACCTGCTAGGAGAGATCTTTCTTTTTTCTTTTTGTTTTAGATAGCTTTATTGAGAAAAAATTACATTCCATAAAATTTGCCCATTTAAAGTGTACAATTAAATGGTTTTCGGTATGTCTACAGAGTTTTGCCACCATCACCATAATCTAATGTTAGAACATTTTTGTCACCTTGCGGTGCCTGAGTGGCTCAGTTCATGATCTCGCAGTTCGTGAGTTTGAGCCCCACATCGGGTTCTGTGCTGATGGCTCAGAGCCTGGAGCCTGCTTTGGATTCTGTGTCTCCCTCTCTCTCTGCCCTCCCTACCCCACTCCTTCTCGCACTCTGTCTCTCTCTCTGTCTCTCAAAAACGAATAAACGTTAAAAAAAATGAATAAACGTTAAAAAAAATTTTTTTTAAAGTACATTTTTGTTACCTTGAAAAGATACCTTGTACAATTAGCATTCACTCACCATTCAACACTCTCACCTCTAACCCTAAGCAGCCACTAATCTACCTTCTAATTCTACACGTTTGTCTATTCTGAACATTACACATAAATGCAGTCCTATAATCTGTGGTATTTTGTGACTGGCTTTTTTCACTTAGCATTAGGCTTTCAAGTTTCATCCATGTTGTAGCATGTATCAGTACTTTATTTCTTTTTATGGCCACATAATATTCCATTATATGGATATACCACCTTTCATTTCTCCATTCCTGAGTTGGCAAATATTTGTGTTGTTTCCATTTGGGGACTACTATGAATAATGCTACTGCGAACATTCACAAACAAGTTTTTGTGTGGTTATACAGTAACTCGATTTAAAAATTTTTAAGGAACTTCCAGACTGTTTTCCAAAAGATGCCTCTTCTGACCATTTATTTTAAGAAGGCTTATCCTTTTCGTTATCCTAGTGATGACTTTATTGCTTATTAGCACTAATTATAATATGAAATTAAATGTTCATTTACTGTGTCTGTGTAACTAGAATGTGAGCTCCATGATGGGAGACACCACTTATATCTCGTTTACTGCTTTATCCCCAAATACTTAGTATGTGCCTAGTACATACTGAGTGCTTAATAAAATGTTTGTTGAATGATTGAACAGTGAATTAACAAGACTCCAGGAAATATTTGTGTCAGGCTATTGGGAATAGGTGGTGGGGGGAGGCTAGATCTGCTGGGATTCTAAGACAGACAGCCATAAAAAATATAATCAAAAAATTTGTAGCAGTTATATATATTCAATATATATGTATATTGCTTTACTATAGCAAATAACAGAAAGTTCCATTTCAAATTATAGAGAAGATGGGCTCTAGATGCAGTATAATTTGTGACTTAGTGATGTCATGTAAGATCCAGATTCTTTTCATCTTTCTACTCAGCTATCCTTGGCATCCTTTCTTCTGAGGTGGTTCCCCTGGTGGCTACCAGTGACACTGGCTATGTGCTCCTTTTTATGTCTAGCAGGAAAAATTTTAAAACTCTTTTTTTCATGGATCAAGTATATGTCCTTCCTTTGAGTCTCTTCAGACCAACAGGCCTACCCCTGAATTAAAAACACCTGTCAAAGGAATGCCATGCAACTATGGGCTTACATACTCAACATCTACCCCTGTAAATGGGGGTAGACTCAGTGAAGGGTGAAGAGCTGGATAAACAGAAATTTGTTTGAAAGGAAGGAAGGGATAGAGAATGGATGCTGGGTAGGCAACCAACAGTGGAGCAGATAGAACTTGATTTGGATCAGCAATCTCTAAGGGTCTGATCCAGTAGGAAGGGGCATGGCAGCAGCAGAATTTCTAAAGGTGCGGTGATATTCATTGGAGGGAGGGAGGGAGAAGTACCTAGACCCAGGGACTGGCAAAAGTTTTTCCATAAAGGGCCAGATAGTAAATATTTTAGGTTGTTCAGGCTATACAGTCTCTGTGGCAACTACCCAACTCTGCCATTGTAACATGAAAGCAGCCATACCCAACACGTAAACATGTGGGCATGCTGTGTTCCAGTAACATTTTATTTACAAAAACAAGCAGCAGGCCAAATTTGGCTTGTAGGTTGAAGTTCACCTCTTTCTGACCTAGACCATGGCTAACATAATAACATTATGCTCATTATTGAAAAAACAACTTAGAACCCATGTTTCCCTAAAGTTGGATCAGCCTTTTCATTCTTATATATACTCTTACACAAGGATACTGGTTGATTCTCCTCTAAGTTTGAAGATTTAAATCATAACTACCTAATATTTAGTGAGTGCTTACTAAGTGTCAGGTCCATTTGCATTTTATTCTTTCTCTAACTGCTCTCTTGCTGCTTTCAAGATTTTGTTTGTCATTGGCTTTTAACAGTTTGTAATGTGTGTAGGTGTGGATCTCCTTGAGCTTTGAAATACTGAGCTTCTTGGATGTATACATTAATGTTTTCCAAAAAACTTGGGAAGTTTAGGCCATTATTTCTTTAAATATTTGTTTTCTGCCCACTTTTCTCTTCCTGGTACTCCTGTTTAATGTATGTTGATGTTTTTAATGGGATCCCATGGGACTCTGAAATTCTGTTTCTCTTCACTCTTTTTCCTTTCTGTTCTGCAGACTGGATAATCCCTACTGAGTTATCTTCAAGTTCACTGATTTTTATGCCAACTCAGAGAGGCTTTTGAGCCAGTCTAGTGAAGTTTTCATTTCCATTATTATATTTTTTAATTCCAGAATATCCACTTAGATTTTTAAAATTCCATGGGGCGCCTGGGTGGCTCAGTCAGTTAAACGTCCAACTTCGGCTCAGGTCATGATCTCACGGTCTGTGGGTTCGAGCCCCGTGTCGGGCTCTGTGCTGACAGCTCAGAGCCTGGAGCCTGCTTCAGATTCTGTGTCTCCCTCTCTCTCTGACCCTCCCCCATTCATGCTCTGTCTCTCTCTGTCTCATAAATAAACATGAAAAAAAATTTTTTTAATAAAATTTCTTTTTGTTGATATTCCCTACCTGATGACTCATTATAATTGTATTTTTCTTTAATCGAAACACCGTTCCCTTTATTTTTTTAAATTAATTTATTTACATTGAAAGAGAGGAAGAGAGTGAGTGGGACAGGGGCAGAGATTGAGGGAAAGAGAGAGAATCCAAAGCAGGCTCCGCACTGTCATCATGGAGCCCAATGCAGGGCTCAAACCCACAAACAGTGAGATCATAACCTGAGCTGAAGTTGGACGCTGAACCGATTTAACCACCCAGGCGCACCCTCCTTTAGTTTTGTGGGGTTTTTTAACATATTCATATTAGCTGCTTTAAAGGTTTTGTCTGGCCCAACATCTGCACCCGTTAAAGATAGCTTCTATTTCCTGATTTTCTTCCTGTGTGTCACATTTTCCTGTTTCTTTGCATGTCGTATAATTTTTTACTGAAACTAGATATTCTAGGTAATATATTGTAACAACTCTGGATTCTGATCCCCTTCCCCTTCCAGAAGTATATCTTGTCTAATTTTGTCTCTCACAAATCACCCTATTAGGTGATATAATATATAACTCACCCAGACAAAAATAACCCCCTTTAAGACATAATTCCCTTATGGGAACTAGTTTTTCCTAGTATTGGCATCTGAATACGACCCTTAGTCTGATAGGGTCAACCTCATTTAGGTATCAATATATAATAACACTTGGGACAGTGTGGAGATAAAAAAGAATTGGTTGAGAAGGTGTAAGCTTATAGTCTATGGTGACAAACTCCAAATAAACCCCTATAATATATGGATATAAAAAGAATGTTCAGAGGCATGTGAGATCAGTGTTTGGTTTTACATAACTAAGAAGGTGAAAACATCTAACTGGCAGGACTAGGGCTGAGTTCACTGCAGGCTGGACCCTATTGCACCTCTAGAGTGGACTCTAGAGTATTAGGTTCTCCTGAAATGCCTGTTTTTTGCATCAGTGTTCTTATAACTGAGTCAAAGTCTTTGCTTAAGTACTATTTATTAATGTTAAATCCTTATTAATTGACTCCTGTGTGAAACTTCACTTTCCTCCAACAAACTGCAAATACTGGCTCTGGCTAAAGGTTGTTGAAGCTTTCTGCAGCTCTAACCAGAGAATTCACTATTTACAGCTTCCCAATGAGAAAGCTCACTATGAGGTAGGAGTGAGAGTATATTGTTATTTGTGTATAAAAGTAAATTCATGCACATGAAAAAAAATTTTTGCCAAGTAAAATTAAAATCGTATTGCATGGAAATTAAAATTTTCTCTTCCTCTGAATCTCAAATCCCTTCTGTCAGTGTATCCACAGAAAAGAGCATTTGTCTATTCTACAAAATACATCCACACACACATCCATACACATGTTTGCTTAGTTTTCTCTTCTACTTTTTATGACAGGCATTTTAAATTCCTAGTGAAAAAAAAGCATTTCTTGTCCTGAAGTCTGAGCTAAAATTAGAGTCCCCATTTGTGAGCCCCTATGATAATTCCATTGCAACACCCTTAACACATTTTCAAAAAGAGAGCTCAACTGACAAATAACTGATAACTACTAAATAAAACGTAGTCTATCCATAAAACAACTTGAATGCATTATTCATAATAGCCAAAAGTAGAAACAACCCCAATGTCCTTCAATTGATGAATGGATAAACAAAATGTGGTATATCTGTACAATGGAATATTATTCAGTCATAAAAAGGAATGAAGTACTGATACATTCTACAGCATGAACCTTGAAAACATGCTAAATGAAAGAAATCAGTCTCAAAGACCACATATTGTATGATTCCATTTGTATGAAATGTCCAGAATAGGCAAATCTATAGAGACAGAAAGTAGATTAGTGGTTGCCAGGGGAACTAGGGGAGGAAAGAATGGGGAGTTACTGCTAATGGATGGGCATGTGGGTTTTTTTGAGGGGGATGGAAATGTTGTAAAATTGGCTGAGGTGATAGCTGTGCAATTCTGCAAATATACTAGAAATCATTGGATTGTACATTTAAAATTTTTTAAATTTTATTTATTTATTTTTGAAAGAGAGAGAGAGAGAGTGAGCAGGGGAGTGGGGAGGAGCAGAGAGAGGGAGAGTGAGAATCCCAAGCAGGCTCCCATGAACTGTGAGATCATGATCTGAGCCAAAACCAAGAGTCATAAACCACCCAGGTGCCCCTGAACTGTACATTTTAAATAGTGACTAGTATGATGTGAATTATATTTTGATAAAGCTGTTATATATAAAAGAAAGAACTCAAAATATTGGTATATAATTTGCTGTCCTATATTGCATCATTAAAGTATATGTCATTATTTCCCTTTTACCTACAACAAAACTGGACCTAAATGTGGTGTTTACTGTTTGCAAAAATTTTATGAAATATTTAAAAAATTCCCCTTGTCACTTAAATAATATTAAATTTAAAATAAAAGCTATAAAGGGACGCCTGGGTGGCTCAGTTGATTAAGCATCCAACTTCGGTTCAGGTCATGATCTCACTGTTTGTCTGAGCCCCACGTTGGGCTCTGTGCTGACAGCTCAGAGCCTGGAGCCTGCTTCGGATTCTGTGTGTGTCTCTCTCTCTGCCCCTCCCTGCTCATGCTGTGTCTCTCTCTCTCAAAAATAAATAAACATTTAAAAATAAAATAAAAAGCTATACATAAAATATAATAGTGGTTGATACAAAAATTGGGCCAAAGGATTTTTGAGATCTCCTTTAGGACTAATTTGCAGGTAATTTTATAGGATTATAAATCAACAAAGTTAAAATTGAAATGAAAATACATCCCAAATCTTTACATTCTGGGTAGAAGCCAGAATATTTAGTGCCCTGATCAAACTTTAATATTGCTCAAGAGTTAGGCGTACACTGGGAAATTGCCCCCTTGATTATTTTTTAAATTTATTTATCTCTTTTAAGAGAAAGAGAGAGAGAGAGAAGGAGAGAGGGAGTCCCAAGCAGTTCGGCACTCATAGCATGGAGCTGGACTCGGGTCTTGAACTTGAATTCACAAACCATGAGATCATGACCTGAGCCAAAATCAAAAGTCAGATGCTTAACCAACTGAGCCACCTAGGTTCCCCCCCCCAACTTCAATTATTTGTTACATAAAATTAAATGTCTAAGATGAGAATTATATTCATAAAACAGGAGGTGATTTCCCTCCACTTGCAGCTCTGGAGTGGTTGCTTCCTCATCCTCTTCCTGTCTTCTTTGCTAACAGTAACTAAGCAAAAGAATACAACACCATCTGCTGATGATATTTTGGGAACTTCACAGAAGCCCAAAACACTAAGCCTCATGGCTGAATCCTGCCCCTGTTCAATTTCATCCTGGGCACCAGAAACCATTCCTTGGAAGAGGATACAGAACTAAAGCCTCTGAAAGAGAAAAGGCAAAAACAAAACAAAACAAAAAGCTGTCTTCAAAGGGATTTCATTATTTAATCATTAACGATCTTTTTTTTTTTAAAGTTTATTTATTTTTGGGAGAGAGTCGGGGAGAGGCAGAGAGAGAGGGGAACAGAGGATCCTAAGCAGGCTCTGCACTGACAGCAGAGAGCCTGATGCGGGACTTGAACTTATGAATCATGAGATCATGACTTGAGCTGAAGTCTGACACTTAACTGACTGAGCCACCCAGGTGCCCCCATTAACAGTCTTTTAAACTAATCCTCCTTTTGTGCACCTGTCATCCCACCAAAGGGGTGTCTTGGTGAGAAAGCTCAGCAGCCCATACTAGCAGGAAGATGAATGAAAGGGGATGTAGGCTGGGACCCTTGTTGCCACGATCCAGTGTGTAGGGAAACGCCAAGCCTGTGGGAAGAGAGCTCCTACTGTAGTGCTTGGGTAGGCCTTTAGGGTCTTCCCTGGGGCCCCTCCAAGGAGTGAGAAGAGCTGAAGGCTGGACTTCCCAGGGGAGTGAAAGGGTAGGCTGTTCAGGAAAGGAATGCACTCCAGGTGTCCAAGGTGTGAAAGTTCTATTTCTGCTTTTTTCACTGGGTTGGTGGCTTTGTTCCTCCTACCCATCTGTAGGACTGCAGGCTTCTCGATTAAGTCAAAAGCACCCCTTTTATACTGTGAACTATTCTTATTCTTTTATTAGATAGTGACCACCCCCCCCCATTGAAATTTACATTAGGCTGCAGGTATTCTATTAACCAACCTCCATCAGTCTCTGTTTCCTCATCTGGGAAATGGGACCCATAATACTTATAGATGGAATTGTGAGGACTTAATAATAATAAAAGCCAACACTTCCAGAGAACTTACAAGGTGCCTGACTCTGTCAAAGTGCTTTACATAATTAATTCATTTAGTCCTTACAACAGCTCTGTGACGTAGAGGCTATTGTTATCGCTATTTTTAAGACAAGGAAACTAAGCCACAGAAAGATTAAGAAATATGTCCAAGTTCACACAATTAGGAAATGGAAGAGCCAGGTTCAATATCATTAACCATCTGGCTCTACAATGTTTGTAACCATTAAGTAACACTGCCTACTAAAAGCAGATATTTAAGGCTTGGCACATTGTAGGCTCCCAGTAAATATTATCTCTCAAAATAATGAATGTCACAAGACTGAAAATAAAGAGAGCACCTCAGTCTGGGGCATCCCTCAATGTTTAACCATGCCTAAATAGTGTCTTGCATCCAATAATTACCCAAAATGTATTTGTTAAATTGAATCCATTTTGTCAGGGCAGTTATGATTTTTTGTTGTTGTTTAGTTAATTTATTTTTGAGAGGGGCTGGGGAGGGGCAGAAAGAGGAGAGAGCAAGAGCGAGAGCGAGAGAGACAGAGAGAGAATCCCAAGCAGACTCCGCACAGGGAAGTTCTGAGTTTAAGTCCCTTCTCTGTACCAGGTGCTATGCTGAGAAAAGAGAAGATACAAAGATAATCGAGATATGAACACGTAGTGTGATGCTACTGATCCAGAAAAGCTATAAAATTGCTAGACTGCATTAATAGACATAAAGTATAGGGAAGATAAAATTGACACCTCCTTGTTCTTCATCGCCCAAATCCCATCCTTCCAAATCTGTATGTTTCATAAATCTACACACATGTATCTCCCATCTCTCTCATCCCTGCTCCAGTCCAAGCTGCCATCTTCTCTCTGACCTCTTAACTGGTCGCTAGCACTTACTTTGGTTCCTTAGCAATCTGTTTGATCCTGTCACCTCTTTGCTCTATTATTAAACCCTTCTATGACTTTTTGCTCCTAAGATAACCTTTATGGTACAGTGTAGGAAGCCCTGCATGTCTGACCTCTTCCTGCCAATTATTCTAGTCTCATCTATGCCACTCCAGACTCTAACTACACTGGCTTTCTTTCAGTCCCTTGAATGCATTATGCCCACCACCTTCCTCATGGCCTTTTGTATGTATTGTTGCAACCATTTAGAACACATTTCTGGGCAAATGTCCACCCCTGATCCAATGAGCCACAGCCCAGGCAGCGGTACCACATGATACAATAATCATGGCCAGCAGAGTCATCTATATGACTGTATAGATGGGAGGTGCTGAAACAAGAGGAGGTGTGTCTCAGAAAGGGGAATCCATCAGATTCTGACACCAGCCTTCCCTTTAAGAATATTCAAGCAGATATATACCAACCTTCCCTTTAAGAATATTCAAGCAAAGGCAAGGTGACCGTGTTCCAAGAATATGATGGGAAGGAGTCCTTAATATGACCTGGTGACCTGGTGACTTCGCCTCAGCCAAATCAATGAGTCCATGAATTTTTCTTCTTCTAAATAAGTCATATTTCTGTCTTTTTTGTAGCCTAATAATATCAATGATGTTTAATCAGGATGGTGGCATGGTGATCGGCAAAAAAGGAAACATTATAAGGGAATGGATGTGGCCTTCAAAGGGAAAACTTGATGATCCAGTTGAAATTTGGGTATTATTTTACAATTTTTTATTCTTATGTCTATTTCTTATGCCATACCAATAATTTACTTTGAGTTTTTAAAATATACTGTTAGGGAAAAAGAGGATTGGGAAGACTGAATTATTCAGTTTGGCTGTGTACACTAGCCAATTAATCTGATAAATCTTTATTTCAGTTTTTTACTTCACTTGGTTCTTTCTTGATGGGCTTGTCTTTGCTAAGCAGCAGTTACTTTAAACAGTAATTTTTAAAAATTATTAGAAAAGCATTTTATCATAGAAAATATTTTAGAAACAGGAAAATATATAATGTTCAGAGTAAAAGTCTCCTCCTCCTCAGTCTCACTTCGCACAATTACCTTTGTCAATAGCTTAATGTGCATTTCTGTCAGATCAAGGATCAGAAATTCAGATAATATAAGAGTGAGCCTACCAATGGGAACTTCAGTGAACTGGAAAGTATGTCTCCTCTAAAGGAGACAGCCTTTACTCAGGGCAGAAGACTGTTGCCACATGGGAGTGTGGGCCTCGGCCTGCTGTATTTTATGATTTTTTTTAAAGCCATGAATTCAGATTTTTTTTGATGAAATATCCTGATATTTCAGATTTGCAATTAATTCAAACTCTGACAGGACTAAACCAAATACTCGTAAGCTGCCAGGCTGTAACCTCTGTGCTAGACTTCACTGATTCACAGGTAGTTACTTTATGTGTATGTGCGTGTGATCACGGGCTATATTTTGTGTCCAGGGCCACTGCATAGGGCTGTGCAGGTGCACTGTACAGTCAGCCCCAGAGGTACCAATTATAAAGAGCTGTGCTGTCCCTGTGTGGCAGCCACTAGACGTCTACCCTGTGGTTATGGAACCCTCGAACAACACTGTAGGCATAAAATACACACCAGATTTCAAAAATTTAGTACAAAAAATGAAAATATAAAATATCTTATTGATGTTTATATTATTTATATTGTTTACATTGTTGCAATGTTACTATTTGGATGTATTTAGTTATAAAATGTTATTTAAATTAATTTCACCAGATTTTACTTTTTTTTTTATTTTAGAGAGAGAGAGAGCATGAGTGGGGGAGAGGGGCAGAGGGGGAGAGAGAATCCCAAGCAGACTCCGTGCTGTCAGCGCAGAGCCTGACATGAGGCTCAAAATCAAGAGTTGGACACTCAACCTACTGAGCCACCCAGGCACCCCCACCTGATTTTACTTTTCAATGCGGCTACTGGAAAATGTAAAATTACTTATGTGGCTCACATTTATGGCTCACATTGTATTTATACTGTACACACTATTGTGTGGAAGTTACCTCCAGGTCTCTGTTTTATACAATTTACAAAACCATCCATGGTGGCCATGTATCCTACATATACTATTTGGATTGCCATTTTTAAAGAAGTAGTGCTTAGCTCTGAAAGGTTAGAGCAGTAAAGAGTGGGTAGAGAAACTGTGCAGCAAACCTGTATGTGCAAGTTTCCTGATACTCAGGAGTCAAGAGTTTCCTCTCCTAAAAAAGTCAGTATAACTAAACGGGATAGATTTTTCAGTTCAGCTTACCTCAGCTGGCAGCCTTCAGGAAGCAAGGGAGTGTAACTCGTAACCCAACAAGTTGCAGGCTTGGAACAGTTGACTTAATTAGGATGCTTTATCTGCAGCAAGCCTTTTAAAAATATGCTCTGCAAATCTGCAGATGTTCATTTGAGCTTTAAAAGTTGTTCATCATTACTTTCCTTTCCTTGTCATTTATAAAATCTCTCCAGCTTTAATAAGTTTCACAGTAATAGGAAGACTTGTAAAACTTCTAAGCACTTGACAGCCATTAATGACTTTTCTGATCATCAAGGGAGTCAGATGTTGTCAGCTATATTTTACAAGAGACACTGTCTCAAGAGCTAGAATTAGAACTCAGAAGTACCTGCAAATTGATCCAGAATTTTCTCAGTCTAAAGTGAATCTGACTTTCCTTATAAGACGTGACTACATTAATTGCTAACAGTCTCTCACCATTCCTCTTCCTTCCCTTAAGAAGCCCGAATTTGCAGCATAAAAACCTAAAAGCCACTCCTGACTTTAATGGAACCAGACTGAAACCGTGAATGTAGATCTCAAATTTCTTTCCATGTGTCGTGCAAACATCTAAGATTTCTACTTGAATTATGAGCGTGAGAATTCTGTGTAGGAAATGAAAGTCCTTTCTGTTGCCCCCAGGTGAACGAGTTCATTACAGTGGAGATTTCTGGGCGCTTTGCCATAACCTTGGTCTACAAATGGCATCCCCAAAGCCTAAAGCTATCTCTGGCACCTGTAAAGTGCAAGTTTTTCCATCAAGGCTTACCTGAGGAGGTAGGTCCAGAGGTTTCTTTAATCATCTTCATGGCACCACCTCAGTGCAGACCAGAGCAAGAGCAATGCTGACTGATTTTAGATTCTTTCTTTTTTTTTTAATGTTTATTTTGAGAGGGAGTGACAGCAAGTGGGGAAAGGGCAGAGAGAGAGGATCTGAAGTGGGCTCTGTGCTGACAGCAGAGAGCCTGACGCGGGGCTCGATCTCACTGAGAGATCTACACGGGGCTTGTCCTAAGTGGAAGTTGGACACACAACCAACTGAGCCATTCAGGCATCCTTGATTTTAGATTCTTGCAGTATTTCCTGGCAATTGCTACAGTAAGGATGCTGGAATCTTGGCTAATTAAAAATCCTGCCAGGGCTGTTACTGGACATTACCTGTTGAAGTAACTGGAATGAAGAGAGTTTAGAAGGGGAAAGTAGACTTAGGAGAAAAATGAACACCTGGTTTCTTCTAAGGTCATGATTCCTAAGCTTCGGTGAATTAATTTTCTGTCTCCTATTTGGGTGAATTGTTTGCATTTATATAATCATGATTTCTTAAAATGGAGTGGGGTTCATATATTGTTTTTAACTAAAGCAAAACTAAATTGATTTAAAGTCACTATTTTTCAGCATAAGTAACATTCTAAAGACACTTGAAGATGAACATTGCAAAAACTATGGCTCAGAAGAATGTTTCTTAATCACTTGACACTTGCACTAACTCTCTATTGAGGTATTTTATGCTAAAACTTTTGTCAAGAGATGAGACATTAAAACGTTAGTATCTCTGGGCGCCTGGGTGGCTCAGTCGGTTGAGCATCCGGCTTCAGCTCAGGTCACGATCTCGTGGTCCGTGAGTTCAAGCCCCGCGTCAGGCTCTGGGCTGATGGCTCGGAGCCTGGAGCCTGCTTCCGATTCTGTGTCTCCTTCTCTCTCTGCCCCTCCCCCATTCATGCTCTGTCTCTCTGTCTCAAAAATAAATAAACGTTAAAAAAAAAAACCTTAAAAAAAAAAAGTCAGTATCTCTAATATCGTGTAGTCAAATAATGGGCTAGCTTGACTAATTCTAATAAAACCTTTGAAGATTTTTAAATTTTGAGTATGTTTATGGGAATGATACACATATTACAGAACATGTATGAATCTTTAATAAAAAATCTCTAGTTTTAGGGATGGGCATCAAAACTGTGTTGCTCTTGGTTATAGCATAGAAATACCATGCTTATTTCACATATGCTGAAGTTGTATAATTTTTGCCATAAATAAAGCCTTTACATGAAGCTATCTTGCCTGCTTGGTTTTTTATGACCATGTCCCCATCTGAAAAGAGCTTAATACTCTCTCTCAGCCATTCCCTGATGTCAACCCCATCTCCAAAGAAGCCATGGAGTTATTCAAGGCCTATAAAGTAAAGTGCAAACATATGAAATCTGCAACACAGGACAAAGATGTAAGTGTTAAACAGTCACTATTTTGATATTGCAGGCAAAGGTAACTTTTAGTTTTCATATTATTCTAGAGTTATTTTCCTTTTCCGACATATGCTGGATTTGTTATAAAGAGCTGAAGAATCAAGCAATTGCACACAGATGGGCCTATTTGTATAGTTACTGGAAGGAGCATAGAATGACTTTTGTTGTTTGTTGGTGTTTAACTTTCCTTAATATCTTAGCCATTTTTAAGTGTAGAGTTCAGTAGCTTAAGTTCACAATTCACAGTGTTGTGCAGCCATCACCACCATTCATCCCCAGAACGTGTTCATTTTGTAAAACTGAAGCTCTGTACCTAGTGAACAACAGCTCTGTTTACCTCCCTCTCCCAGCCTCTGACAACCCCCATTCTACTTTCTATCCCTATGAATTTGACTATTCTAGCTACCTCACATAAGTGGAATCATACAGTATTTGTCCTGTTGTAACTGGCTAATATTACTTAGCATAATGTCCTCAAAGTCCATCCACATTGTATAAGGTGTCAGAATTTTCTTCATTTTTAAAACTGAATAATATCTCATTATACCACATTTCATTTATCTATTCATGTGTTGATGGACACTTGGATTGCTTCCCTATTTTAGCTATTGTGAATAATGCTGCTATGAACATGGGTGTATAAATATCTCTTTGAGACCCTACCTTCAGTCCTTTCGGATTTGTTTCCAGAAGTGGAATTGCTGGATCATATATGACTACATTTTTAATTTTTTGAGGAACCACCGTACTGTTTTCAATAGCAGCTGCACCATGCAACATTCCCATTTGCGGTGCACAAGGATTCCAGTTGTCTGTATTCTTAAAAATACTTGTCATTTGCTGCGTTTTTTTTTTTAATAGTAGCCATCTGGGGTGCCTGATGGCTCAGTCGGTTAAGCATCCCACTTCAGCTCAGGTCATGATCTCGTGGTCCATGAATTTGAGCCCCACATTGGGCTCTGTGGGGACAGCTAGGAGCCTGGAGCCTGCTTCAGATTCTGTGTCTTCCTCTCTCTGCCCCTCCCCCACTCACGCCTCTGTCTCTGTCTCTCTCTCTCTGTCTCTGTCTCTCTCAAAAAGTAAATAAACATTAAAAGAATTTTTTTTAATAAAAATAAAATAGTATCGATCCTATTGGGTGTGAGGTGGTGTATTTAACTTTTTAAAAATTAACTTTATTTAAGTATGATTTGTTTACAGTTTTATAAAATGCATCCACTTTTAGTGTATACTTTGATGAATTTTAACAATATTTAGTGGTCCATGAAATCCTGAATCTAGAAATCTTTGTTTCTCAAGGAGGCATTAATGGCATTTGGGGCAGGATAATTCTTAGTTGTTCAGGACCATTACAGAATACATCCCTGGCCCCCACAAACTAAATGCCTGTTGCGCCATCAGTCAAAAGGCCCATGCACATTTGTGAATGCTCCCAAGGTACTCACTTGATTTGAGAACTGTTTCATATTATAATTATTCCTGGGGGAATATTTGGGTATATGGTATGGGGAGATCAATCATCAGATTATTGTGAACCAACACTTAAGGGGCAGGTAGAAAGGTAGGAGGAGAACCATGTTACTGTGGTGGACACGGTAAGATCCATGTCCTTTCCCCTCCCTCTTGTATGACAGATTCTGTACTGCTGGGTTTGGAAAACTAAAAACTGTATTTCCAGACTCTCTTGCAGGTGGATTTCTAGATGCATACTAAGCCCTATTAATTAGATGTATTCATATGGGATTTGGAAGATGGAAATAAGGAGAAACAATTTTCTTGCTTTTGCAAACAAGATCATGGAGAAGTTGGGTTTTCTCACAGCAGCACTGTATTATCTAGTCACTAGCATCATAGATAATGAGACACAATTGTGGCAGCTTCCTGGTTCTAACCTCACAGCTTTAGTAGACTGTTCCAGAGCCCCACAGCTCCAGTGGCACTTCCCTGACCACACCTGCCTGATAACAGGTGGAGGCAGCACCTCACCTGGTCAGTCAGTTGGTATTCTGAGAACAGCTGGAGACTGCCATTTCCCCTCTTTTGGTGATTTTATAATCAGATACTTACAAAAGGGCTAGAGAGTTTTCTGTTTCCTACAATTGATAATAACATACAAAACAAAGTGAATTTCAAAATGAGGGAGGGGTTATAGAATGAGCCTTTGAGAGAAGCCAAACAAATGAGAAATAAAAAGCATCCATTGCGTTTGTCTTAGGAGGATCAACAGTGACTTCAGCAAGAATGATTTCAGGGTACAGGTGGAAGTGAGAACCTTTTTATAGTGAGCTGAAGAACAGATACCTGAAAATGTAGAAACTTTTATGCTATTATTGGCATTTTCTCGTGCTTTGGATTTGTATAGTATGAGAAAAGAGGAGTGGGTGCCCCAAACCTATGTTTTAGGCCCTTGCTCTCAAGCTTTCCTAGACCAGTTAATTTCTTAAGTGTCAAACCACTTAACTGCTCACTCTGCACTGGGGCAGCTTTCTGCCATCCCAGATGATAGTCACAATAGTCCAGATTCTTCTTCTTCCTCATTGTGGCAAACTTAGCAGCATCCTTGTGGTTTGGTTTTGGGGTGTTCTGGATGAGAACAATCTGACAAGCTTGCATTGAGGTGACATGATCTTTTGTATGTGGAGCCCAAGTCTAATTTCCCCTATTTGTTCTGCTAGATCCTTTTGGAGTGTCTCCCTCTCCCCATAATTCCCATGCCTCCACTACTCGATGCCATGTAAGAAGGCCCTTGCTGGTTTCTGTCTCAGATGGAGGAATGCAAATCCACACCCTCTGGTCCAGGCCTCTAAAGCTTCTCTAGCCTAGAGTTGGATGATCTTCAGCTCTTAAGTTTCCAAGAGAACGTGGTACTATTAAACTGGTGATCATTTATTAGTTACTTACTATAAAATAATATTTAGAAATGATGCTGTTTATAATATGTATAAATTGATTGAAGTATGCTTACCATCATCATTTTCCAATATAAAAAAATTCATGGTCTTTGGTTTCTAGGGGAAGTAGTATCACAAAATCCCTTTGATAGTCATAGAATATTGTTAAGTGTGTGGGGGGGAGGGAATTAAATGATGAAATAGTATGACCAAAAGTGGAACCAGACAACACAAAGAAAAATATATTCTTTTTTTAAAAAGAAAAATATATTCTTATTATGTATTTTATTTATTTATTTTTAATTCTTTTAATGTTTATTTATTTTTGAGACAGAGACAGAGTGTGAACAGGGGAGGGGCAGAGAGAGAGGGAGACACAGAATCTGAAACAGGCTCCAGGCTCTGAGCTGTCAGCACGGTGCCTGATGTGGGGCTCAAACCCATGAACCACAAGACCATGACCTGAGCCGAAGTCTGACACCCAACCGACTGAGCCACCCAGGCGCCCCTCTTATTATGTATTTTAAAAGACTAGAAGGATGTATGCCTAATTTGGGGGGGTTGAGTACATTACTTTTGAAATAAGAAAAAAATATTTTTGAAAGTGTGAAGTTCCCACAAAGATGAAACATTATGAGTAATATTACCAAGGAAAATCAATCGGAAAAAAATTGTTATTGCAGTTCTGAAGGTTTGACACCATAATTTATATTCATTTCTTTCATGAAACCTACACTTTCCAAAGACTTAGAACGAGGACACCTTCTCAAGGCATGGAACGGCTTCTTGTGTTACTTTCTTAATAGAGAACTGATATATTTATCTCTCGCATTCACAAATAGCACAAAATAATCAACAGAGTCCCTTTTTGTAACTTCTCTAAATAACTCCTACAATCAGCAATTTTCCCAGATATCCCCTCCCTCCAAAATAAATGTTCAAGGTCGTGCAAGCAAGAATAATGAATCATCTTTTCAACTGTGACAACTTAGTCCTTTTTCAAATCTTCCTGAAAGATGAGTTCTTTTGTTTTTTAGATGTTTCATATGCTCTTTGAATAGTATTTCCAGAGAAGAATGTTAAGGTATGACCTTTCAAAGATTTATTTTTGTTGTTTAATTTCTTCCCAATAATTTGAGTTTTCACATGAGTGGTTGATGAGCTAACTCTAGCATACCAAAACACCAACAATTGTTAACAAGTGTACTGTTGAGTTTCCTACTTTTGAAGCTGTACACATAATTCATAGACAGATGTCTGACACTTTTGGGAATTATTTGTCCCCATCAAACATTTCTTGCAACCTGCTTTCTTTGTGGCCTGACATGAAAGGCAAGCTGCTTTCAACTTCTTTACCCTTCACAGGTTCCTCACTCTGCCCAGTATGTTTGCAAATTAAACTAATCTTGAAGATTAAAAAAAAAATGAATTGGGAAAATGTATTTAAGATAGAATGAATGATATGAATCCAACTCAACTGAAAAATCCCAGTAAAAAATGAAATAGAGGGGTGCCTGGGTGGCTCAGTCAGTTAAGCACCTGACTTGATTTCTGCTCAGGTCATGATCTCACAGGTGGTGAGTTCGAACTCTGCACAGAGCCCATTTGGGATTCATTCTCTCTCTCTCTCTCTCTCTCTCCCCCTCTCTCTCTCCCTCTCCCTCTTTTACTCATGCATGTGCATAAGCACATGCACATGTGCTCTCTCTCTCTCTCTCTCTCTCAAATATAAATAAATAGGGGCACCTGGGTGGCTCAATTGGTTTAGCGTCTGACTTCGGCTCAGGTCATGATCTCACATGAGATCAAGCCCCACATCCAGCTCTGTGCTGACAGCCTGAGCCTGCTAAGGATTCTCTCTCCTCCTCTCTCTCTCTGCACCCCACCCCCAACTCTCTCTCTCTCAAGCAAATCTAAATAAATAAATAAAACATTTAAAAAATGAAATAGAAATGTGTGATACATAACCTATCCAAAGAATGTATAACTGAATGAAACAAAAATATTGATAATCCAGAAATGCCTATTGCTCCCTCATCTCCCTTTTTTAATCTCATTGTAGGCAGAGATAAGGAGCCAAATAGAAATAAAGGCATTTATTATTTTAAAAAATCTTTAATGTTTATTTATTTTTGAGAGACAGAGACAGAGCATGAGGGCGGGAGGAGTAGAGAGAGAGAGAGGGAGACACAGAATCCGAAGCAGGCTCCAGGCTCTGAGCTGTCAGCACAGAGCCCAACGTGGGGCTCAAACTCATGTGCCGTGAGATCGTGACCTGAGCCGAAGTTGTACGCTTGACCAACTGAGCCACCCAGGCGCCCCACTTGAAATTTTTTTTAATTGAAGTATAGTTGACATACAATATTATATTAGTTTTAGGTGTATGACATAGTGATTTGACAATTATATACATTATGAAATCCTCACTGTAAGTGTAGCTACCATCTGTCACCATACAATACAGTATTATTGTCTATATTTCCTATGTTGTACTTTTCATCCCTGTGACTTATTTATTTAAAACTAGAAGTCTGTGGCTCTTAATCACCTTCACCTAAATCAAGGTATTAATTGCTGAAAGAACAGGCTTCACTAGTAGAGCTATATTGGAGAAGCTGGATTGTAGGTAGTTTGGACCTGAGACTCCCTAAATTGAAGAAAACCAGTTACCTTACCCATCAAAGTGCAAGCTGGAAAACTTGAACAGGGGAGAGACATGCCTGTTGGTAGTCTTATCACACAAGGATTGGATATACAAGGAAAACTATTTAAGAAGTGGTCAATGAGAGCAATCAATGTAGCCAATGGGGAAAGATGGTCTGGTGTGGCAGAATTTCACCTGCCCTCCCTGGCTGTGAGAAAGGTACATAGCAAAAAGGCACCACCTTCTGATGTCTTCCCTATTTGTTTCAGAGTCTTTCTGTCACACTGCTTCAACAAAGTCTTTTTCATTTTAGTCACAGGAATTGCCTGAACAACATATTATCTTTAAAACTGTTGGGGCGCCTGGGTGGCTCAGTTGGTTAAGCGTCCGACTTCATTTCAGGTCACGATCTCACAGTCTGTGAGTTCGAGCTCCACGTCGGGCTCTGTGCTGACAGCTCAGAGCCTGGAGCCTGCTTCAGATTTTGTGTCTCCCTCTCTCTCTGCCCCTTCCCCGCTCATGCTCTGTCTCTCTCTGTCTCAAAAATAAGTTAAAAAAAAAAACATTAAAAAATAAAAAATAAAAAAAAACTGTTGAAAAGGTGCCACTTTAGAAAATATGGTCAGTTAAGTAACTATTGTCTGCTCTTCCATTAGCTAAATTCTGTCTTTCCTTGTAAAGAGCAATGAAAGGATGGAAGAAGAAAACAGACATGCCCATCCTCCTAAGACATCTTGAAGAGAAGAGATGAAGGACCCTTCTTCTATGGAAATCTGAGGAGATGGAGATAAGGTCTTCACTTAATAAAAAAATTGGCTGAGCTTCCAAGAAAATTAAAGAACAGATAGTCTTTTCAACAAATGATTCTGGGAAAACTGGATATCTATGTGCAAAAGAATGGAATTGGATCTCGTCCTTAAACTATAGACCTAAATGTTGGAGCTAAAACTCTGAGGAGAAAACACAAGTGTAAATATGCCCGATCTTGGATTAGACAGTGGTTTCTTAGATACCACACCAAGCACAAGTGAAAAAAGAAAAAAATAGATCAATTGGACTTGATAAAAATTTAAAACATTTGTGCTACAAACAATACCATCAAGAAAGTGAAAAAAACCCTCACAAAATGGAAGAAAATATTTGTAAGTCATATGTCTGATAAGGAACTTGTGTCCAGAATATATAAAGAAATCTTACAACTCAATAATAAAAAGGAAAATAATACATTTTTTAATGAGGAAAAGATCTGAATAGACAAGTGTCCAAAGAAGATATATAAATGGCAAATTAGCCCATGAAAAGACATTCAACAAAATTAGCCATCAGGAAAATGCACATTAAAACCACAATGAAATACCACTTCACACCCATTAGGATAGCTAAAATTAAAAAGACAATAACAATTGTTGGTAAGCATATGGAGAAATTGGAACTCTCATTCCTCACTGCTGGTGAGGAATGGTACAGCGACTTTGGAAAACAGCCTGGCAGTTATTCAAAAAGTTGAATATGGAGTTACCATATGACTCACCAATTCTACTCCTCCATAAAGAAATAAAAACATGTCCACATAGAAACTTGTACTTAACAGCATTTTTCATCAATTTATGAATGGATAAAGAAAATGTATTATATTCAAATAATGGAATAGTATTCAGCCATAAAAGAGAATGAAGTACTGATACATGCTACCACATGGATGAATCTTGAAAACATTATCCTAAGTGAAAAAAGCAGGTCACAAAGGATGACAGATTGTATGATTCTATTTATATGAAATATACAAAACAGGCAAATCTTTGGAGGCAGAGGGGAGGTTAGAGGTTGCCTAAGGCTGGAGGGCCAGGGAGAAATAGACTCTTAATTGGTACAATATTTTTGGAGTGTGTGGGGAGGGGGGATACAAAAATACTCTAAAATTAGATTGTGAAAATGATTGCACAACTCTGTGCAACTCTGTGAATATACTAAAAACCATTGAATTCTATACCCTAATTGGATACATGGACTGATATGTGAGTTATATCTCAATAAAGCAATTTTTAAAAAATCTGGCTGTATAGCAGAAGAGATATTCTGAGAAGCCTTTTTACTGCAAAACACCTATAACTGAATACATTATAACTAATAAAAATTTTAATGCATTACCAAATTCACAAGAAAGTAAAGGACATTGTCTTATTATTTAATAATCTATACATGTGAAATGAAATTATATGAAAAGCAACAGAATAAAAACGCCAAAATCAAAATAGTACAAATACTTTCCCTTGTGGGGAAGAGGGAAATACAAATGGGGAGGAGTTCACAGAGAGCTAAAGTTTAATTGCATTGATAATGTTCTGTTTATTTAGCTGGGCAGTGGGTAGATGAGTGTTCCTTTTACTATTCTTTATACTTTATTCTCTAAATTTTATTTCTAAAATACACACATACCCTGTAAAACATGACATTTCCGTGCACAGGAAGATCAAAAGTAAAAATTTAGAGTGAATTTAATAAAAAGTCAGGCTTCAGCCAATTTAAATCACTTTATGGAACTATGAAGCTTCTTCATACTTGACCCAAGGCAGCAGCTATATACTTCATTTCCTAAAAAGCTTCAGGGAACAATTTGACTTTGTCAGAATTAAAATCTTTGAGTGATACCAGAAAGAAGATGAAAAGACAAGCCACATAAAGGCAGAAAATATTTATAATATACATATCTTACAAAGGACCAACACCCAGAGTATATGAAGAACTCCTACAACTCAATCATAAAATAATAAGACAGCCCAATAAAAAATGTGCAATAGATTTGAAAAGATATTTTGAAAACTAAGATACAGTTGACCAAAAAGCACGTAGAAATATATGCAACATCTCCAGTCATCAAGGAAATGCAAATTATAACCATAATGAGTTACCACCTAATGCCCTTTAGAATGGCTATAAATGAAAGATTGATAATACCATGTGTTACCAAGGACGTGAAACAACAGGGCTTTCATACATTGCTGGAGGAAATGTAAAATGGTATAGCCAATATGGAAAATTTTTAGCATTCTATAAAATTATACCTACTGGGTGACCCAGCAATTCCATTCCTAGGTATTTATTTACTCAAGGCCAGCCATGTATTTTCACATAAAGACTTCTACATGAATGTAGCATCTATATTCATAATTTTAAAAAACTGGAAACAACCCAAACATCCATCAGCTGATGAATGATATATATATATACAATGGAATATCACTAATAAAAAGGAATGAGCCACTGATACACAAAAACAGATGAATCTTAGAAAAAGTATGCTGAGCAAAAAGAATTCAGAAATGAAAGACTGTATACTATATGACTCCAGTCATGTGAAACTCTAAGACCCTCTGGGTCCGGGGGGATTGCTTACAAAGGGGAAGGAGAGAAATTTGGGGGGTGTTGGAAATGCTCTAGATTTTGATTATGGTGGTGTTCACATTTGTCAATACTCACCAAATAATACACTTTAATGGGTGCTGTTTATTATATTTAAATTATACCTTAAAAAAGTTGATAAAACAAAAAAAATGTCAAAAAAGAGGAGGGTTCAGCATAGGGTCAAGTAGAAGAAGAGATCTGCAGAAGAGTCTCACTTTGAACATCAAATGGATACAGCAAGCAACATGAATTTGAGAGGACTGGAATATGTTGCCAAATCACCCAATTATGAGCCCTTATTCTTTGAAATGGTACAGAAAGGGGAAATGCAGGGTTTATTTTTTTTCATGTTATTTTATTCATTTTTATCACCTATTTGTTCTTCTGTCTCAGTCTGTTATACAAACTCAAAGAAATAATTCCTCCGGAGTCTATGTTCTTGTGAGAGAGACAGGATGTTTTAGAACTTTTAGGTTCATGTGTTACTTACCTCTTTAGTAACACATTTACTAATCATTTGAAAAAAAATGCTTCTTTCTCCTTCTGCTTTTACATTTTCAAAAATGTATTTCTCACAGATGTTGGTCATGCCTGTGAACTATCTCATTTCATCAATTCCATTTATCATCTTCCCTTGTTAGCAAATTCTGGTTTTTAGCAACTCTTGGGGAATTTTGTCAATTTTATTCTATTAAAAGAAAACCTCTAAAGAAATTTGCTTTGCTTGTAATTAACCAATTCAGTAAACATGTGATAGGGAGAAGTATTCAAAACCGAGGAACCAGGGTGAAAGGTTTTGAAGTCTAAGAGATTTTTGTGAGTAGAAAAATGCAATCACTTGGTTTTGAAATTAATATTCATTTTATTAAAGTGACCTATATAAAAACCCAGTTTGCATTAAGGTTTAAGGCTATTAAAAATCTAATTATCTTATCTATAAACTCTACTAAAATAACAATTGTCCATGTTCCCAGAGAGACCTGCAGGCCTGGGGCCCCTCCTGTTCCCCTTCCATTTGGGTGCATGAAGAAGACCCCGAGACTGGGCCAGTGCTTCAGGGCCAGAGAGGAGGAGGTGGGAGAGGCCTCCTGCCCCTCAACCTGTAAACACAATA
Organism: Acinonyx jubatus; assembly: GCF_027475565.1. Classification (NCBI taxonomy): domain Eukaryota; kingdom Metazoa; phylum Chordata; class Mammalia; order Carnivora; family Felidae; genus Acinonyx; species Acinonyx jubatus. The sequence continues at coordinate 114,407,702 of NC_069387.1, read as the reverse complement.
AAATTGTCGCCAGCAAAAATAAATAAATAAATAAGTAAATAAGTAAATAAATAAATAAATAAAATAACAATTGTCTTTACCTCTTCTTAATTAATGTTTGATTAACTCAAATTGAACTGACTATAGTTCCAAATTAGACTCACATACAACTTAATGAAAAACAATCTCATATATTAAAATTTTTTTTAATGTTTATTTTTGAGAGACAGAGAGGGACAGAGCATAAGCAGGGGAGGGGCAGCGAGAGAGAGGGAGACACAGAATCTGAAGCAGGCTCCAGGCTCTGAGCTGTGGGCACAGAGCCCGATGCGGGGCCCAAACTCATGAGTCGTGAGATCACGACCTGAGCGGAAGTTAGACGCTTAACCAACTGAGCCACCCTGGTGCCCCACAATCTCATATATTTTAAAGTGTTTATATTTTTAATATATCTTGCTCCCCTTTAAGTACCTCAAATGCATATTTATAACACTAAGCAAAATATTCTCAAGTTATTAATTTTTGTAAAGCAAATTAAATTGGGGGGAATCTCAAGTTCTCTTAAATATTCTAATTATATTTTTGAACTTAGTCAAATTATCTTCAACTTTAAAACTTAATAATCACAAGTCTAAAATCAGTTGACTCAATTTAAATTGAAAGCCCAAGAGTCACCTTAGATTCTCGAATTTACCAAAATTTCTTTAATATTTCAAATGTAACAAATACACAATATTATCCCAATGATTCAAAATTCACTTACACACATTAAAGTTTTAACATTGTCAGATTACTTTATCTCTCTATTTGAATTCTAAACTTTTCTAGGGATTATTTAATCCACCAAATTTTTGAGACTGATACTCAGGACCTAAGACATATGTTTTCAGGTAATTTTTATCAACATCTCAGGTGGATTCTCTCAGTCCTTTTTAGAGTCATTGTAACAAGGGAGTTCAAGCCTGAGCCCTTCAGATAGGGTTGATTTTTCCCAGATTCAAATTAAAATCTCAACTTTATTATCTGATTTCTGTAGACCAAATTTCTTAAAACTCTTGCTACCCACTTCATTAAATTCTTCATGTCATTGAATTCTGTACTTTCTTCAAATTCTTCCTGGGTAAAGGGCACCTGGGGTACTCAATCAGTCAAGCGTCCAACTTCGGCTCAAATCATGATCTCATGGTTTGTGGGTTCAAGCCCCATGTCAGGCTCTGTGCAGACAGTTCAGAGCCTGGAGCCTGTTTCAGATGCTGTATCTCCCTCCCTCTCTGCCCTTCCCCTCTCATGCTCTGTTTCTCTGTCTCCCTCAAAAATAAACATTTAAAAAAATAAATTCTTCCTAGGTTCTGCTCATGTTTCATATCTTCATCAGGCTCTGTCATAACACACTAAAATTAAGCAAATGACAACTGGATAATGAGTTAGGTATACAATTATGTACATATTTTATATGTAAATATGAAAATGTCCATATAATTATGTATACTTAATTAATATATATATAACTGAGTTATCAACAATTTTCCTAGTCACATAAGCTCATCCAAACCTAAGTAACTATATACCCAATTATTGTGAAAAGATCACATATACTTCTCACTATAACTATATATTTTAAAGTTTAATAGCCTCATGATGTACTTCTTTGAAACTTTCTTCTGCTAATTAGAAACTCAACGTTACAAATGTTAAATTTCCTACTTAAGCTTTTGTAACTTTCTGTGCTTCTAACCATGCCCTTGTGCTGTATTGTAATTGTTTTGTTTTCATTTTAATATAGCTGACACACAATGTTACATTATTTTCAGAGGTACAACATAGTGATTCAACTTCTCTATGCCTTATGCTATGCTCACCACAAGTGTAGCTACCATCTGTTACCATACAACCCTGTAACAATATCATTGACTATATTCCTTATGCTGTGCCATTTGTTCCTGTGACTGACTCATTCCATAACTGAAAACCTGTATCTCCCACTCCCCTTTACCCACTTTGCTCCTCCCCCACCCCCTTCTCTCTGGCAGTCTTCAGTTTGTTCTCTGTATCCATAGGTCTGATTCTACTTTTTGTTTGTTTATTCATTTGCTTTGTTTTTAGATTTCTTTTTTTTTTATTTTTGTAAAATTTATTTATTTGAGAGACAAAGAGAGAGTATGAGCAGGGGAGGGGCAGACAGAGATGGAGACACAGAATTCGAAGCAGGATACAGGCTCCAAGCTGTCAGCACAGAGCCTGACGCGGGGCTCGAACTCACAAACTGCGAGATCATGACCTGAGCCGAAGTCGGACACTTAACCGACTGAGCCACCCAGGCACCCCTGTCTTTAGATTTCATATATAAGCAAATCATATGGTATTTGTCTTTCTCTGTCTGACTTATTTCACTTAGTATAATATTCTCTAGGTCCATTCATTTTGTTGCAAATGGCAAGATCTCATCCTTTTTTATGGCTTCATAATATTCCATCGTGAATATTATCACATCTTCTTTATCCATCCATCTATTGATGGACACTTAGGTTGCTTACATATGTTGGCTATTGTAAATAATGCTGTAATAAACATAGGGGTACATATATCTTTTTGAATTAGTGTTTCTATTTCTTTGGGTAAATACCCCATGGTGGAATTATTGGATCGTATGATATTTCTATTTTTTTAATTGCAATCATTTACCCATCTACTTCTTCCACAGACTGTGACCTCCTTGAGGATAGGGAGTACGGCTTTTTCTTACCCATTTTTTGGTGTGATAAAATATACATTACATAAAACTTAAACCATAAAATTTTAACCATTTTAAGTGCATAATTCAGTGGCATGAAGTATTCTAACAAGGGAACATGACTTATATGTATCTGTAATCCCAGTTTCTGGCACAGTGCCTGATTATAAATGTTACTTGATAAACATTTGTTGGACAAGCTACTGAATGATGAATAAATAAATGAACAAATGAATGAATTAATGTTTTATAACCATATAGTAAGTGTCTATATGAATTATACTATATATGTAATTTCCTGTTTTGAAGCCTTCAAGTTTAACAGACACAATGAAAATAGCTACGTTTGATCCCGTAATGGACATAAGCCCTATGTCTGACATCACAACAGTTATTAAATTAAGAAGACTGCAGAAAAAGGTCAAGCACATCCTACTTCACTGGCTGGATTACTACAGATTTGCTTTAGGTCAGTTATGGAATCCGCTGAATTGCTCCATATAACCTGTTCCCATCATTCAGACTTCCAGAGGATCAACATTTGAATGCCTCTTCCTTCCATGGTTCCCAAGATAGTAAGTTTGTAAACTGTAAAGCACTATACATATAGATTCTTATCTCAGGTCCAGGTGATTAGCCATAGCAAGAAAATCAAAGGAGCTGACCTTAATTTTATTTCCTTTTTCTTTTTAGAGAAGATCATCTATTTGATCACTTCTGTATTTTCACAAGGGAAGGTGCTTTCATATTCATATTTTGGATCAGAAGATACTCTTACTCATCAACCACCATAGTTCAGTCTCCCCACCAAAGCCTCAGTCCTTGCTAATGTCTTCTGTTCATTTGTTGTGTTGAGAAGAAGCCTGTGTACTCCATTAGAATGTACTGTTGTAATGTCAACTCATAGCTGGTGTTTGATTACAGAGTCCGGTCACAGCCAATTCTCGTTATTCACAGTAGTTGGGTTCTATAAAATCTCTACAAACACTGAATTAGCCAATCTTGAACCATTGCTCCTAGGATAAACACAGGATGAGGTTCCTTTGAGCCTCTGGTCACAGTATTTTTGTCAGCCTATCATTATGTAACCTTATTTTATGTGTGTCTGTCTGAAGACACCTTATTTAATATATTTTCTTGATACATTAACATTGAACTCATGGCCAATAGCACTATAACTCATGCCTGAGCTAAGCTTATTTACCACATGTATATTCTCTATAAGGCCCATCATAGCCTTCTTGCCACTGGAATGCTGTCTTGCACTTTGGAATGATGACTACACCTGCAGTCCATTTTAAATAGCAAAATCACCAACAAAAAGCACAAAAATGCAAGAACATTGGCACTGAATAGACCATGTAAAGGACACTTGCTTACAGCGTGAGAGTGGAAGCAAGAAGGCAGAGCATCACCTTGTTCAAGCTCAACTGGGAAAATGCAAGATACAACTTAAGTTTTGCTTAGCTGTATACATCAACAAGTGACTGTGAAAGTGCCACAGGTATTGATTTAGGGTTACAAATAAACTTTAGCAAGTAGGCAAATTCATAAGCACAGAATCTGTGAATAATGAGGACTGAATGTAAGCTACATCCAAAAAGTAAGCTTCTCCATTTGAGGAAATAATTTGCTAGTCATTATTATATATAGTAGAGTTTCCCAAAGGATTTGCCACAAATGTTTTACACAGGTACTAAGAAGTGGATATCCTTAGCCCTTAGGGCAGTGGCTGGGCTGGGGTGATTGAGCCCCCTGGGTAGTTGATTCCACCTGCCATGCCATGTTTACCACAACGTGCCATACCAATACATTGTATTTTCTCTTTTATATCATATTTCCTGTGATAAGAATCTACATGTATAGGGGTCAACAGTTTACAATTTTCTGTGTGACTTTAAAAAAAAAGTCTAGGAAGCACTGGTCTATTGCATGGTCAGAGCACAGTCTTCAAAATTAAACAGATCTGTTCAAAGCCTGGTTCTGGCTTTTTCTAGCTGAGTGTACATGGACTTATCTATGATATCATGAAAATAAGAGTACTCACCTCAAGAGGGAACTTATTTCAGTCGGATAGTGCATTTAAAGTGTTTGGCACGTTATCTGGCACAAGATAAGCACAGACAATCAAACTCCCATGGATTAGATTTGTTGATAACCTAGACATTTTTCTGATTACATAGATGCTATGTATTCCCTGGGCAACCAAGAAGTACATTTAAAATAAGAGAAACAACAGAAAGGCCCTTCTGTAAATGGATGAAGGACCATCCAGATTATTGAAGCCAGTTTAACCCATACAGCTCAGCCTACACATACCGTGGTCCACTAAAGGTTTTCAGTGATGTATATTCTGTTTACATTTCAGGAATTGAATCCCTGTACATTTGCAAAATACCCAAGTCGCCACAAAAAGTGATCAAGAAACAAAAAGTCTCATCAGCAAAATTTCCTCTGAAACAAAGTACAAAGGAAAAAGATGAGAATAAGGAGTATCTTCAATACCAAAATACCTTCCTAAAACTGAAAGGTATCTTTCGGCCTTCGCCTCTCTATTGCATCCGGAAGACCCCAGTCAGCAATCAGTACCTCAGGTACCAGCCTCATTTGTCTTAACTCATAGTCCAGGTTATGTCTGAAAGAGCTTCAGATGGATGTCTCATTTAGTCCACCTTCAAATGCTGAGCAAGACCTGTTAAATTGCTTCACACAAGAGTTCTTTCTAAGCAGGGTGGGTTAAGCTGTTGCCACTTACATGCTATCAGTGAAACGTTTTTCCTAAACGTGGGACACGTTTATATGTCTAGATTCAAGCATTTGAGTTTTCTCCACCCTGCTTCCCTAGAGGCTGCCCGCTTAGTAGAGGAATTTGAATCTATCAGGAATCAAGACTCAGTTTGTTTTCACCTCTTTGGTGAGTACATGTTTAAAACCTGACCCTATATTTGGGTTGAAAACTCTTGACTCTCTGTGCGGTGATGGTAAATGAGGGCCAGGAGTTACTGCTTCCCTTGCTGTCTCATGCAGTTCTCCTGAGAGAAATGTGCCCTTGTTTTCTTCATCAACATAAAAAGCCAGGTTCTCTTTGCATCTGTATCTCTGGGACTAGCTGCCAAATAGGGATGCTTCTCACCTCAGGTGGAAAAGGCCCAGCCATCACCTCCATCCAGGTCCAGGTGGCAGGGGAGAGGGGAGGGCTTGTTGGAGGAGTGGGCTGGTCTCTATACTGGAATCTACACTGGCTGGCAGCCTTTGGAAGCCACAGGAGAAGCTGCCTCCCCTACCACCGAGTGAACTGCAGGCCAGCTGGGCTGATAATCTGCCAAGATGGCCAGGAGCTGAAAATCCCTAGGGTTCCCAATCCTAATATTGCTTCAGGAACATTATTGAAAACAATAAATTTAAAGAAAAGTGGCAATGGGGCACCTAGGTGGCTCAATTGGTTGGGTGTCTGACTTTGGCTCATGTCATGATCTCACAGTTCGTGGGTTCAAGCCCCGCGTTGGACTAGAGCCTGCTTCAGATTCTGTGTCTCCCTCTCTCTCTCTCTGCCCCTCCACCCCCTCAAAAATAAACACTATTTAAAAAAAAAAATAAAGAAAAGTGGCAAATACCATGAGGGGGACATTTCTTGTATTTGCAGCATTGTTAGCAGACTTCACGAGTGCCACTAAGCAAGCCGTGCTGCCTGACACCTAGGCACGGAACGAATTCATTCTACCAAACACTGTCATCTGCCACCTATAGGCATGTGGGCAATCAGCAATACAAAGACTTGGTCCTTGTCCTCCAAAAACTTCAAAGTATTAATTTGTACCACTAATCAATGGAAACTAAGGAAGAAAGTGCTACCAGAGCAGTAGAGATAGAATGCTGGAGTTTTGTGGAGGGAGAGATTTTTTTAAAGGACTTTCTCCAGGAGACTTTGAATAGGGTCTGGAGTGATGGGGAGAATTTGGATATGCAAGTAGGGAGAGATGGTACTCTAGGGGGAGAGACATGTTATAAGGACAGTGATGGTACTGATAATGTCAGGAATGGTTAACATCTACTGAGCACTCACTATACAGTAAGTACCATGCAAAACACTGTACTTGCCGGATTTAACTCTCATGACACACCTAAGGGGTAAAATTATAATTAATCCCATGCCGCCATCTCCACCCCTCAAAGACACAGCTAGCGAGCAGGAGAGCAGAAATTTGACCAAAGGCATGTAGAGAGGACAGTGCAGGCAAATCAGAGGAATGCTGAGCACTTTGGTTTTGCTCGTGCTTCAGGTGTGGAAGATAGGATAAGCAGGATTGGGGCTAGATCACAGAGGGTTTTGGCCCCATGCCAGAACTGGGTATAAATAGCAAAATTAAGTAAATGCTTTAAAATCTGCAGTGATGCAGCAAGCAGACACTATGTGAGGTAGGTCTAAAATGTTTATTTAGACTTTCAAATTTGCTGTGAAAAGTCAAAACATAATCATTTCACATTTAAATGTAGAATTATTTTTATGGCTCAGTTATATGTTGCAATGACATCTGAAGAGATTAATATTAATTTAATAAAGACCCCATTTATTTCTGTAAAAACTTAATGGAAACTTTTAAATCTGTCGTTGAACTCTAAATCCTGAAATAAAAAAGCCTAAAGGCTTAAGCACTGTGCATGAGAAAATCCGTGTTATTATGTCCATCACTTCTACATATGGCTTCCATGCTCCAATTCAATTTCCAGCCAAATCCTGTGCATGGAGGACAGGCTGACACCTGGCAGAGGGAATACAGCATAATGTCCTGATAACACATTAGCAGAGTGTACAAGCTATGAGACTTTGGTAATCACATACCTCTCTAAGCTTCTGTTTTTCTATCCGTAGAATGGAGGTAATAATACCTACTTCACAAGATTGTGAAAGACTTAAAGATAAGAATACACATACTCAACACACACTCAATACACAGATACACGCACATCACAGAAAGAGAGAGGAAAAACGTTCCACTCAAGATGAGCCTAGAATCCAAAATTCCAAAACATATCAAAAAAGCTAATTCTGGGACGCCTGTGGGGTTCAGTCAGTTGGGCATCTGATTCTTGATTTCAGCTCAGGTCATGGATCCGGGAACATAGGACCAAGCCCCCTGTTAGGCTCTGTGCTGAGCATGAAACCTGCTTGGGATTCTCTCTCTCTCTCTCTCTCTCTCTCTCTCCTTCTCTAAAATTAAAAAAAATTTTTTTAAAGAAAGCTAATTCTAACAAAGACAATCCAAAAATCAATAGTCAAAAGATGGATTCAATCTAGACAAAATTAAAATAATAGAGCAAATCTATAAAGTACTTAAGAACAGGTACGTTTAGAATCCTCAGGGTGAGTAACGATGGAATAAATAATTTAAAAAAAGAATTCGAAGACATTCAGTTAAGATATAGTGTATTGAACACACTCAGGTTTACTTCAACTTTGCTAACACCTTACTATAATGACTGTAAAAACCTCTAAGGCCTATTACATTACATGTTATGTTAATTAGAATGCTTTCTTTGGGGGGCAAGTAACAGAGAATCCAACTCAAACAAGGACACTTATTACACATTTGTAAATCGAGAGGTAGAACTACAAGGGAGGCATTGGGCCACTCCATCCCCTTTTCCCTCATTTATGCATCAGCTTAGTCTGTGAGCAGGAAAAAGATGCTTGAACAGTTTCAGGCTTCATATCTACTCAGAACAACCACCATGGAAGAGAGGGGGACTTTGTTCCCAGCACTCCAAACAAAAGGCCTGGGATAAACTATGTCTGGTGTCACATGTTTCTGACCTTCTCCCCAGTGGCCGTGGCTGGATAAATGAAAAAATTCTCACTGCCTTAAACCATCCAGGGCCCATCCTTGGAGCTTAGCATGGGGTCAGCTGGTCCAGAGGCAGCTGGGCTACAAAAGGGACAGGCAGATATTAAATAAACTTGGGGTCTTATTAGGAAGGTTGAAGATGAAAATGACTCCTGGTATTCAACTAAAAAAAAATTGTTCACTAATGTCCACCACAAATGTCATGATTTAAAACGTAGCCTTGGGGGGCTCAGTCGGTTAAGCGTCTGACTCTTGATTTCAGCTCAGGTCATGATCTCACAGTTCCTTGAGTTCAAGCCCCACATCAGACTCTGCACTGACAGCACGGAGTCTGCTTGGGATTCTGTCTCCCTCTCTCTCTGCCCCTCCCCTGCTCTCTCTCTCAAAAATAAACTTTTAAAATATCTTTTAAAAATAAATAAAATATACATTTTCTGCAAAATTAGAGACAAAGCATAAAAAGTTAGGGAAAGGACATATTAATATTAGCATGCTTATAAACTGTCATTCATACAGACTGCTACAGTAGGTAAACCTACAGTGGGACACTGCTTATATGCTGCCTCACGCTATAGCCGATTTCATCTCTTTTGTCAAACAGCACTTATGCAGACAGTGCTCAAAGTAAGTTCTGGAGTTGAATTCCATTTTAATTTATAGACTGCTTTAGCTTTAGCAGCATTCTATGCAAAATACTGCACTATGTTGCACAGGTACTACTCCACTCATATTTGAAATTTTGTTCTTAGAGCGCCTGGGTGGCTCAGTTGGTTAAGTGTCTGACTTTGGCTCAGGTCATGATCTCGCGGTTCATGAGTTCAAGCCCCACATCAGACTCTGCTGTTAGCAGGGAGATTGGATCCTCTGTGTCCCTCCTTCTCTGCCCCTCCTTTGCTCACTCTCTCAAAAATAAACACCTAAGGGCCACCTGGGTGGCTCAGTTGGTTAAGCAACCAGCGCTTGACTTCAGCTCAGGTCATGATCTCAGGGTTCCTGAGATCAAGCCCTGCTTTGGGCTCTGTCCTGACAGTGTGGAGCCTGCTTGGGATTCTCTCTCTCTGTATCCCCCCACCCCCCACTCATGTGTTCTGTCTTTCTTGCTCATAATTAATAAATAAACTTTAAAATTCAGTTCTTACTCTTTGAAGCACATTGCATACTTTCCTGATAAGATGGATGGTCCTGTGGACAAAGGGATATGTAAACTTACTCCTGTAGTTCAACCCCATCAGTAATGACTGTGAACCACACTGTAAAGGATGTAGCAACTTGCTTGTGCTTAACAGGAGAAATTAGAGCTAGAATGTGACTCTATGGGGACTTTATAGGTTTGTTAATTGACCTATAGCTATACCTTAATGCGTTTGTGTATTTTTTCATTTCTTTCAGCATTTCGGGACATCCAAACATTACTATACTACCAGCATTTTCCTGTGCATTAAACTCTGCATGTGAAACCTTAACAGTTACTAAAGTTTATAAATACACACATTTAAAAAATTTAAATGGATGTATTGTTTTAATCTGTTTACTGCTCTTTTCAGCTTTATGCAATAAATTACTGTCTGATGGTTGCATTGGCGATTATAACTTCAAATGTGCATCATGATAGAAAGTGCCGACTTATTGGGAGGGAATAGAAAGACAAAGTTACCACGAGGAAGGCCCAGAAACCATGTGCTAGAAAGAAATCAGTTCAGTCTTCTAAGAATTGGGTCTGTGGGCTAGCTAAAATAGAAATAAGCTTGTCAAAAAGTAAGGGAAATTACTAAGACTCTCAATATATCAACAGGTATAGAGAGCCAATCTGAATTTCTTAAGCATAAAATAAGATAGTATATATCTCTCACTGACAGCCTGGTTTATGTTAACTGCCTCACATTGGGGAGTTATGGGGTGGTAGAGAGTGCTAAAACCTTGATGCGTGCGCATGTGTGTGTGTGTGTGTGTGTGTGTTTACCCCTCCCTGCCTAGTGGGTTTTCAGTGGCCAGTACTCAGAACCCCAAGGCCTCACATTCATAATCAAGTCCAATAATGGTGGGGTGGTGTCCTGCCCCATGAATATTAGGAATATGAGCAGACCAAGTCTCCAGGCCACCAAGCAGCTTGGTTGGTAGGCACACTAGCTGACACATTAGAATTACTCAGGGATGCTCAGAATGCCTCTTCAGAGCCTCTGATGTTGGTATGCTCTGTGTTCACCTGTTATAGGGTCCTTGTAGGTGAAGCTGGGGATGAAGGAATAAGTGATCATGTGAAAACAAGAGGGTGTTACTGGGTCTGGGAATTCTAGCAGCCTATTCTTTACAGGATGGAGATCAGAACTTTAAATCCAAACACGCCTGAATTATTTGATGGTAACTCCCTGTCCTGCTCTCAGAGCTCTCTGCTACTGTCCAGCCACTTGCAAAGGTGGTATCGTTAGGTCTCTTGTTACTCTTTAACACTCATATTGTATAGCAAATCATACGTGCTAAAAGTTTTTTTTTTTAATCATTGTGCTCTTTGAGGTATAAGGTAGCTAACTGTAGAAATAGCATTAATACGTTTGAAGAAGAAAAACAAAGTGAAAGGATTTGCCTGACCAGATTTCAAGGCCTTTTAGGAAGTGATAGTAACAAAGATATTGTGGTATGGGCACCAGACTTGTTAGATCAATGGAACAGAATAGAGAGCCCCAGTTCAGACCCAGACAAATATGGAAATTTGATATACAATAGAGATAGCAATACAAACCAGTGAGGAAAGAATGGATTATTCAATCAATGGTGGTGGGACAATTGGTTATCTATCTACCTACTTACCTATCTTATATTCCTACTACCCATCATAAACTCCAAGCAGATTAAAGAGCTAAATATGAAAAGCCAAATAATAAACTATTTAGAAGAAAACATAAAGAGGATGTTTTTATCACCTTGAGATAGAAAATAAATTCTTTTTTTATATGTTTATTTATTTTTGAGAGAGAGAGTGTAAGTGTGGGATGGGCAGAGAGAGGGGGACAGACGATCTGAAGTGGGCTCTGTGCTGACAGCAGGGAGCCCGATGTGGGGCTCAGACTCAATAAACAAACTGTGAGATCATGACCTAAGCCAAAGTCAGGGGCTTAACCAACTGAGCCACCCGGGCGCAGGAAAATAAATTCTTAAACCAAACACACAAAAAAACACAAAAATTAGGGAGAAGGATGATAAGTTTAACTACATTAAAATGAAAGTCTTATGTACAAAAGAAGGAAACGCACAAAAATTTCACTGAAGCAGTTTGCAACAGTTAAAAATAGGAAACTACCTAAATGTCCATAACCAAGGGGATATTTAAATTTTTTGTTGTGGACAACTGCCATTTGTTTTGACCATCCAGCCTCTGAACCAACTTTCTATCTTTGAGAACTCCTCTACTTGCCAAAGTGGAGCACACTTCCAGTATAGATGACCACAATGCCAGATTTTTGCTTTCTCAGTTCCCTCTGAAACTGGGGCCTAGGCACATGACCCAGTTTCTGCCAATCCAATGAACCTGGCCCAGATTTCCATGCAGCTGCAGGGGCTGCCCAGACCCTCCAGGCAGGAAGGGGCATCAGCTCTACATGGCTCCCAGAGGCTGTGCCGGCTATTGTTCTCAGGACAGTGTTCTGGGTCAGCAGGGTCCACCAGCAGAGTCAGCCCAGCAGCTGTGGCTGTGGTGTCCGAACTGGACAAGTTCTACAGCACGACTGGGGACATTTTCCCTGGCAGTGGACCCTGCAAGCCTGATTCTTCCACCTTTCCAAAGATTTTCTAAGCTCTTTAGTGCATTCCTTTGTTTTTGTGCATTTGCTTAAATTGGCCAGTTTGTTTCTGCTGCTTGCAACTAAAACCCTAACCCTGATAGATTATGAATTATGATATATTTATGTAACATACATGGGAATGGCATACATCAAAATCAGAGTTAAAAGTTGAGTGAAATCAGGAGATGCCCTTGGGGCTATAAGTTGTATCTGAAATTATAATAATGAAAAAAATATATATATAGCAAATGTAGTAAAATACTAAGATTTGATAAAGCTTGGTGGTATGTACACAGCTGTTTGTTTTTTTTTAGTATGTAAAGTGTTCTACGTGCACACACTGATATGCATATATATAAACTTTTACTATAATGAATACAGAAGCACTCAGATTCTGAAGGTTTCAGAGCAACAGTATTCTATTGAAATTTTTTGCCTCTCTTTCCAAAAAAAGAAGGTCCATTTCTGAGTTGGCCTGTTTCCAAATTCACTAGTAAACAATATGGCAGGAAAGGAGGGGAAAAAGACGTGACATTGAAAATAGGTTGGGTAGAACATGAAGACAAGAACTGAAATAACATACTATATTTACATGTGTGGGTTTTATTATCACGAGGAAATATATAATCATCATTTCTCAGAAATGTGCTTCTACCAAGGGGAAGAATCAAGATATTTTGAAAAGCACAACTTCAAAAAACACAACTGGGCATTTATCACATTTACTAAGTTCCTCAGGTTCAGCATAAAGAAAATGAAGCCAACATGGCACAGAAACAGACACTCAGATCAATGGAACAGAATACAGAACCCAGAAATGGACCCACAAACATGTGGCCAACTAATCTTTGACAAAGCAGGAAAGAATATCCAATGGAAAAAGACAGTCTCTTGAGCAAGTGGTGCTGGGAAAACTGGACAGCGACATGCAGAAAAATGAATCTGGACCACTTTCTTACACACACACACAAAAATAAACTCAAAATGGATGAAAGACCTCAATGTAAGACAGGAAGCCATCAAAATCCTTGAGGAGAAAGCAGGCAAAAACCTCTCTGACCTTGGGCACAGCAACTTCTTACTCAACATGTCTCTGGAGGCAAGGGAAACAAAAGCAAAACTGAAATATTGGGACCTCATCAAAATAAAAAGCTTCTGCACAGAGAAGGAAACAATCAGCAAAACTAAAAGGCAACCGATGGAATGGGAGAAGATATTTGCAAACAACATCTCAAATAAAGGGTTAGTATCCAAAATCTATAAAGAACTTATCCAACTCAACACCCAAAAAACAAATAATCCAGTGAAGAAATGGGCAAAAGACATGAATAGACACTTCTCCAAAAAAGACATCTAGATGGCCAACCAACACATGAAAAAATGCTCCACATCACTCATCATCAGGAAATACAAATCAAAACCACAATGAGATACCACCTCACACCTGTCAGAATGGCTAACATTAACAACTCAGGCAACGACAGATGTTAGTGAGGATGCGGAGAAAGAGGATCTCTTTTGCATTGTTGGTGGGAATGCAAACTGGTGCAGCCACTCTGGAAAATAGTACGGGGTTCCTCAAAAAGCTAAAAATAGAACTACCCTATGACCCAGCAATTGCACTACTAAGTATTTATCCAAGGGATACAGGTATGCTGTTTCGAAGGGGCACACGCACCCCAATGTTTATAGCAGCACTATCAACAATAGCCAAGGTATGGAAAGAGCTCAAATATCCACTGATGGATAAATAGATAAAGAAGATGTGGCATATATATACAATGGAGTATTATTTGACAGTCAAAAAGAATGAAATCTTGCCATTTGCAACTATGTGGATGGAACTAGACGGTATTATGCTGAGCGAAATTAGTCAGAAAAAGACATATAATATGACTTCACTCATATGAGGACTTTAAGACACAGAGCAGTTGAACACAAAGGAAGGGAAACAAAAATAATATAAAAACAGGGTGGGAGACAAACATAAGAGACTCTTAAATACGGAGAACAAACACATTTACTGGAGGGGTTGTGTTAGCTAATTTGGATATAAATTTTTAAAATAAAATTTAAAAAAAAAGAAAAGATGAAGCCAACACTGAATATCTTAATGATAATAAAAAATACTCTTCTAGCTACCAGGAATGCCAGTTTTCAGTAACTTAATTAAAATATTTTATTTAACAAATTTCAGCATCACACAAAAATTCTTTAGGTGTAATTAAAATTCACAGAGTTTGTTTTTATAGGCCTCATAACCTCCCAGAAGTTTTGTGGAAACATATCCCTACATTACAGATGTTAATACTAAAGCATAAAAAAGTCAGAAGATTTACAGTGACACTGAGAGTTAGTGATGGATGACAGATCCAAATTTAGCTTTCTGATGTCCATTCTGGCTAGTGGGTTACATAATTTATCCAGTCTATTAATAGACATAAATCAACTCAAAAGCATTCTGTAGATATTTCACTTCCAGTCAGTGAGACAGCAGTATTGTAACAGAAAAAAATACACACGGGTTCACGTTCCAGCTCTATCAGTTACTACTTGTGTGCTTTAGTTATATTATTGAATTTCCTGAGCTCCAGTTTTCCCCACTTTGTAAGAGGGAATGAAGTAAGTATCTTACAGACTAGTCTCAATGCATTCTTCTTGCATTTGTCAAACTGCAATTAATGCTCTAAATCTCATCCTTATTGGTCAATTATTTGCAATCATTTGGATTAATTAATTCCTCTGAACTGACATAGCTTATGTCTGTTTCAGAGCCACAGGTGCTTATATAACTGAAAAGCCTTACGTTGAACTCTTTCAGTGTTTTGACAAGTATTTTAGTATGCTGACACATAAAATTCTGTCCAGAATTAAATGTAAATGCTTTACAAAAGTAGCCACTTTGGTTCTTTTCAAAGTGATGTTTTTTTCTGTCCATTCAGTTCTTTAAACATGATTTCTAACCATTACATTTCTAGGCTTCCTCTTCCTCCCATTGAGAGCAAGGACGCATGGTTTGCTTCCCAGCTGCTTTGTCCTGTGGTCCTCAGGAGGACACTGTGTGGGAAGGAAGGGGGCACATGCCAATGTGGCACTTACAGCATCCCTGAAGTGACAGACCTGGAGTATGATCACCTTATAAGCACCCAGCTGTCCTCCGTGGATCAGGTCATTATAGTCCACGTGACCTCAGCTAAGGAAACAGACAAGACTATAAAAGAAATGGCCCAAGTGTATAGGAAACTGAACAGATCCAAAAGCATGCTTTGCATTCAGGTGGGTATCATGTGTATTAAGACAAACTGAATAATGTCTACTTGCATGTTACATCTTAATACATTTCCTCAGCCACACAAAAGATTGTGGAGGAATTTTTCCCCTGCTTTTGTAATTGAAGTATGACCTTCATATAATAAAGGTCGCAAATCTTAAGGGCATATAGCTTAATGAATTTTTGTGTATGTGTATACCTATATAATCACCAGCCAGATTAAGATATAGAATATTTCCGGACCCCAGAAAGTTCTCTCTGACCCTTTTCAGTCAGCAATCGCCCTGCCTCCCACCCCTGGTAACCGCTTTTCTGACTTCCATCACCATAAATTAGTTTTATCTGTTTTAGATGTTCGTATACATGGAATTACACAGTATGCACATTTTGAAACACACAGTACATTTTTATGCCTCTTTTGCCAGAGGCTAGGAATGGTAAATACCAGGCATGCCAATATCCTCCCATTCTGCATCCATGGTGGACATTACTGATCCATCATTCTTTTCAACTGAGCCTAGACTGGGCCCTAACTCTTTTTCCTGACTGCACTGCTAGTAACTACTACCAGCGGATCTGAGTAGTAACTCATGAAGCCTCTTCTATACGATAGCCTTTCCCCTCAAGAGTATTCTCTAAGTCTTATTGATTGTATCACTATGTCACTTTTTTTCCTATATGTGCCTTTTCTCCAGTCCCACTGCTTCTGCTTATTTCAGGCCTTCATCATCTCCCATCTGATTTTCTCCAGTGGCCTGACTAGTTTTCCTGCTTTCTGGTCTTGGTGCCTGTGATATTTCCTACACGTTGCGGGGTGCTCTTTTTAATACATGGACATGACTGCATCATTCTCCTGCTTAAAATCTTCTAAGGACTTCCTTTCAGGCCACATCCAAGTTCTTTCATGTGACGTGGAGGGCCCCTCCCAGTGGGGCTCTTCCCTCCCTGACCAATTCCCTGTTCTAACCCCAGCAATGGCCCCAGGGGACATATTAAAGAACCTCTGCAGGGTTCAGGTCTTGTTCTGCATCAGGTTGAAGCACGTGGAAGCTGAGGGCAGGGCCGTGTCACCTCTTGCAGAGCTGTGTCCACTGATTGGGCTTTTGAGACATTGCCCTAAATAGCCCTGAGCTTCTTTTGAGGGATGTTACATTATATTCCCCAGGGCTAGTGTTCCCCTAGATGAAGCCCGATGTGAAAATTGTCTTTCTGAATGAGAAGCTAGAATAGCTTTACTTCCCATGAGGATCCTGTATGTTTCCTCTTTCCCGGTAATGAGATTTTTGGTACCCAACTGGGTTTCTTTACTTGGCCTGAAAGTACAGAGAAAAGTTTTAAACTGAATTATAACAATAGATTAAGAACTTATGGGCCACTTATCTGAAATCCATTTCTTATTTTGGATCCAGAGCTTGTATTGATACTGAAATTTTCTCATCATAATTTTTTTTTATTTATAATTTTCTCTTATACTATTCTTGCTTCCTATAAACCTCCTTGCATCTTTTGCTAAAAAGGTAGAATATAAGCAAACAAGTTTAAAAGGTCAGTTTTGATGAAGGAAATATTTCATCTAACAGAATTGATAGCAACCTTGCAAGAAAGTGACATGTCATTTTGTAACTCTAAACGGTGAAGAAAGAGAATATGGGTGTATTTGGCTGGGTACCCTAGACTTCCATAAAGTAGATTCTTTTTTTAGATCATAAAAATGAAGGGAATATTCTCATACCAGAGACCCTAAAGGGAATACAAATAAGAATGGGGAAGGTTGTAAAACACAGAAAGTTCACCCTAGAACTCCAGTCTCCATCAAAAAGTTTGCCTGGTCAGACTAGGGTCTTGGCTCTCTCTTCATTCTCTTTCATTCCACCTAACCAGGGAACCATGAGGCCTGCACAATGGTGAAATTGTTAAGCTGCACTTGGAAGCTGGACAGCAATGAGAATTCACCGGATGCTCTGATGGAAGCCTCAAGGGTGTAGACAAAGCTCCTAAAAGGGTAGCCTGAGCCACAGAGTGTGTGGGATGGGTTCTGGGAGCCCAGGGAGAACTGGTTCTAGGAGTGGCAGCCCCACCCTTCCAGCCTGCACTGAATCCAGATTCCTCTGCCCACAGTTGGAATCTTCTTGATGGCAGGACCGTGTCTTGGTCACCATTGTAGCCCTAGTGCCTATCACTGGGCCTAGTGCATGGTTAACATCTAAAATTTATTTGTCAAATGAATAAATGAACCAACGAATGAGTAAATGTTTTTTTAGCCTAAACGCCAGTTATGGGGGTATATGGTCACTGCTACTTCTTTCTTAGTTTCATGGGAGATGCTCTGGGACTATGGGCTTGTGAACGGAGCTAGGGCTCCCCTGAAGAGACAGACAAGCCAAGTGGATGAGAGAGCAAGACCATAGTTAGGAAGAGTTCAACTCTTCACTGAAAAAGACAATGATGTGCATCAAATCCCAAGGGCTCTAATATCCTTGGTGCAAACAGTACCTGCCATCCCCCCTCTCCCTCTATACCTGGCATCTAGTAGACACTCAGGAAATGTTTGTTCAACTGATCTGAAGTAACAAAGTCAGAATAAGATCAAAAAAGCAATATTTATTGAGCATTTACTGTGTCGCAACCACTATTTACCCGGAATATCATTTAGTTCTCAAAAGAATTGCAAATGGCTGGCTCTCTGCACGTGAGTCTATTGAGCACAGGTGAATAACTGAGACACAGGACAGTTAGGTCACTTGTTCAAGGTTACTCAGTTAAAAAGTGGTGGGGCTGAGATTCACACCAACCAGTCTTACTCCAGGAAGCACACTCTTAAGCACCACGCTCTGCCATATAGCATTGTGGAGTAGGAAAAGCAGTGGCTTAGGGGGGCAAGAGTGAAATCAAATGAGATGAATGGATTGGGAGGAATGGCTCATATCCAGCACCTCAGAAATGTGTGCCTGGGCATGTGGAGGCAGGAGGTGTGGAAGGGGCTTCGTATGTATGCTCAGCAGGAATTGTAGAGACCAGAGCATCTGATAAAATGAGCCATGTCTCACTGAATCCTTCTAATAATGAGGAAATAAGTCCCCAATGCTCCTAATACTACTTGAGGATGAAACTTTTTGATAGCACAATTCTGAATATTTATTGATTCAGATAACAAACATTCACTGAGTTCCTACAACATGCTGGGGAGTGTGATAATAACTTGAGATAGCAAAATGAATCAGACTCTGATCTTGTCCTCAAGGAAAAGACAATCCAGAGAACAGTCATGACTCATGACATGTTGAAATGAGTGCCTGGTCAGAAGTATCAATGGAGCATTTAGACAAGAAGTGGCTTGCTGGACTAGTAAGACTAGTAAGAATTAACTGGGTGAATATTTACCACAAATGGCATTTTGGAAGGCATGTTGGAAAACTGTACGTTGGAAAGCAAAAGGATAGCAAACTGTAGGATGAATCTGGGAAATAGGAAATGAATCAGTATTAGGGGGTGCATGTTGAGGAAGCTAGCAGCCAAAGAAGTTAGTGAAAGACTGACTATGAGGTTTGATAAAGAATTTGAACTCTCCTTGAAGAGGAAGAAGAGTCATTAAAGGGTTTTAAGCACAGAAGTGACAGAGATTTTGTATTTTAGTTGGATCATTTTGACAGAATGGTCTGGAAAAGATTGGAATGACAAAGAGACCTATTATCGCAATTTACACAAGAGAGAAATGATCAGGCAGTAGCAGTGGGAGTGGAAAAGGATGCTGAGTCTGAGTGATGGATAGAAGCGAGACTCTGTAAGACTTGATATGTTGAGTGAGGGAAGAGTTTAAGACATCTTCTACCTTCTTGTTTGGACAGTTAGAAGAATGGCGGTACTATTTTGTTTTGAGATAGGGAATTCAGAAGGACAAGGATAAGAAATATCTGTTATCCATTACCAAGTAATAAACCACCCCAAAACTTGCAAACATAGAACAACAACCACATATTTACTCATGACCCTCTCGGGATTTAGCAGGGATGACCGGAATATGCTTCACATAGCACTGGCTTGGGCAGTTTGAGTACAGCTGGAGGATTCAAGAATAGCCTCATTCACATGGCTGGCAGGTAGTACTGCTGACATTTAGGAGTTCAGGAATGGCTATTGGCCAGGGACCTCTATTTGAAGGCCTCTCTACAGAGTTATTCTGGTTTCCTCACAAAGCAGTGTCCATATTTTGAGAAGGAATGTTCCAGAGGTGAATATGGAATCTGGAGATCTCTTAAGGCCTGGCCTCAAAAGTTATACAGTTATACTCTTGGTCAAAACCTATCACAGGGCCAGCCCAGATTCAAGGGGAGTGGAAATAGACCTCCATCTCTTGATGGGTAGAGTGGTAAAGAATTTATAGACATCTTTAGGCTACCACAAGAACATTTAAAGAGGTGTGGCTGACTGGCTCAGTTGGTAGAGCTTGTGACCCTAGATCTTGGGGTCACGTAAGCCCTACATTGAGTGTAGAGCCTACTTAAAAAAAAAAAAGAATGGGGGCACCTGGGTGGCTTGGTCAGTTGGGCGTCTGATTTCAGCTCAGATCATGATCTCATGGTTCATGGGTTCAAGCCCCACTTCAAGCTCTGTGCTGACAGCTCAGAGCCTGGAGCCTGCTTCAGATTCTGTGTCTCCCTCTCTCTCTGTCCACCCCCTGCCAACCCCCACTCGCACTCTGTCTCTCTCTCTCTCTCAAAAATAAATAAAGATTTAAAAAAAAATTTTTTTTAAAAGAATGAAGAGAAAGATGGAAAAATTCAGATTGGGCATGTTGAGTTGGGGGTACCAGAGTGACATCAAAATGGGACATCAAGAAGTAGGCAGTTCAACCCACAAGTCCAACACTCAGAGGAGGCCACTAGCTTTGGAGGACATTTGGTAGACAGAAATAGTAGTTAAAAGTATGAGTGACCAAAGGGGTATGTGAAGAGAGTGAATAGCAGGAGGCAAGAATGGAGATTTTTAGATATTTAGAAGTCAGGTAGCAATGGGGCTCCTGGATGGCTCAGTGGTTAAGCATCTGACTTCAGCTCAGGTCATGATCTTGTGGTTTATGAGTTAGAGCCCCATATTGGGCTCTCTGCTGTCAGCTCAGAGCCCGCTTTAGATCCTCTGTCTCCCTCTCTCTCTGCTTCTCCCCTCTCTCAAAAATTAATTTTTAAAAATCTTAAAGAAGTAGAGAAAAAATTATGCATGACCAAGACTAGGATGGAACACATAGAGAAAGAAAACAGAAGAGTGGGACCAGAAAAGCCCAGGAAAGAGTTTGAGAAGGAGGACTGTTCAGTAATTTCAAATGTCTTAAAGAGGTCAAGAAATAGAAGAAACATGAAAATGTCCACTGGCCTTGGCAATACAGAGGTCTTTGATGAGTTTTTGAAGAGGGCATTCCTGATGATTGGTAGGAATAGACTTTAGAATTGTTGATTCAGCTACAAATACTGCTGAATGGAGCAAGGGATTTTTTACTTGGGATTTAATGTCTTTACAACTTTTTGCTTTTTTAGAGTTGTTCAGATCCCTTTCGATTGCTCAAATACAACATCACCTCTGCATCTAAATTTACTGGCAACAGTTGTCCACTTCTGGTTCAAAGGCACAATGTCATTCCAGGAATTTTTTTGGTATGTACTCTGAGATATATGACTTTTTTAACCAGCCTACTATGTTGTATATGTGTATGATGTTGTGCATGATGTTGAGATTATTCATAGAGTACACAAAAGAATGGAGAGAATGAGGAAATAGATAAGCTCAAATCACAAACTTCCTTGGTACCCCCTTGACTACCCCCTTGACTAATAGTTGTAGATATTCTTATAACTATTGGGTTATCATTCTGGTTACTTTAGTGAAGTTAAAAACTCGATTATCTGGTGGCGCCTGGGTGGCTAGTTGGCCAAGTGTCCTACTCTTGATTTCAGCTCAGGTCAAGAGCTCATGGTTTGTGAGATCAAGCCCTATTTCAGGCTCTGTGCTGACAGCGTGGAGTCTGCTCGTGATTCTCTCCTCTCTCTCCCTCTCTCTCTCTCTCTCTCTCTCTGCCCCTCCCTGCTCATTCTTTCTCTCTCCCTCTCTCTCCAATAAATAAATAAACTTAAAAAACAAAAAAACAAAAAACTCTGTTAACACTGAGGTGATCAAATCCTCTACCTCCTGAGTAGATATGGGATTATAAATGCTAAAATTTAATTATTGCATTTAAGAAGATTATAACCTAATCAAGGAGATAGGATACATAATATCCATATTTTAAGACTGAACAGAATAACTACTGTGACTGAATCAGCCCAGTACAGTACAGAAAGCATGAACTTTGAAAACAAACAGACCTGAGTCCAGACCTTGGTTCTACTATTTGCTGGCTATATGACCTTGGGCAAATTACTAAGCCTCTGAGCCTGTTTCCTCCCTTACAAAAAGGGAAAATGTAACCAACTCATAAAATTATAAAAAGTCAGTGAGATAATGTGCATAAAGTGTTTGTTTCAATTCCTGGCACATCGTGGATACTTAATAAATGTTAATTCCCTTCCACCAATTTTTCAGTTCAACAAATGTGTATGGAATGTCCACTCTATGCCAAGCACAATATTGGGTACTGCGGATACAAAAAAAAAAAAAAAAAAGCCACAGTCTCTGCTGCCAAGGGACTCCTAGTCCAAGGGCGGGGGGGTGGGGGTTGCGGTGCAGTCTGCAGCTTGCTGAGAGGTATGAGATGTGAGCTGAACCTAAAAGTGTTTTGATACAGAGAGGTAAGAAGGAGAGGGATGTTCCAGGGAGAAAGGGATGTTATTAATAAAGGCAAAGGCTCAGAGCACAAGGAATCTGGAAACCTGGATTTTAGTCCTGCACCTTCCACTATAACCAGCTGTACATGTTTGGGATGATCTCATTGGCAAGCATACAGGACTGAATTAGATCAGTGGCTCTCACCACTGGCTCCTGCCTTAGGTGCATGAAAAAATGATTTCTGGGTCTCACACTGGAATAGTTAAATCAGAATTCCTTTGGATGAGATCAGCATCAGCTTTTTTTTTTTTTAATGTTTATTTATTTATCTTGAGAGAGAGAGCACATTCACATGAGCAGGGGAGGGACAGAGAGATAGAGGGAGAGAATCCCAAACAGGCTCTGCCTGTCAGTGCAGATCCCGAAGCAGGGCTCAAACTCACGAACCGTGAGATCATGACCTGAGCCGAAATCAAGAGTCAGATGCTTAACCGACTGAGCCACCCAGGGGCCCTGAGTATCAGCTTTACATCAACCTTATTATGATACATTTCACATACAATACAATACACCCACTTTATTGTACAGTTTCGAGGACTTTTGACAATGCGCATACTTGAGGAACTGCCTCCACCACAGGAAGTTTCCCTCAGCCCCTTAGCTGTAGTTCTTCCACCTTCATCCCCAGGCAATCACTGATCCATCCGCTTTCTGTTGCTATAGATTAGGTTTGCCTTTTCCAGATTTTCATCTGAAAGGGCTCAAATAATAAGCATTCTTTCATCTGGCTATTTGAGATTTCAATGTTTTTTTAAACTTCCCTGGATGATTTTAATGAGGAGCAATAGACTGGATAATCTCTCAGGATCCTTCTAGCCCCAAAAATATCATGGTTTCATCTGCTAGGCTAGAGATATTTTATAAAAATTGCATTTTAGTAATAATAAGTATGACTGCTGTCATTGTAATAATTATGATAACACTAACACTAATGCTTATTGAGCTTTTCCTATGTGCTCAGGCACTGTGCTGTTACTCATCTGTATTTTCCTATCTAAATCCCTACAGCAGGAATTAACCTCTGAGGGGGTAGGTGCTAATATTGTTCCTGATAATAGGGATGGAAACTAATCTTTAGGGAGATTAAGTAACCTGTTCAGGGCCAAGAAGCTAGTTAGCAAGTGGTGGGATAAGGATTCAAATCCAGATTTCCCTCCAATAAACAGAGACTTTACTTTTAATCAAGATGCTACAAAAGCATCTTCCCACAAAGTGAAGTTTCAGCCCCCACTACTTCAGAAGAAGTGAAAGTGATACCAGATGAATGCTTTCAGCTTGTTTATGGGTTCCAGCTGGGGAGAAGAAACTAATTTAAAGGTACATTTAGCAAGAAAGACTTAAGGCAAAGAGCCTTGCACCTTAACATGAAAAGTAAGCCTGTTTGTTGGGAGCGTCAAATGACAGTGAAGACTACAGTGATGCAGGAAGAGAGAAACGGGGCAGAGGCTGCATCCACGCATGTCTGCTGAGATGTATACAAAACAGAGATAGCAAGAGCGCATCTACTGATTTCCCTCCAGTGAAGGGAATAACCTCAGATTTCAGTCCACATATACACCAAAAAAAAAACCTTTTTTTTTACTTTTCAAAGTAAACATCCACTGTCACTATGAACAATGAACAATGAGTCTTATTCTGTGGTAGGGAAATCTTCCCACAGTACCTGGCAGGTGATCAAATACCTCCCTGCTTCTGCAAGTCTATTTGAGCCTGTGAGTCTTAGCAGACCTGCTTGGTTGGTTATAGTCTATGCTTCCTATAAATTTACTAGTCGTTAAAAAAAAAAAAATCATGGGCAAAATGAAAATGTATGTCCTCCTTAAGTTGCATTCATCCGTGACAGCCAAATCAAAGTCCTTTTAGCTGAGATCCTCCCAATTCCAGGTAGGAGAATATTGACAATTATTTTGTGATCACCTAAAACAAACAGGGTCCTATTTAAATGCTGGCTGCCAAGCCAAGAGCAAAGCTAAGGCCTCAGCCCACCTACCTGTTTGTCCACTGGGTGACAGTGTTGATCCATCTGATACAAGTGTGCTTTGTCTCTGGGCCAAAAACCTGCGGGGAAAGATTGCAGCCAGATGGCTTTCTGAGGGCCTTGGGGAATGGCTCTGTCTTTCTTCTCAGAGCATGGCAGAATCATTGTTTTCTTTATTTTTCAAGGAAAAAATGTGAGGTGTAGAATTGTTCCAATGTTGCCACTTTTCTTTGGGCAAAGTGGTACAGAGAAGGGAGGTGATTGTCCATAATATATTAACCCTCATTTTCCTCACAATGTAACAAAGGCAAAAAGCCTGCAAAGAGCACTGTGAAAACCCAGCTGAAAATCCATTTCAGCTGTTTACTTAGATGCATTGGGATGGATCAATTCTTTACCCAAGGTGTTCACTCATATACAAATGTGCTAGTTGATGGGATTTGCATTGCCCACAGCTCTAAAGAGGGACAAGATTGTGGAGAATCATTTCCAATTTGCCAGGGCACAGTTTTACATTGTTCCATCTGTTCTGACGTGATCCCTGTCTTCAAGAGGAGAAATAGATAAGCTAGAACAAATACTGTAGTAAGATTTGATGTGATCAGTAGAATGATGGAGGTATGTTATAATACAAGAGAGGAAAGTGGATGATGGAACTATCCATACTCCTACTTTAAAAGGACAAGACAGAAAGTGAGTTGACTCTTTGCTTCAAGATGCTAAGAGGGTTGGTTTGTGCAATTTTTTGTTCTCTTCTGCTCCTCACCCCTAACATGGCAAGGACAATGATTTAAAATATGGGGACTCCTCATTATATAGTGAGCAATAAAGTCATGTTAATGTGGTACTCTGTTCCAAACTCTTTTTTAGTCAGGTTGAAAGACTAAAATAGAATGAATTATCGATTTAAGAAAATTTAGCATCTAACAAGTTTTTTTCCCCCCTCCTTTGCTTTATTTATATTGCTTGGTCAGATCTATTTGTGCTGATAAGTTAGCACATTTATATTTTATTATTACACTTAACATAACAAAGCTTTGGGGTTTCTTTCATACTTAAAAATACACTAAAACTGCAGTAGTATTTTCTTAGGGAGTTGTGCTGGAGTTCTGAGGCCTTCAAGTGTGGGTTAGAAATACAAACACATTGTCTGGCTGCTTGAAGATTGGGCTTTCACTCTCTAGGACTCACATAAACATGGAGCAACATGGAACAAGGGGCCATAGAAGCCAGAATGTGAAGCTCTTTAGCTGTAAACGACTTCCTTGTCACTGCCCTTTGGACACTTAAAGGCCTCTCTAGGCCATTCAGACAGCATGGACCTATTTAGGGCAAACTATAACCACAAGCATTATGTTATTCTCTTCAGTGCATATTAAGAACATTTTATCAGAGCTTTGGTATTCTCTACTCAGCAGGGATCTACCATTTCATCAGCAGGGAGAGTAAAAGGATTTATAAGAGGTGGCTTTGAGCAGGGGAAGTTGAGAACTTTCTGGGACTCACCAGAGCAGAATGGATTCTCCTAGGAAGCAGAGCCAATCTGCAGTGTGTCCCACTGTGTCTGTGTGCTCCACCAGCGAGGGATGGTGAAAGCAAACAGAGAATGAGGTAGAGGTGTGCACCCACAGGAGCTCCAGGAACACCCTATCTGTTTATCTCTGTGGGCATGTGCACAAGATGTGTTCTTCCTCCAATTTCTTCCTCCTTCTTCATTTTCTAATGAAGCCTCTTTGGAGGCTTACTGGCTGCTCTGTGAGAGGCCAGGACCAAAGATTATTCGAGAGGAATGTTCTAGAGTAGGTGGACCCTATGCTCGCCTTGGCTAGATAAATATCAAATCATTCGGAACACCCAAGAAATCAATCTGAGGACTAAGAGAATAAACTTCACAGCCAGAGGGAGAAAAGAGGCCACATGTTGGAAGTACAGATAGACTTCAATCCAAGTCTGACCCCCTTATACTCTGCAGGTACTTTGTTACTAGGGCAAGTGTGCCTGAGAGCCAGAGCAGCAGTGGTGCCTTCCCCACAGAAGACCAGCACTAAGCATCCCTCTCCTGCATTCACCAAATTCACCGACTGCCGGGTGCTGCAAAGCTTCAGCTGTAGTAAAAAGAATCTAGCCTCTTCTAACAAGCAGACCAAAACTACAGTTTCACCTAGTTAAAACTCACAACACACTGGACAAAGTCCAAACACTCCCCACTGCTGGTAAAGAGAAATTCTGCGAAGGACTGACCTGAGGGAAAGAGCAACCAAAACACAACAGCAGAGTGCACATAGCATACACCAGAAACACTTCCTGAAGCACCAGGCCCAGGACAGAAGAGCCCAGACCTCTTCTTAATACAGCATTACTCTCAGGAACAGGAAACATAACAGTATTTCCTAACACAGAGAAGACAGAGACCTAGACAAAATGCCAAGACAGAGGAATTCATCCCAAAAGAAAGAGCAAGAAAAGGTCACAGCCAGGGATCTAATCAAAACAGATATAAGTAATATGCCTGAGCCATAATTTAAAACAACAATCGTAAGGATACCAGTTGGGCTTCAGAAAAGCATAGAAGACACCAGGGAGTCCCTTACCACAGAGATAAAAGTTCCAAAAACTAGCCAGGCTGAAATAAAAAATGCTATAACCAAGATTCAAAACCGACTGGGAGTAATGAATACAAGGATGGAAGACACAGAGGAACAAATATGGGACATAGAAGATAAAATTATGGGGAAAAAATGAAGCTAAAAAGAAGAGGGAAGGAAAAATATTGGATCACAAAGGTAGACTTAGGGAACTCAGTGACTACATAAAGTATAATAACATTCATAACATAGGACTCCCAGAAGAAGACAGGAAAGAAGGGGAAGAAGAATTAATTGAGCAAATTATAGCTGAAAGCTTCCCTAATTTGGGAAAGGAAAAAGACATCTAAATCCAGGAGCCACAGAGAACCCTCATCAAAATCAACAAAAGCAGGCCAACACCAAGACGTTTCGTGGTCAAATTTGCAAAATACAAAGATAAGGAAAGAATCCTGAAAGCTGTAAGGGAAAGAAATCCCTAACCTACAAGGGAAGACAATTAAGGTTAGCAGTAGATCTATTCACAGAAATTTAGCAGGCCAGAAGGGAGTGGCATGATTTAGTCAATGTGCTGAATGGGAAAAAATATGCCAAGAATACTTTATCCAGCAAGGCTGTCATTCAGAATAGAAGAAGAGATAAAAGGTTTCCCAGACAAAAACTAAAGGAGTTTGTAACCACTAAACCAGCCCTGCAAGAAATATTAAAGGAGACTCTTTAAGTGGGAAAGAAAGACCAAAAGCAACAAAAACTAGAAAGGAACAGAAAAAATCTCCAGGAACATTGACTTTACAGGTAATACAATGGGATTAAATTCATCATCTATCAATAATCACTGTGAATGTCAAAGGACTAAATGCTCCAATCAAAAGACATAGGGTATCAAAATGGATTAAAAAAAAAAAGACCCATCTAATATGCTGCCTACAAGAGACTCATCTTAGACCTAAAGACACCTGCAGATTAAAAGTGAGGGGATGGAGAATGATTTATCATGCTAATGGATGACAGAAGAAAGCCAGAGAAGCCATACTTATATCAGACAAACTAGATTTTAATTTTTTTTAATGTTTATTTATTTTTGAGAGAGAGAGACAGAGCATGAGCAGGGGAAGGGCACAGAGAGAGGGAGACCCAGAATTCAAAACAGGCTCCAGGCTCTGAGTTGTCAATGCAGAGCTTGATGCAGGACTCAGACCCACGAACAGTGAGATCATGACCTGAGCCAAAGTCAGACGTTCAACCAACTGAGCCACCAGGTACCCCTGGACAAACTAGATTTTAAACCAAAGACTGTAACAAGAGATGAAGGGCACTGTATCATAATAAAGGGGTCTATCCAACAAAAAGATCTAACAATTGTAAATATTTATGCCCCCAATTTGGAACAGCCAAATATATAAATCAATAATAATATAATTGATATTATTATTCAATCAAACTCATTGATAGTAATACAATAATATCAGGAGACTTTAACACCTCAGTTACAGCATGTACAGATCATCTAAGCATAACATCAACAAGAAAACAATGGCTTTGAATGACACACTGGACCAGATGGACTTAACAGATATATTCAGAGTATTTTATCCTAAAGCAGTGGAATACATGTTCTTTTTGAGTGCTAATGGAACATACTCCAGAATAGATCACATACTGGGTCACAAAATCAGGTCTCAACAAATACAAAAAGACTGAGATCATACCATGCATATTTTCCAACCACAACACTATAAAATTTGAAGTCAACCACAAGAAAAAATTTTGGAAGACTGCTAATACATGGAAGTTAAAGAAAATCCTACTAAAGAATGAATGGACTAACCAGGAAATTAAATAAGAAATAAAAAGATACATGGAAGCAAATACAAATGAAAACACAACAGCCCAAAACCTTTGGGATGCAGCAAAGGCAGCCATAAGAGGGAGATATATAGCAATACAGGCCTACCTCAAGAAGCAAGAAAAATCTCAAATATGCAACCTAAACTTACACCTAAAGGAGCTAGAAAAGTAACAACAAATTAAGGTAGAGCAGAAATAAATAATATAGAAGCAAACAAACAAACAAACAAAAAAAAACCAATAGAACAGATCAATGAAGTTAGGAGTTGGTTCTTTGAAATATTTAATTGAATTAATAAACCCCTAGCCAGACTTTTCAAAAGGAAAAAAGAAAGGACCCAAATAGATAAAATCATGAATGAGAGAGAGATCACAACCAACATCATAGAAATACAAACAATTATAAAAGAATATTGTGAAAAATTATATGCCAACAATTGGACAATCTGGAAAGATGGATAAATTGCTAGAAACATACAAACTACCAAAAGTGAAACAGGAAGAAATAGAAAATTTGAACAGACCCATAACCAACAAAGAAATTGAATCAGTAATCAAAAATCTCCCAACAAACAAAAGTCCAGGGCCAGATGGCTTCCCAGGGGGATTCCACCAAACATTTAAAGAATACTTATCCATTGTCTCTCTCTCTCTCTCTCTCTCTCTCTCTCTCTCTCTCTCTCTCTCTCCTTCCCTCCCTCCCTCCTTCTCTCTCTCTCTCTCTCTCTAATTTAAATTCAAGTTAGTTAACATACAGTGTAGTCTTGATTTCAGTAGTAGAACCCAGTGATTCATTTCTTATATGTGACACCCAGTGCTCATCCCAAAAAGTGCCTTCCTTAATGCCCATCACCTATTTAACCCATCCCTTCACTGCCTCCCCTCCATCAACCTTCAGTTCTCTGTATTTAAGAGAAAAAAAAAGAGTAAAATAAAATAAAATAAAATAAAAGAATATCTATTCTTCTCAAACTGTTCCAAAAAATAGAAGTAGAAGGAAAGCTTCATTCTATGAGGCCAACATTACCTTGATTCCAAAAGCAGACAAAGACTTCACTAAAAGGGACAATTACAGGCCAATATCCCTGATGAACATGGACGCACTGTGCATGGAGCCTGCTTGAGATTCTCTCTCTCCTTCTGCCCCTCCTCCCATTTTCTGTCTCTGTAAAATAAAAATAGAAAGAAAGAAATAATTAAGACAATTAGAGTCTAGAGACACTCCAGAACAAAGTTGGTGAAGCAGATAGTCTTTGTGTTTAGCTGGTAAAAATCAATCTCTTATACAAATATAATTTATAACTTAAGTAAAACAAATACCATTTTAGTAATCACAGTTTCCTGGGGCACCTGGGTGGCTCAGTTTGTTGAGCATCTGACTTGTGATCTTAGATCAAATTTTGATCTCAGGGTCTTGAGTTCAGGCCCCAGATGGTCTGTATGCTGGGTATGAGGCCTACTTAAAAAAAAAAAAAATCATAGTTTCCTATTAGAAATTTTTATAATTTCAAGGAAAGAAACCAACCATTCTTGGAACCATTACCACTGACCTTCTATATCCCCAGAAAGCTCTTTGCCCTTTCTAGCAAACAGCCTGAAAAACTCAACTACAGAATAAGTATAAACTTGATGGTAGTTCATATGCAAATATTCATAATCTTTTTTCTTCCTTTTTTTTTTAATTTAAAGAGACCTCTTTAATTTTGCTCAAATTAATTCTGTTCAAATTCCCTATCATTTAGCTATAGAATCCTTTTTTGGTAGAACTGTTAACATTCCACGCTCTAATGTTGCAAATAACAAATCTTCTAGGCTTCTACTTGACAGGAGAGCACTCCATGGGACAAGTAGAGATGACTTAATTGCCCTGACCCAATCCCTCCTTGCCTTCCTGGTCCTTCCACAGGCCTGGGCTACCTTAAGAGGCAACACTAACAAACTTCCAGTTATAAATAAATATGTTATGAGGATGAAAAGTACAGCATAGGGGATATTGTCAATAGTATTATGATAACATTGTATGGTGACTACACTCACTGCAGTGAGCATAGCATATATACAGATTTGTCCAATCACTGTTGTAAACCTGAAACTAATATAACATTTTATGTCATAAACTATACTTCAATAAAAGAAGAAAAAAGAGCAACACTAGAGCACCCCAGGCAGTGATTAAAACAAATCAGGGCCAAGCAGGCAGGGAGCTGTGATCTGTCAGGGATGAGGCTTAAAGGGGGGACACAGAGGAAGGGGAATCACTTGGGGATCAGTGCTGCTGTCTGGTCAGAGTAACTAGAGTGTGCCTAATCTTATTTCTCAAGTCTAAGTTGCTGAGTGTCTGAATGTCTGTCTTGTCAAATACTCTGATTTGTTATTGAACTGCCTGCTGGGACTTGCTTCAGTAATAATGTGTAGCCATTGTTGAATTAAAAGACACAGGGCTTAGAATTTTGTCTCCTTACCAAAAAATGAATAAATAAGTAAGAGTGAGGAAGGATGATCTGCAAATAGGAAAAACATTTCTTTTTAGTTCTTTTGATCTGGATCATGAAGGAGTGAAGATATTTCAGAGAGCATTCCTTGTTGAGGCCTCCTCTGGGAATGCTGGCTTTCCTTGGTGCTCTGCCATGAATCCTTTTCAAACTCAACACACTCACTCCCTGTAGGCTACTGACACCCAGAGCTCCAACCCTGGTCCCAGCTTCTTACCTGACCCATATACCTGTGCCTCTTGGTTCACCCCACTCAGAGGTGTTTTGGATAGTTCAGACTCAACATGTCCAAGACAAAATCCATCTGGATCATAAAGTGTAAGGTGGGGAAGATGTGAGGATAGTTACAGAAGATGAGACTAAGCCATATCATGCTAGTGAGTCATGAGGGGAAAGAGAAGAAGTGGGTGAGGGAGGAGGGAGAGCCAGAGGAAGAGGGGGAGGGGGAACAGGAGGAGAAAGGAGAAGAAGAGGAGAGAGGAGGAGGAGAAAGAGGGGGGAGGAAGAGGGCAAAGAAAAAGGGAAGGGGAGAGAAGAGGAAGGCAAGGAGGAGGGGTACAGAAAGGAGGAAAAGCATGAACTTTATCCTAAGAGGAATGAGGAACACTGAAGTATTTTAAATAGGGAGTGACATGAGTATATAGCCATGGTTTAGAAAGATCACTATCAGTCCAATATAGATAATGAATTGGAGGGAGACAAAACTGTGGGCAGGGAGAACTTTTAGGTAGCTTTTGAGACAGTGTGAGAGAGGAAGTAGGCAGTGGATCCAGAGCAGTGACTCTGCATGAGACTGTTGGAGAGGGAATGGAGTGCCTTAGTGGACATCAAGGTGATACAAGTGTTGATGCCCATAATCCTAGGAAAACTCTAGGGAACAGAGCCAGAGCTGCTTGGTCACCTGCCCTCTCTCCACCTAAAGAGTCTCATCTCACACCAAACCTCCTTTATTCCTTCCTTACACAGAATATTGAGTGCCTACTATGTGCTAAACACTATATAGTAAGGAAAAAGAGTGATAGTGAGACAGAGGGACAACAGAAAAGGGTGGCCCCAGCATGCTGCTTAAAAGCTCTGGGTTTTGTTTTAATTAAGGAGACTGTTACCTGTAAGAATTCACTCATTCATTTGTTCTTTCTTTCTCTCCTTCCTTCCTTCCTTCCCTCCTTTCTCCCCCCCATCCCCTAACAAGTCATTAGAATACAAAATCATATGCTCTCATAAAATCTAAAAGGATCCCAGGTGGGTCCCTACATCCAGCAAGAGTATTTTTGTTGATATGTATTTGTATTTGATGAAGTCCTGATTAAGTGCTGTGGGTTTTTTAAAAAATGTTTTATTTATTTATTTATTTGAGAGAGAGAGAAAAGATGAGATGGGCCCGGGCAGAGAGAGAGAGAGGGAGAGAGAGAATCCTAAGCAGTCTCCACACTGTCAATGCAGAGCCTGATGTGGGGCTTAATCTCATGAACTACAAGATCATGACCTGAGCCAAAATCAGGAGTCCAACACTTAACTGACTGAGCCACCCAGGCACCCCAAGTGCTGTGTTTTAAAAAGACCTCTTGGACGAACCTTGAAAACGTGCTAAGTGAAAGAATCCAGACACAAGAGGCCACATACTGTATGGTTCCACATATATGAAATGTCCAGAATAGGCAGATCCTTTCCAGAGGTGGGTAAAGAGGAAATGAGGAGTGACTCCCAGCAGGGATGGGCTTTCTTTTAGGGGGATGAGAATGTTCTGGAATCAGATAGTGGTGATGGTTGTACAACACTGTGAATATACTAAAACCCACGGAATTGTACAATTTAAAATGGAGTTGTAATTAGTTCATATAGCTTTCTTTTTTTTAAAGGACCTCTTCCCCATGCCACCTTCAAAAGAAAAAAAAAAAAGAAAAAGAAATACCAAGAAGGATAGAATGTAGTTATAGATCAAGGTTAAGAGTCATAAAAATTATTTTTGCTGTAGACAATATGAATTAGGTCTCATGTAGAGCTATACTAAGAGCACACGAACTAGAAAACTGTTCGGTTCAGCCAGCTAATGTTCCTGCATAAACTATTCTGTACCAAAGTTCAAAGTCTTCCTTTCTTTCTGAATTTCTAAATGTAACTTCTAATCATAAACACAGTGAATAATAAGAGGCAGTGACAGTGAAAGAAACTGATGTTTTTCTAGTTTACCTTTCATTCTATTTTATGGGCATGAAGGCATATGTTTTTTAATTTATTAAGGATCTTTGGCTGCAAGCAACAGAAACCAATTCTGACTAATATAAGGGGTAGGGGAATGGTGTTTGAAGGATTTAGGGTAATCCACAGAATCAAAGACAGACTTCATTAGCTCCTTTGTAAGACCCTGGCTGGCTGCCTTAGGAGCAAGGGCAGCTGCAAGGACCTCAGCAGCAGTCACGTGCACTGCCACCAGATGGCATCAGTTTTTAGTGCTGTCCCACTCAGTTCTTTGTTTTGTTTTTCAATTTTATTTTATTTTAGAGAGACAGAGAGAGTGCACGAGAAGGGGAGAGGGGCAGAGGAAGAGAGAGAGAATCTTAAGCAGCTCCATGCTCAGTGCAGAGCCTGTTGCAGGGCTCGATCACATGACTCTGAGACCATGACCTGAGCCGAAATCAAGAGTGGGAAGTTCAACCAACAGAGTCATTCAGGCACCCCTTGTCCATCTAAGTTTGACTATATTTCCTATGCAGTCTATAAGAGATAAAGTCTGATTGGCCTAACCTCAATCACATGCAAAATACATTCAAAGATCATATGTGTAGCCATGAACTCTAGTTTTGAAAAAGTCTTAGTATGTGCATATCCAAATTCCAAAGTGTAATATGAATGGAGAAGCATAGCCATTGGGAGTTGGATGATTTTGAAAATTTGCTTCCTTCCTATCATGCTTCTAGTTGGGAAAGCTGTATGACCCCTCTGTCTGGGGTCTTACTGTGTGAAGTATTGAGAGTGAAATTGCTCTTTACGTTTCTAAGTAAATTACAGTGTCACTATGTTTCCCTGCCTGGTAACATAGAGACTGGGTAGCAGAATTGAGGAAATGAGGCTTAGGCAGGGAGAAGTGGTGCAAACAGCTTTAGTCTCAACACCTTATGCAGGAGGAGCCATAAAAGATGGACCTTGGAGACATAATTACTTATTTTTATGGGCTCCTATTTCTCCTCCAAGGAAAAAAAAATACTGTGTAGAGTTTAAGAAAAGAATCAACCTGAATAAAACCAACTAATTAGGCAATTATAAATAACTGAATTTTTCATTCTGTTTTCTTTCCAAATCCAGCACCTACTTAAGACATGGCTTTGAAACCTTTAGAGTTAATTTTAAGTATGTGAATCTGGTGTAGTGAAAACTAAGAAAAATATCTAGAAGCAGCTTGTTTAGGCATGTCTGGTTTGACTCTGAGGAATTACAATGCAGGTTCTTTTGGCTAGGAGTCTTATCCTATAAAGCTGCGTGCATGGGTCTTCTGGCTGGCTCTTTGGTGGAGCAGGCAGCTCTTGATCTTGGGGTTGTGAGTTTGAGCCCCACTTTGGGGTTAGAGTTTGCTTTTTTAAAATAAAGTTGCATGCAGAAAATTCTCCTGTGACTGGGGCGCCTGGGTGGCTCAGTCGGTTGAACATCCAACTCTTGATTTCGGCTCAGGTCATGACTTCATGATTCATGGGATTGAGCCCCAAATCAGGTACTGTGCTGACAGCCAAGAGACTGCTTGGGATTGTCTCTCCCCCCCCCCCCCCCACTCTCTGTCTCTCCTCAGCTCTTAGGCCTGAGTGCACATATGTGCTCTATTCCTCTCACAAAAATAAGTAAACATTAAAAAAAAAAAAAGAGTTGACTTAAAAAAAAAGAAAAAGAAATTCTCCTATGACTATATGGCAAGTCAGGAAAGCATGTGATTATCAAAGTTAGTTTAAGAACTAGTGATCAAACTTACTAGTAAGATACATAGATTTTGTAATGCTGACTTTAGGGAAAAGTCACAATGTTATAAAGGATGGCTAATCACAGATTAGAAGGGAAGTGAAACTTCTCTCTTAGTGTGGATAAATTTATAACTTCCCTCACCAAATCCTACCAGCAAATTTGTTGTAGGGGCAACCAATCACCCTATTTTCTCATTTCTAGTTTCTGATTTTAGAGGCATATTTGATCAGGTGCTTATATATCTTCTATCTACAACCCAAAAGAAGCAATTTTTTCTTACAAAAGACCATGGGAGTAAAACCAATACCTACAAAAGAAGTATGAAAATCTTACTGATTTTCATATCAGTATCTGATATCACAACAGTTATTTCAAAATCAGGGAAACCCCAATAGATAGCTATTCCTTATCCATTCTTGGAAGACTATAATGCTTCTGTACTTTAAAAGCCAACACAGCTTAGTAACCATTACAAAAATTAGAACAGTGATCAAAATTTTGATGAAATGAGAACATAAGCCTTGGGGGCAGAAACTTGAGTTTGAGAAGCACCTGGATGGCTCAGTCTGTTAAGTGTCTGACTCTTGATTTTGGCTCAGGTCATGACCTCGTGGTTCTTGAATTTGAGCCCCCACATCAGGCTCTGCATTGACAGTGTGGGACCTGCTTGGGATTCTCTCTCTTTCCCTCTCTCTCTGCCTCTCCCCTGCTCTCTCTCTCAAAATAAATAAACATTAAAAAAAAAAAGCCACCTAAATCAGATTACAGCACTACTCTGCTCAGAACCCTCTAATAGGTACTCATCACTCTTAAAGTAAAATCCCAGATCTTTTCTCTGGACCACAAGTCTTTGTGTAATCTGACCCTCCCTCTCTTCCACTTCCCCACTTGCTCCCCTTGCTGTTCCCCTTTGGAGCCTTTACACATGGTGCTGTCTTTGCTGGTTGTTCTCCAGATAGTTGCACAGTTTATTCTCTCATGTAATCAGGTCTTAAGCAAAGGTTATACTCCCTCAGTGGCCTTTCTTTTCTGTTCTGTCTAAAAGATCCCTTTTCACTCTCCATTCCTTACCTGCTTTATTTGGTTTATAGCACTGATCACTACTTGTTTTATTATCTGATCCCCACAATGAGGGCAGGGACTTTGTCTGTTTGGTTCATTCCTGCATCCCAGTGCCTAGAAAGGTGCCCAGAAAAATAGTAGATTTTCTTTTTTCTTTTTTAAAAGAATTTATTTTATTTATTAATTTATTTTTTTAGAGAGAGAGAGAGAGAGAGAGAGCACATGTGCACGAGTGGAGGAGGGACAGAGGGAGAGGGAGAGGGAGAGAGAGAATCTTAAGCAGGATCCACTCCCAGAATGGAGCCCAATGCAGGACTCAATCCCATGAACCATGAGATCATGACCTGAGCTGAAATCAAGAGTCACTTAACTGACTGAGCCACCCAGGCATCCCTAAGATTTTATTTTATTATTCTTTTTTAAATGTTTATTTTATTTTTGAGAGAGAGAGAGAGAATAGGGGAGGACAGAGAGAGAGAAGGAAACAGAGGATCTGAAGCAGGCTCCACGCTGACAGCATACAGCTTGACGCAGGGCTTGAACTCACAAACCGTGAGATCATGACCTGAGCTGAAAGAAATCAGATGCTTAACTGACTGAACCACCCAGGCGCTCCCCTAAGATTTTATTTTTAAGTAATCTTTACACCCAACGTCCAGCTCGAACTCATAACCCTGAGATCAAGAGTTGCATGCTTTACCGACTGAACACCCCAGCACCCCCCAAATAGATTTTCAATAAATAATTTTTGATAGAGTGAATGAACATTCACCATTCCTTCCATCAGGAATGACAAACATATTTTTACTTTGCTTTGCGCCTTTCATTTATTAACCAAGCCTTTGCCCCAGCTTTTGGCAAGGACAAAAGGCAGGACTTCTACAAGGAAAAGAATATCTGCTGTGAATCCTGGCAACAATCCTAGGAGGTGATGATGCTGTTTCTTTTTAACATAGGGAGTTCAAGGAGGTTACAAACCTGAGATGTGGAGCTGAGATCGGAGCCCAGGTGCCTGGACTCATAGTCCAAAGTGTAGAATAGGAAGTGTCTGTTGGCAGCATTACGATGCAGTACAAGGGCAGATAGGGTAGAAATGGCCTTCTCTTTGTTTTCATGTAAATGAGACATTTTAGGATTCTTGGGAGAGAGTGTTTTGGAGGTCTCCTCACTCTACTAACACATATCCCTTTTCTGGTCTCTATTTGAATGAGAGTTGCTATCTGGAAGCATATTGGGAAGGATTCCTTAAGAGTACATGGTGAGAAAGAGGTAAAAGATCTGTAGGCTGAAAACTATAGAAAGCTTATGAAAGAACTGAAGAAGACACGAAGAAATGAAAAAACATTCCATGCTCGTGGATTGGAAGAACAAATATTGTTAAAATGTCAACGCTACCCAAAGCAATCTACACATTCAATGCAATCCCTATCAAAATAGCACCAGCATTCTTCACAGAGCTAGAACAAACAATCTTAAAATTTGTATGGAACCACAGAAGACCTCAAATAGCCCAAATAATGTTGAAAAAAGCAAACCAAAGCTGGAGGCATTACAATCCCGGATTTTAGCCTGTACTAAAAAGCTGTAATCATCAAGACAGTATACCATTGGCACAAAAACAGACACATAGACCAATGGAATAGAATAGAGAACCCAGAAATGGACCCACAAATGTATGGCCAATTAATCTTTAACAAAGCAGGAAAGAATATCCAACGGAAAAAATACAGTCTCTTCAGCAAATGGTGTTGGGAAAACTGGACAGCTACATGCAGAAGAATGAACCTGGACCACTTTCTTACACCATACACAGAAATAAACTCAAAATGGATGAAAGACCTAAATGTAAGACAGGAAACTATCACAATCCTACAGGAGAAAAGAGGCAACAACCTCTTTGACCTTGGCCACAGCAACTTCTTGCCTGACATGTCTCCAAAGGAAGAGAAATAAAAGCAAAAGTGAACTATTGGGACTTCATCAAGATAAAAAGCTTCTGCCCAGCAAAGGAAACAATCAACAAAACTAAAAGGCAGCCAGTGGAATGGGAGAAGATACTTGCAAATGACATATCAGGTAAAGGGTTAGTATCCAAAATGTATAAAGAATTTACCAAATTCAACACCCAATAAACTAATAATCCAGGGAAGAAATGGGCAGTAGACATGAATAGACACTTTTCCAAAGAAGACATCCAGATGGCTAACAGACACATGAAGAGATGCTCAACATCATTCATCATCAGGGAAATACAAATCAAAACCACATTAGATACCACCTCACACTGGTCAGAGTGGCTAAAATTAATAATTCAGGAAACAACAAATGTTGGTAAGGATGTGGAGAAAGGGGAACAATTTTGCACTGCTGATGGGAATGTAAACTGGTGCAGCCACTCTGGAAAAAAGTGTGGAAGTTCCTCAAAAAATTAAAAATAGAATTACCCTATGACCCAGCAATAGCACTACTAGAAATTTATCCAAAGGATACAGGAGTGATGATTCATAGGGGCATATGTATCCCAATGTTTATAGCAGCGCTATCAACAATAGCCACACTATGGAAAGAGCCCAGATATTTATAAACTGATGAATGGATAAAGAAGATGTGATATATACACACACACACACATACACACACACACACACACACACACACACACACACAACGGAATACTACTTAGCGATAGAAAAAAAGAATGAAATCTTGCCATTTGCAACCACATGGATGAAACTGAAGGGTATTATGCTAAGTGAAATAAATCAGTCAGAGAAAGACAGATATCATATGTTTTCACTTATATGTGGAGTTTTAGGAATTTAACAGAAGAACATAAGGGAATAGAAGGAAAAATAAGTTACAAAATAGAGAGGGAGGCAAACCATAAAAGACTCTTAAATACAGAGAACAAACTGAGGGTTGATGGACGTGGGAGGTTTGGGGGGGAGTGGGGAAAATAGCTGGTGGGCATTGAGGAGGGCATTTGTTGGGATGAGCACTGGATGTTGTATGTAAGTGATGAATCATGGGAATCTACTTCCGAAGTCAAGACTACACTGTAAAACTGT
This sequence comes from Acinonyx jubatus, assembly GCF_027475565.1. NCBI lineage: Eukaryota > Metazoa > Chordata > Mammalia > Carnivora > Felidae > Acinonyx > Acinonyx jubatus. Next base: position 114,368,308 of record NC_069387.1, on the reverse strand, counting down.
ATGTTAGCTAACTTGACAAAAAATTACTAAAAAGAAAGAGTAAGTGATGAGTGCTTTAGAGGGTAGTTAGAACCTCTCCTTTCATTTAGTCACTAGGTCAATATTTGGTCACCACAAGGCTAATATATTTAGTTTGAGAGAGCAAATCAGGGACTGTTTGCTTGGTTTGAGCAGTTTGGACAAGTCTTTCAATTGCATTCAACTGCTGGAACAATGATATAACCAGTGTGGTTTAAACATTTCACCTCTCAGCATAGCCAGCCAGGTTAAATGGGACAGACTAGATCCCACTAGATAATTAGTATATCTTTTCAGTTTATAAAGGGTTTTTGCAAAGATTCTCACACTGATCTGATGAGTATAGGGAACTTAAACATTGAGGACAGTGGGACAGGTCGGGGCGGGAGGAAGCAAATGTTTAAATGAGATTACCAGTTTAATATGTGAATGAACAATGCACAGAGGAAATTGATTGCCTACTTAATTGACTTCTTTTAGGAATCTAGTGATTAAATTAAATACAAACTGAGGGGATTATGCTTCTTGAAGTGGAAATTAGGATTCTTGTGTGCATGCATGCATTTATGCGCATGTGTGTTCTTGTATGTGATGACCTATGCCAGAAAAGAAGATAAAATGGACAAAATACATAGAACAAACACCTAATTTGAAGTAAAAAAGCCTTTTTGGAGAACCTAATCTATTATTTTTTCTTGCTAAGAGTCTTGGGCTCTTGGGCTAGACACTGAACTTATTTGAAAGCCACTTTTCTCATCTATAACATAAGAATACTTATTTCACAAAGGAAATTGTTGTGTCTAGTACGAAGACCACTCAGTAAATGTGTATTGAATTAAAAATTCTTTCCATTTGTTCACCATTAATTATTAACAAACAAGATATTGTAAAGTCATAGCTCATTTGGATTTTTTGAATGGTTATTCAAGTATTCTTCGTAGACTTCATTTTTATTATATTTTCAAGATGTATTCATTCCTAAGATATCTTGGCATATGTAATAAACCAAAAAGAAATATAAATAAATAGGAGGCACACAACAAGGTACAAACCAGACTAAATAAATATGTCTTACATCCTTCCCTGAAAGTCAGGACTTGACTGTTACTCCATAGAAAACATCTTTGCTTTGGTAGCTGTAGGAACTCAATGGAAGCCCCATATTCTGTTTACTGAACAACAGATGAAATCCTCAAACTTCTTCAGGGCACTCACAACTCAGGTAGATGGATTTTCATGTCTATAGCCAACCAAAATAAACAAAAAGATCCATTGATGTGGTTAATAATACTATTTAAACACTAGCTTCTTATGGCAACAGCTGAGATTAGGTAAATACTCACAAACTAAGAGAAATGCCATGGCTTAGGAAGCAGACTTGAAGACAGAGGCACTACTAAAAATCTGGCAAAAAATTTCCATTAGAATACAAGAGCAGCCCTTGGAGCACCTGGGTGGCTCAGTCAGTTGAACATCCAGCTCTTGATTTTGGGTCAGGTCACAATCCCAGGGTCGTGTCATTGAGCCCCGTGTCAGGCTCAAGCTGAGTGCGGATCCTGCTTAAGATCCTCTCTCTCTCTCTCCCTCTGCACCTGCCCTGCTCATGCCCTCTCTCTCTCTGTCTCTCTAAAATAAAAAAATAAATAAGAATAAAAACAAGAATACAACAGTAGCCCAAATCATCATAAGCATCCAAATCATCATAAGCATTTGACATGTATTAATCTCATCTTACTGTCATTGCAAACTTCTAAGCCAAGTGTCTGTAAAGTGGGAATACTCCACAAAACCTGGTACTCAGGAAGAACTACTGAGTTAGAATGTTAGAACAAAATGAGGAATCAGAATAGAACCATTTATTATAACACTAATAGTTAAAGAATTACTATTATGCCAAGTCTTCATGTAAGCATGTCACTGACCCTGTAAAATAGGAATAATTGTCCTCTAAGAGCGAGGGACCTGCAGCTCGGAGAGAGGACCACAGGTGTCAAGTGGTAGAAGACCAGGAATTTTAACCCAGTTGTTCTCACTCCAACCCAAGTGTTCCCCCCACTGTATTTCAGCAGCCCCCACAGGGTCAGTTTTGGTTGGATCGCTGTGAGGGCCAAAACAGCAGACCTGGTCTTGGAGATCAAAGAGGGCCTAATAGATTTTCTCAGTCCAGTATAATTTGGCATCTGCCTCTGTCACACCACTGTCTGAACTTGTAGGTTCCAAGTCTAAGTTTATTCTTTGGATCTTTCTTGACACCTCTGCATCATTTTGCACTGATCATGCTCTTCTTGAAACCCTCTACTTCTTCGGCTTCTATGTCACATGTTGTATTTCTATCCCTATGCTTTATTTATTTATTTACTTATTTATTTTTGAGAGAGGGAGAAGGGACAAAGAGGAGAGAGAGAGAATCCCAAGCAGGCTCTGCACTGTCAGTGCAGAGCCCAAGACGGGGCTCAAACTCGCAAACTGTGAGATCATTACCTCAGCGGAAATCAAGAGTCAGACACTTAACCAACTGAGCCACCTACGTGCCCCTGACCCTTGGTTTTTATACTACAGACTTAGCCTGGATAATAACGTATTTATTGAATGCTCCTTATGTGGCAGGCATTGTCCCAGTCCCTTTACACGCCTTCACACGTATTATTTAATCTTCATGATAATCCTATGAATCAGGTGGTACTATTGCCTCTTTTGAAAAGTCAAGGAAATTTAGCAACAAAAGAAAATATAGATAAACTGGACTCCATCAAAATTTATGATGTTTGTGCATCAAAGGACACTATCATGAGTGAAAAGACAGCTCACAGAAGGGGAGAAGATATCTGCAAAGCATATGCCTGATAAATGATTAATATCCAGAATATATAAAGGACAACAAAAATAAATAACCCTATTTTAACAATGGGCAAAGGATTTGAACTCAGACATTTTTCCAAAAAATATATACAAATGGACTCATCTTTCTCAATTTTTTAGCAGCAACTGACATGTTAATCACTGCCTCTTCTATAAAATAATTTCTTCATTCGCCTTCCAGGACACCACTCCTTCTGTGTCACTAATTGCTCCTTCTCAGTCTCCTTTTTAGGTTCCTTTTGATCTCCTGGCCTATGAACCATAGGTTCCCCAAAGATTTCAGTGTGCTGACCCCTCTGACTTATGCTCACAACTTTAAACACCACCCAAAATACTGACATCTCCTACTCTGGATCTTTCTCTTGAACTTAGATTCACATATTCAATTGCCTATCCAGCATTTCCACCTAATGATTAATAAGTATTTTATTTAAAAAAATTTTTAACGTTTATTTATTATTGAGAGACAGAGAGAGACAGAGAATGAGCATGGCGGGAGGTGGCGGGGGGTGGGCAGAGAGAGAAAGAGACAAAGAATCCGAAACAGGCTCCAGGCTCTGATCTGTCAGCACAGAGCCTGACACGGGGCTCAAACCCAAAAACCACGAGATCATGACCTGAGCCGAAGCCAGATGCTTAACTGACTGAGCCACCCAGGCGCCCCAATTAATAACTATTTTACATTTAACCAATCCCAAACCAGCTCAATTTCTACCCAAACTTCACTTGGTGCTCCATCTCAGGAAATGACAACTCTGTTCCTCCAGTTGCTCAGGCCAAAAACCTCAGAATCATCTAGACTTCTTTCTTGTACTGCACATACATTGCATCTGCAAATCCTATTGGCTCTATCTTCAACATATATATCCAGACTTGGATTGCTCCTCAAGACCTTCACTACCAATGAGCACCATCCGTCACATAGCTTACTGCATTAGCCAACAGATGTCCCTTTCCCCATCCTTGTCAGACTTCCACACAGAAGAATGCTTTTTAAACTTAATATTTTTGAAACCTGAGTCAAGTCTTGTCAGTCTACTGCTTAACACCCTCCAATGGCTTCCTATCTCAAAGCAAAGCATATACATTACAAGGCCCTCCTCGACCAGCCAGCCCCTTTCTCGAGGAGTTTCACTTACCTCTTCTCTGCTGTTCTTGTCTCAAGGCCCTTTCACTTACAGCTTTCGTGTGGCTGGTTCCCTCACTCCCTTCAAACGTGACTGCCTTGTATAAAAAGCACTCTACATCCTCCATATTCCTCTTCCCTGGCTTTGTTTTCTGTGGAGCATTTACCGCCATCTAACTCCCAATATATTGTCCGGCTCTCCCCTCTAGTATTCACCTTGTTCACTGCTCTGCCCTGAGCACGAGAATAGTGCCTGGCATGCAGCACACACTCAAACTGAATGGCCACTATAGCCTTAGTTAAAATATGAGGGAGGGAGTGCAACTTACAGAGTTTCAATTCATGTAGGTTATGTGCTAGATAGAAAAATTATTCAGAACATGTTACCCATGGGGAAAATAATATCAGGGGTCCTAGCTTGATAAAATGCTGGGCACCTCTGGATTAGATTACTCTAGGTTTTCAATTTTAACTGAACTTCAACTCAATATGATTTCAGAAAGGAGAATTTTTGAATTTTGGTACTGAGCCTGGTCCTACACTGGCCTCTGGACATATACCAACTTAAGGTTTTTTCCAGTTCAACATTTTTCTGTATTTTGACCAAGTTATTTCTGCAAGAATTAAACACTGCAGCCTTGTCTCTTTTTTTCTCCAGACCCCAGGATTAGCCTAAGAGGGGATGGCTTGAATATACACAAAATGAAAAGCTTTCTGCCTGTGTGTGACTAGAAGCCCAAAATTGCAACAAAATCCTACATATCCTCAACTTACCAATTTCTTAAATTACACTTTTCCCCCATATGTATTTCACACTTTTTGAGGTGAAAAAACTGGCTAAAAGTTGCCCTTATGTCACTGTTTAAAAGATTAACACTGTTCAACTCTTCAGATCCCAGTGTACATATTTTGCACAGTAGCTTTGTCATTGGCCATCATTACCCACCTGTCAGAGCTTAATCTTCTAAGTTCAGGCAAGATAAGTGGATTCATGGCTAATAGCTAGGCATGGGTGCTAAAGAATAAAGTGTTTCAGATCAAGGAACAAGATATGAAACAAGAGATAGGTTCTTTTGCTACTGAAATGAAGATAAAGCAGAAAATTCTATTCCTATAGAGAAAACCTTGTAATAGGACATCCCTTCATGATGAAAAGATTACGCCATCTAAGAGGAAAGGAGTAACATGCAATCATAGGGAACTATTGTTCCTTTTAAGTTCTTATACCCTGCTTTTCACGTACTAGTATTAGACTGCTTTAAGATGTAAGATATACTTAGTTCTTAGCAGTTTAAGTTCTGAGCTGGAACCACCTATACTTTTTCAACTACTATCTTCTCCACCCCTACCACGTCTTAGCCTCTTAATCTTAAGGTTGAATATTTAGTAGGCTGCTCACCTGTGCCTAAATATAAGTCCTCTTGCACCCTGGAAAAGAATGACAACCTTGGCTTTTCACAGTAGAGTTGTATCTCTTTGTTAGGAAAAAGAGAATCTGAGAATTTTAGCCCTGGAAAAGAATTTTAGAGGGCTAGTCCAATTCACAAATCATGATTTTTTTTTTCTTTTTGAGAGAACATATGTGCGCATGTGTGTGGGGGAGGGGCAGAAGGAGAGGGGGAATCCCAAACTGGCTCTATTCCAGTGCAGAGCCCCATTAGGGGCTCAATCCCAGGACTGTGAAATCATGACCTGAGCTGAAGTCTTGAATTGGAGGCTCAACCGACTGAGCCACCAGGCGCCCCAATGCTTTTTATTTAACAGAGGAAACTGTGCCTTGACATAGTTAAATGATTTCTGTGAGTTTTAGAGACGTTGTTTTGTCCATAATCCAAGTCTACGGACTACTAAATTCAAAGGCTCTGTACTCTCCCCTAGAGTTTAGCTGTAAAATGAAATGTATCCACAGGCAGCTTATCATAAAGAAGTCTTTTAGAATTGGGGAGGATACTGGTTCTGACACTTCACATGTACAAATTTGAGTGAGAAAACTAAGCCGGTTTCTTGACCTTCAATGTATTCAGGTTCTAGGGACATGTTTGATGCCTAATGTTATTTTGTGTATAAATGTAAATATTTTCTCATAAGAACACATTTAAGGTCTTTCTTCAAATAAGTAGGACTAGGGCACCTGGCTGGCTGAGTCAGTAGAGAATGTGATTCTTGATCTGGGGTCATGAGTTCAAGCCCCATGTTAGACATAGAGCTTGGTGAAAATTAAAAACAAATAAACAAAAAACCCAATTTTTAAAAAATAAGTAGGACTGATTTTCACATGAACAGATTCTGAAACTCTTCTATTAATTTTTACAGATGTACATTAGGGGAAAATTAGTATTTGCCAACTTTATTTTCAATGGCTATAGCACATCTGCTAAAGACCTTCAAAAGCAAATTGTGAAGACAAAGAGTGATTATCATACAGGATATTTCCTACCCAATGACTTCAGGATCCGGTAGAGTAACTAATATATTCTATCTTGTCTCACACTTTTAATTAGTAAATCCCAGATAAGGGCCAAATTTCAAGAACTGCCCTTATGAATGTGTGTTCCTTGCTTCAAATCTTTTCTGGAAAGAGGTAGTTTAAAGCTCAGTTCAAATGTTTGGAGGCATCTTTTAACTTGCCGAGTAGACATCCTGAGCAAAGCTCACCCTCAGGGTTGAAAAAATTTATGGATAAGAAATTATCATTGAAATTAAATGGTGGTAGGTCCAAGGAATATTGTAGGGATTCGATCCCTTTATGAATCTTGTGATAGATCAATGTGTGGAAATGGCTATTGGGCAACAGAATGATATTGGAATGGTGGTAATTGAAAAAATAAACAATGGGTATATTCACCAGAAGAAATCAACTGCTCCCACCCCCCCCCCCGAACTTGTTTTAATACAGTATAAAAATCAGGTCATATTACTCAGCAATCATAAATAATGAAATCTTGCCATTTGCAACGTGGATGGAGGTAGAGTGTATTATGTTAAGTGAAATAGAGACAAATACCATATTATTTCACTTATATGTGGAAATTAAGACACAAGAGATGAATGAAGGAGGAAAAAAGAGAGGGAAGCAAACCATATGACTCTTAACTATGAGAACAATCTGAGGGGTTGATGGGAAGGCAGGCGGGGTGATAGTAATCAGGTGATGGGCATTAGGAGGGAACTAGGTGATGTATGTGATGAATCATTAAATTCTATCCCCAAACCAATTTTACCATATATGTTAACTAACTAGAATTTAAATAACTTGAAATAAAATAAATAAAAATCAGGTCATGTGCATTTTCATATTGAACTTTTCTGTTAAATAAAACTTTTGTAATAGTAAAGAAATAAGTAAATACAAGTTGTTCAAGGAAGGCCACTTTCTCTTTAACCAGCATTCGGTCTGCAGAGCCATTCTGGAGCTACCACGAATGTTCCCAAGGCTGTAGCTAAGCTTAGAAATGTATAAACAAATAGTTCATTCAATTACATAGGACAAAGTATGATCCATTGGATGTTAGCTTCCTTCTTAACTCAGTAGGTATTTTCTGTCAGAAAGGTCGTACAAGTCAACAAATATAACATGATTAGAATGTATCCAATGGCTGACAGTCACTGAGAAGGGTGAAAAGCAAGCTTTTAAAATTCATTTGCTGTTTCACTCTGATAAAATATCATGTGAGGCACTTTAATGACAGACCAAACAAAACTTAGACTAATGAATCCAAAGCTTTCCTAGAAAACTGTCTTCTGTGGTTTTGTTAACATATTCTGAAAAATACAGACAGAAGGAAGAGAAAAAGAATTTTTACTTTTTGGCTAATTCATGTGGCAAACATCAGAATTAAAAAAAAAAGGCACACACACAAAAGACACAAAGAAGTACAGATTTTATTAGAGACTAGTTAAGCTTAGGAGGAACAACAATAATACAGACATATACAAACCTACTGTTGGTTTTTGTAAAAATCCTTTAAAAATTCAGTATGGTAAGATATATCAAGCGAGCAAAGAAAGTATTGATGAGAAAATCTTAGGTAGGGCAGGAGATGTACAGTTCTACATAAAATATAAGTGGTCAAAAAGTAAAAATTAAAATAAAGGATATTTTTAAGTGGTATTAAAAAAAATACAGTTTAACACACTCCAGTGTTAAGACTGGAGTGAAGACTGACTTTAGAAACTTACTATGTAAACAAGCCTGAACTCTGTAAGACAGTTCTCACATTCCTATTTTAGGTGTTCATAATTAACAATGTCAAAAGAGAATGCAAATGCTCCTCAAATACTGAGAACACTTACTGAACATAAACATAAGATGGGTTCATACATTTCAGGCTATGTCAAGAAATAGTCACCTATGCTTACAGATCAGTGCATGGATACAAGATTGCTGATGTTAGAACACTGTCATGTTTGGGTGAATGCAAAATGTCATAAATTCTGGAAGAAACTGATATAAGGCTCACCTATTTAATTGTAATGTAGTTCATTAGAAAAAATTAATTGGAAGAATTGAGGCATAAATTAAGAGTGAATTTACAAGACAGTAAAAGCATTTTAATCATTTGACATTAAAAGGAATCAAAATCCAAAGATCTTTAGATCCAAGGTTTCGTTTTATCAAAAAAATACATACATATACAGTACTAACATGTATAGTTTTGATTTATGTAAACAGGAAACACTGTGCAAAAAAGAAAACACTGAGAAGGGTAATCAAATATGATTTAAAAGGCAAAAATAATAGAAGCCATGGGATGAAGCATCTATGTGATGAAGGCAGTACAGATCTAATCCCAGGGTTCAGTTCTTCAGAATGAGCCTCAAACTCACGGTCCTCTTTTAAAGGATAACTCACTGGTCCAATTTTTCTGGTAACGAGGCTTGGAGGAACAGCACAGTTTTGGGCTCTTTTCACAGTTGGAATCCCTGATTTGTCTGCAATTATTTCAAACATGGTCTAAACCTACTGAAATGCCAGTATTACCAAAAGTATACATTTCCATTGTGTATCATAACCTTTGGGTTTGGGGCCTTTTCATGCCTTTTCAGAAATCCTGTCCTCAAACGAAATAAAACAGCAATGTCACAGTTATGGTAGGAGACCATGTGATGAATCAAGTAGGTCACAATCTTTTAAAAACCCAGAGCAGCAGGGAACAACAACAAAATAATAATAATAAAAACCTTATTCTGCAAAACACTTCAGTAATCTGTAAAGTATTAATCCATTTTCACTCTATCATGCTTTTTATCAACCATAGCAGATTCTGAAATGTAGCCTCTACAATGAGTCTGAAATGATGCTGTTCTTCCCAGAACTGAACCTAAAAAACAAGCTCAAAGCAGTGTGGTGGATTCAAAAGATTACAAGAAAAAAGGCACTGGTCTCCAGAAAAAAGATTTTAAAATTACTCGGCATTGGAGTCAGAGGGCAAAGACCAAATGCCTTTCAGAGATGATGCATAATTAAACAAGACTGTTAATCATGTTGTTGAGTAGAAAGTGTTTGACAAAGCCAAAGAAAAAAGAAACCATTAATTTAGGGGAGAAATTTTTTTGTGTGACAATGTCATTTAACCACAAAATAGAAATCTGATAAGTTACAAGAACAGTTCTCCTACTAGCAATTAATAATAACCATATTATAGATCACATTTCTACTGTGATAACTGCAATGTCAAAGTCTGGTAAGACTTTACCTTGTTACCCACTGTCATTCCTCTAATTTTGGAAGGATTAATGAACCAATTTTTGCTAAAATGTAGGCACACATACAAAAAAGTGAGTTCTGGTGAACGTAGGAAGTCTAGTCAGCCTCAGGTTATCTTCAGTCTTCACACTCTTGATGTTCCGGGAATGATGCGCGAGTTTAGGTTGGTTCTAGGATAGGCCCAGGGGCCTGGTTTGATCTGGGATCCCTGGGACCATACCTAGAACAAACCCAAACAAAACGAAACTCCTTGGGAGTGCTTTCAGCTCAGGTGACTTCTGGGCTTTTCACTCATATGGACCTCCAGGGCTGTACCAGACCATACAATGTTTAAGGAAGGGGAGTAACATTTCTGGAGTTTTCTGTACGTTTCCAGGTGCCAGTACTGTGCAGAAAATACTTTGACTTAAACTTGGAATTAATTTTAAAATTTACTTTGGGAGGGGTAAAGGATATGTAACTTCTTAGGATATCATAAAAAACAAAAAACTTGTGAAAGACATGCTTTAGTTTTAGAAAAAATTTCAAAGATGAAATAAACTCATTTTGTAGGTAGCCAACCTTTAGGAAATGCTATAAAAGTGAAAAATGTAAAGTTCAAAACAATAGAATTATTCTTTATCTTGAGAAACTCTTAAGATACAAATATGATGGGAAATACATATTTCTACAACAATGGCTCATAGAATATACCCACTTTGAAAAACAGTGTATCAGAAGTATACACAACTTAAATACTGTCCTGTTTCAATAACATGTTTGATATGTGCCAAATGAAATTCAGTAAACAGGGATGAAACAGATTAACTCAACTGCTGACAGGTTAAAATATATTAAAATGTACAGCATTTAAAAAATAACATATGCATTTTAATTGATCACACATTTTAGAATTTATTCATGTTATACCTTTGTATATGCGAATCCTGTAATCACTTCATCCTCTTTTCAATTTATAGCAATTATACTGAGTAGAATCACTTTCCTCTTGCAACTATACTCAAAGAGAATTTCTCTCTTTGTACCACCAACCAGGGGTTGGCGTCATAATTATTCTGTAATGGCAGTCTCAACTCAAGAAACGGGTTTGGATCCTCTATTTTTAAGTGAATATTATATCACAATTCCCTTCCAGTAGTATATGAATAATGTTAAGCTGTGTCATGGCCATAGACTGATTTTCCAATTACCCTGTATATGATGGATAGATGAATCAACGTATGGACTAAAACATAATCAGCCTATTTGTAAAACTAAGTTATTCAAGGTGAGGGTATCCCTTTCTAGACAAATCTGAATTTTACTTGCAAACATTGTAACATGTGAATTTCGTGTTTATTTTTCATTCAAGAGAGAAAAATCATCATGTTTGCTTAACATCAAATGGTAATTTAAACACGCAAAATATAGAATGACACTGGGTATTTAGTCATTCAAATATCTGTCAACATCATTAGCTCTAACACTGATAACTTCTGGCAAACTTTTAACATACATTGCGTTGAATAAAAATAAAGATGTTGTGTTAAAATCCTGCACATCAAAGAATAAATTCTTTGTGGTAAAACTGCCTAGAGTCTAAAGACCTTATTACTTTTCAGTTCTCTAGGATATCAATTATGAAAGTTTTCTTATTTTCCAGGACTCAACCTACTTCATTGTTTCAGAAATGAAAATACATTTCTCTAAAAACAAAATCAAAGTAACAACAACCAACCTAGCCAAAGAAATTCTTAGCAACATGTGGTATCTGATTCAACTAGAAAGTACTGTAGAAAATGCTAATTTGAGTTGGCTGGTTTTAATCAGAGCCAAAAAATTAAAGAATAGAATGTAGAGAAGGTAAAGTATAGAAACATAATCATTCCTTTTGTACAATAACAGCTCTTCTATTTTGAGAGCAGGTACCTAATTTAGTAACTTCACTTAAAGATAGCAATGAAATAGGTAGTAATAGATACCCACAAAATCCATGCATTTAAGTATAATCCAGGTTTTTAGGTCTTCACTGAGTCAATTTGTTCTTACTTGATACATTATTCTAGCTGTTTTAGTTACCTGGTTTCCGAAACCAAAACAGACTAGAAGGAGCATAACGAAGGTGGAGAAAGGCCATTGCTATGGGTACACTTAAGCGGTATTTGGAGAAACTGGAGGAATGAGAACTGCTATCAGAAAACAAAGACAAGAAAATGCAAAAAGCACATCAGAATGGAGCCATTTAGTAAAAGGGCATGTAGCTCTCAGTGCCTTAATTAGACTATCACAGTATGATAACTGTTGTTAATAATGATCATTTTGACATCAAAAAAGATTTAAATGATTTTCATATATTGTTTAATAAGATAGCAACGCATATTGTTTTAAAAAGATCACCTTCAGAAATTATTCTGAAAAATTTTAATGCTTAAAGAGGTTTAAGTTCTATAGAAAACTGGGATATCTAGAATGAGTCATTCTCCAAATATCCAGTTAGCCAGTTCTTTCTAAATCAGCCATGCATGTTTAGTCTCAAACCTATAGTTCTAGAATATAAATCTTGGTGGACAGAGTTGGAGTCATATTTATAATGTTTAAGTTTTCAGTCTGTGTCCTATACTAGGAATAATGAGCAAAAAAACCAAACAAAAACAAAAACAAAAACAAAACACTTTCCTAAAATATACACAATGATTTATACAAAGATAATAATCAAATTCTCTTTTATAGCTGAATTCATTAATGGAAAGTCCTAGAAACACCAACATATAAAAACTGAATTAATACTTTAAATATATGGCAATCACATATTCAACCAAGTATTTTTAGCAAGTTCTTAGTAAAGAGTGATCAGGCAAACAAAAGTATGCTAAGCAGCCAAATAGGTACCACAAAGGCCATGCACATAACTGACAGAAAAGTCCCTTAGCCTTCTTTCAGTCTACTCTTATTTTAGACACAATTCTAGCAAGGTTGGCAATCTGGTTTCTCAGCCCACAGCAGATGAGAAGCAGCAAATTGGGGACCTAGTGCAAGAGGCAGGCACACAAGACAGCAGCAAAAAGTGACAGCTGGTTTTAAGGGAAGATAGAGAAACTGTGAAAACCAGACCTAGCTCAAAAAGCAAAGTTCTGCAGGGTCACAGGGTAAAGGGGCAAAGAACATTATGTATCTCAGTTGCTCCTGAGGGTGCATTTCTGTTTATTACCCTGTGAGAGGAACTGATATCCTTAAAGATGACTGAGAAAAAGTTAAATTATATCCTAAATATTCTAGAAAAAAGTACAGAAAGTACATTCTAAAAATTTTCCTATTAAATTATTTAAAAAATTTTTTTAAATGTTTTACTTATTCTTGAGAGAGAGAGAGAGAGAGAGCGCGCATGAGCAGGGGAGGAGCAGTGCAAGAGAGGGACACAGAATCTAAAGCAGGCTCCAGGCTCTGAGCTGTCAGCACAGAGCCCGATATGGGGCTCAAACCCACAAACCTCAAGATCATAACCTGAGCCGAAGTCGGATGCTTAAACCGACTGAGCCACCCAGGTGCCCCTCCTATTAAATTATTAAAAACTGTTATGATTAAATGGATTTGCCTCCGTTACATGAAAAATTAACTCATGCAAGTTAGTCACCTGTCGATAATTACTGTCAGTTATTTACCTGTCAATAAATTGTTACTGTACTTATGGTATTTTTCCTATATTTTTGTTTCTAGTATGTTTACAGCTTCATTTTCTACTATAAGTGTGAATTACAGAGACATGTTGTGATCAACAGAAATGGAAGAATAAATCAATTTTTGCTTTGTCTGTGTTTCATTCATAGCATGCTATCTACTTTAGTTCAAATAACGAGTCTGCTGAGCTATAGCATAGTCTCATGGCATTTAGTTCTTATTTCCTTGTTTTTTTGGGGTATGGAAACAATGTCCTATGATTAAACCAAATCAGTTGAATTTTTCCTCCCACATGATTTCTAATAATTTATCAAAATACTTCATATTTTACATTACTTATAGTGTATAAGTCACTATAAGTCACCAGAGTGAAATGACTCCTAGGCTCCCTTCCAATCAACACTCCATTGATTTATAATTTTGTGAAATGTATCAAAACATAATTTTTTATGCTTTAACATTCACCACCTTCATTATGTGAATCAGAATATTAGCATTTATTTTTTAAAGAAAATTGACCTATTTTACTAACATAATTATAACCAGATCTTGTTTTTCAGCCTCAAAAGTTTCACTTCTTTTTTAACTACTTCTGAGGAGTAAGAATTTACCAACATGATTTAGCAATCCAGAGAATTTGGTTTTTGCTGGAAAAACTCCCCATGACATTATTAGGTCAACTGCACCCATAGCTTTTAAATGATGGCTCTGAGATTTAAACTTAGATTAAAGTTTAATTTTGTATTAAAGCCTTTTTGTATTAAAGCCTTAAAACCATATTCTTAAATTTCCTTAGCAATTTGCCTTAAATGTGTTTCTCCTGACTTGTCTCCAATAACTTCAGAAATCAAACCTGAGTCAATACATGAGTTCTTAATTAAATATATTCAAACATACAATTTTAATGAAGTACAATTTTAAAGAAGACTTAACCAGTGAAGGCAGATAATACAGACAACTTAAAAAATAAGCCAAAGATCACAAATCAAAGACCAGTAAGAGTCTGGTCCTAGATAGTCCCGATATGCGGGTTTTAATAATGATAGCTGAAAAAAAATAAGAATTTAAGGTATGATAACCATTATTAGGTCATTTACTGCCATGACTTTCCTCACTGTAGGCAGAGTGTAAAAATTTTGTCCTCAAGAGTGACCCTAAATAGTTTCTGTACCGGCTCTGTCCTGGTAAAATAAACTCTGGAAGTGTTCATATCAAAAGCTGTCAGGATATTACTCTTAACAAGAATTATCCTGTCAAAATATCACTGTAAAATTTGGAAAGCATAATTACAAGTTTTGCATCACAAAATATTTTTCCCAGCGGGCTTCTTTTAGATGCAGGATGTCAACTATTAAAACTAGTCAAAAGCCTGATAATACAAAGTAAAATATTCTTAGAAAAGTAATAAGAATACCTACTTATGTCACATTGGCGTATTTGTTTTAATTTCCTAAGATATCCATGGCAAGGAAAACAAAGTCCTAGACAGAGGTTCTTAGATTTGACTGAGCATACACACCACCTAGGTCTCATCCCAAAATGACTGATTAAGAATGACTGGGAGTTATGGCCCCAAATCTGCATTTTAAAAATAAGACCTCCAGTTTATTCTAATATAGGCGTCCTATAAAAAACAAAAACAAAAACTGAGGAACACTGACTTTTAGACTACTATAAGAGAACATTAGGAATATTCACAGGGAAGATACTATTTTATCTCAGCAATATTTTATAAGATGAAAGACATTTTAAAAACTACGCAAAAAAAGAACCTTCAATTAAAGTCCCAAGATCCTTATATTATGGTTTCAACAAGAAGAATATTTGCAGATAAAACAGATCAGATTGGAAGATTAGGAATTCCTCATTAAAATTAGTTTTTAAAAATTTATAACAAAATCAGTCTTTCAATGCTTAGAGAGCATTGAATAAAACTGATGAAATATTGTGAAGACATTTTCCCCAAGCTGGTGTAAATAAAAATAATACAATAAAAGAATTAAAAATTATTAAACTCTAATTCTTCCTGTGTAAGGTCACAGATTAGGGGAACAATTACCAAGTGTTCCCATAATTGCTTCTTCTAAATCCAAGGGGAAAAAGACTTGGCAAACTATGTAATCTAAAAAGAAAATATTATTATTTATGAATATGATTGTCAGTTTCAAAACAAGATTTTTGTTTTTGAAATTTAGCTACTTCTAAGTGGTAAACTGGGCCCACCCTGTGATATTTCTAAGAGCTTGATTATGGACAGTCCCAGAATTTTGGGCAATAGGCAGAATCACTTATAGTACGAAGGATCTCTACTTTTCATACAAAGCAGAATCAAGTTTTTCCTCAGGATAAAAAATAAATTTCCTAAGATTACTGGAAAAAATTAAATAAAAATCTCCTCGGTACACATAAATCTACTGACTCAAAGTACTAAGTTTACAGGAATCTGAATGTGTTTCTTAATTCTAAAGACAATCTATATTCGTTGTGTAACTTCCTTTCTAGGACAGCAGCATAAAGTATTATTCCTATACTTTCCCCAAATAATGTCTATAAACTATGTCAGTGCGTAGGAGCTATAGGTTTCAAGAAACAATATACTCCTGAAAATATCACATTTTGAAAATGCAATCATGACACTGGACAATTTGGAAAGCAACCTCTTTTAAGAGGTAGTTGTAAATGAAGTACTGAGGAGACAAGGATGCTTTCCAGGAAGCAGGCAGGATGTTTCCAGAATCTCATTAAGGTGGAGAGGATATAGCCTCAGGCTAGAAATCAGCTGAAATGATCTGCTTGTGTTAACGGCACCCAATTATCTGTAGGCAAATAGATACAAAGAACTTTCTGCAAAGGTGCCCACGGGGCCTTGGACTATGGGGCCTTGGACTATACGGATCCTACTTTGACATCATCTCTATTAGTTATAACAAGAACAGAAGAAAAACACAAAATATATTTGAAAGGGTAATTTTTAAAACAGTACAATGTTTTTCTTTTAAAGATTATTAGGGCACCTTAAAATTAACTACCGAATACACATATGAACAAGGAAACATAAAAAAAAATGTCATAACCCCAGTATTTTTGAAACTACTTTTTAGTTCCAAACCCCAGTACACATTAATTGTATGAAGTCAATTTTTTTTTTATTCAGAACCTGTATCTTTGTTTTAAGACTGGTATAAACAAAAATAAAATACAAACAAGTTGTTATTAACATAATAGCTGCAGCTATGAACTGCAAGAATACAGTAAAAAGGAGTCATACTAAATGTTAATGTTCTTGCAACAGAATTATCCCAGTCATTTTATGGTAGCAAATTCTGGCAAGAAATGATAAATTTGTTTCTTATTAAAAGTACCTAAAGAATTTCCAAGATCGATCAGCTGTGCTGCAAAAAAAAAAAGAGCAGTTTATTCAAAAGAGCCCTTACCTTTCTTATTTTCCTAAAAGATTTGCCATTTACAGGTTAACTACTATTTTCAGATCAGTTGTTCAAACCAGGGTTCTTGCTGTAAATTCACATCTTAGCTTTATATATAGTAAACTTAACACTCATTTTCCCTTTCTAGTGGATTATCTAGCCTTGAAGCTAAAACACTTGCATAAAAGCAATAATTTAAAATCCTCCATGTAAATCTTGGTTCCTACTTCTCTTGTACCTCATTTTCATTTTCTTGTACTATCTGTTCTTCCTCCTCATCACCAAAAGTCTGTTCCTGCATGGTGGTAAAAGAGAGAGATCTAGCAGCCACTTCTGCAGCAAGACCAGCAGTGAAGGTAAAATCCGGTGACAGCTGGAGCCGTGCCAGCCTCTGCTTAATGGAAGGCTGTAATAAGTCCCCGGGAGCTGGATGGGCAGTGGACAGGCTCCCTACGTCCGCCTGCCGAGATTCCTCTTCACTCTCACATTGGGAACACACTCTTTCTTCAGCTCCTTGGAGGAAGACTTCATTTGCAGAATTGTCTTTATTTTTACCATCTAGAGGGTTTTCACATAAATACTCAGTCCTACTACTTATTTCATTGTCAGCTGTGGAGGGTTTACTATTTTCCTCTTCAGTATCATTTTTACCAACTGTCCCCATATCTGAATCCACTGATGGTTCTGAATTACTTATGGGTTCCACTGGGTCTACAGGAGACAAGGATTTCAACACAGCTTCAAAGAAAAAAAAAAAAAGAAAGAAAGAAAGAAAAAGAAAAAAAAAAGAAAGAAAAATAATAACTAAGGACCCAACAATGATTTAAACTTTAATTTAAACTTCCAGTCGTTATTTTTCTAATAAAGAACAATAAATAAAAGCTAAATAAATCTTTCTATTAAATCTATATACATTTATAAATCCAGAGAACTTTGTAAGAGATAAAATGCCTAAGAAATGAAATGAGATGGGGTTTTAATGAAGATTTTAAAACACCTCACACATTGTATTATTCAAAATATTAAAGCAGTGGTTCTCAAAGTGTGGTCCCCGAACCAACAGCATCAGTTACTTGGTAGAAATGCAAATTCCCACCAGGACCTACTGAATGGCAAACTGTGAATGAGGACTGGCTGTGTTTACAAACCCTACGCTTGATTCTGATGCACACTAAAGTTTGAGAACCATCTTATGAAAGAATAAGCAGCATGATTTTTACTGATAATATGTCAGATAAAAGGCCTGAAGTAATCCAGATAATAATCATATCTTTAACACATATATATTTACAAGTGAAAACAGTATGGGGAAAAAAAAATGCACACAATCCTATTCGCTTGCCAACCACCTAACAAGACCCTGATGAAAGTAAAGCCGTAACTTCCACACATTTTGTAATGTCACATAAAAGTATAAAACAAAATAAAATCTGTATTCAAGATCAACTACTGTACAAAGCATAATACATAAACATTATATCCATACGGCAGAAGGTGTCCTTTCAAGGAAAATGAAGTTTTATTTAGCCCCTCTTGATGTTAGTAGGCAGTGGGTTGCTTGCTAGGCAGTCTCTCCTCCCAGTATGAGGGGTTAGTACAATACAATATATTAGGAAGCATGACGGAAGAAAAACAAGTGCTTCTTGAAGATCTGGCGTTTATTTAAAAAATAATTTGTAAAAGGTGTCCATTTCCAAGAAACAGATCCCTAAGCTGCAGTAACTCCACTAGAGAAGCAGCAACAACAGAAAACAATGGCCACAGCAGGTTCCAGTGTAGAATATCCCTCTCTAATTCCATGCGGACTTTACCCCTGTAGGCAGAGATGAAAACAACTCTGGAAGATGTACTGAAATTTTTCACGGAAAAAGCATTTTATGGTATCAGCAGCTTTTTACTTATTTCACAAACAAAATCAGCAATACTGCGGTTTCTAACGTAGCTACCCAAAGCATATACCTGAAAAAAGACACATTTCTCTCATTATATCTTTGCCCATACTGTCAGTAGGATAATTTTAAAGCTATATGGAGAAAATACTAAACAATAGAAAGGATACAAATGTATATACAAGGCTATTCTCAGTCTTCATGTACATTTTTAGGCAATAAATCTAGTTCTTAAAGAATGCAACATGTATTAGATGTTGATTGATATCCCTGATTATTGCTAATTAAATAGGGCAATATAATCTGCACATCTGGAGGATCAAGTGTTAACATTGCTAGAATGTAAAGCTCCAGGAGTACAGGGATTTTTGTCTCTTGATTTATGCACTAGGGATATAGCAGTAAACAGTGCCTCAGTAACTACTTGTTGAATGAATAATTTGCTGAATGAACACTGTGGGGGATAATAAAGCTCCTACTGAAAGAGACTGTAATTTCATTATAGAGACAAAAACACTGAATGCACAGAAAACAATAGTGCCTAAAACCATACTCTCAATCCCTGATTCATGCAGACCCAAAATATGAACAAGCAGGCTGCAGGAACTCTTTACTGCTGCACCTGGGAAGTTTTTAATCTGCTACATATGTTGCTGCTCAAGACACGGTTACAATTCCCTCCAGGGCCCCTCTGGTGTGAGGGTCTGTAGTGGTGGGAGAGGTAGCAGGGCTGGAACAGAGGATTCATGGAGGAGCAGCTGGTAGAAAGGACAGCTTGGTGGAGAAGACAGAATTCTTAGCAAAGAGATCAGCATGTATGTTTTTATTTTTTTTTAAGTTTTTTTTTTTTTTTTAAAGTAAACTCTACACCCAATGTGGGGGCTTGAACTCACAACCCCAAGATGAAGTCGCATGTTCTATCGACTGAGCCAGCCAGGCACCGCAGCATGAATGTTTTTCATGAATAAAAATAGTAAGTTTGTGGGACCACAGTCTAATTAGATAAATATAACCAGAGGAAGATATCCATATCAGAAAGAGTGATAAATATAATTAAATATGATGGATTCATATGATAGAGAGGCTTGAAACCAGGAAAAAGAGTTTAGATTTAATAGAGTGGGAAAGGGGGAACCACTGTAGGTTTTAAAGATAGAGAGCTATCAGGGCACCTGGGTGGCTCAGTTGGTTAAACATCCAACTTCAGCTCAAGTCATGATCTCACGGCTCATGGGTTCGAGCCCCTGTCAGGCTCTGTGCGGACAGCTCAGAGCCTGGAGCCTGCTTCAGATTCTGTGTCTCCCTCTCTCTCTGCCCCTCCCCGACTCATTCTCATTCTCTCTCTCTCTCTCTCAAAAATAAATAAACATTAAAAAAATTAAAAAAAAAAAAAGACAGAGAGCTATTATCATTGTACTGTTTGAGAAAAATCTGGAGGCAGCCTGCAAGGACAGAAGCTAGCTTAGAAGCTATCTTCTAAGGAAAGCTTAGAAGAAAAAGGTATTGAAAATAGAAGTCAGCTGGGGCGCCTCGCTGACTCAGTACAGCATGTGACTCTTGATCTTGGGGTTGTGAATTTGAGCCCTATGTTGGGGGTAGAGTTTACATAAAAAAAAAGAATGGAAGTCAGTTAAGAGGCTATTACAATGTATGAGCATAATCTAATAAGGATCTGGGCTATAAAGGGGGCCAGTGGGAAGAGGAAGGATGAAATCAACAAAGGTGTATCTGGACGTGGGACAATGGCAGGACTCCTAAGAGAAGAAAAGAGAAATCTGAGGAAATTTCCAGAAGTACAGGTAATCTATATACTCCCAATGAAAAAAAGAATGGGAAAGGAAGGCAGTTGATTTTGAGGTTTCAGGTAAGTACTCTAAAATGGAAGAGGAATCGCACTCTGCCTCTTGGAAATCTACAGGAGTTAATTCCTCAATTAGAAATTAGCTAGTCTGATACTGTCAAGATCCCTCATTCCTTCCCTCACCTCGCATGAAGTCCAACCAAAGAAAAGAGTGGCAAACATAAAGGAGTTTAATGCTAATCGTCAGTATTGTCAAATCATCCAATTTTGTCAATATTGAAGTACGGAGACAGCTTGCACAGAAGCACCTCCTCTTGTCCCATCTACTTAACGTGTTCAAACCAACTGAGAAACCTTAATGATGTAGCTAACTGGCCTAGGTCTTAATCCACTTGTTTCAATGATGAACGTGGAGTTACTAATTTGATGCTTCACTGAGGTATTTATAACATCAACCTAAAGAGAACAGAGTTTAGAATCTCAAATTCACTAATCTGATGCTTCACTGAAGTATTGATAGTATCCACATAAAGAGAAGAGTTTAGAATCTCAAATTCACTAAATTTGAAAACATATTTATTCAACTCACTGCCATTCCAAAATAATTTAGTAAAACATCAAGTTACTGATGAAAAAGCTTGATTTCATATTCCCAATTTGATTATATACCTAGTCTTTTATTGATCATATTGATTTTGTGTCTAGAAGAAAAAGCACTATACTTGCTGAGAGATCCCTAAAATTAAAGCTGTAAGAACTACAGCTAAAATAAAAGTCGTAGTTCAAGAAAAGAGTCCCCTTCATTAAAATAACCTTTTACTCTGAAGTCAGTGCTTACCGTGATCACTAAATAGAAGTTGCTTCCACTTCTGCCTTTCTGCCTCCGATGCTTTAAATCCCAGCACAGATTTTAGTTCTTGGAGTACTCTCTTGGATTCTTCATGCTCATGCTTCTGTCTGTCTCTGTCTTCTTGAGACAAGTAATAAAAATCATCCTTTCTGAAATCACTGTCCATATCTATATCGTCTACATAAGCTTCTAATTCCTGAAAATGAATAAAGAAAAAGCACTTTACTTCAAGCAGACAATTTTCTAGTAGCATTCATTACCTTGTACCTACCCATCTCCAAGATTGAACAATGAAGACTCTTGGCACAGGTCACGAAAGCAAAGGTGGGCAAACAAAGCAAACATATTATTATAGGTAAATTGAAGTCTTAAAAAAACTTAGCAGTTGATAATGAAAGGGACCGTGGATAAGAAAGTTTAATAACTTCAATCATTATTTTTCTGCTCTGATACCATCCTGTAGATCTAGTTAATATTATAGTTATTAGCTCTGCCAAAACAAATCAAAATTAGAAGGGCTGGTGGTTTGGGGAAGTGGTCAGGTATATTAGCCTTCTTGTGGCTGTATTTGTGGTTCTTTCTGACTTCCCAGGAGGTTTGAACACTATTCCTAGAATTGGGGAATACCTCATCTTATGGTTCTTCTTATCACTAAGACACAGACGAGGCCCCTTGCTTACCCAGCCTCCCTTGCAGTTATGATTCAGGCAAATGACTCGGGATCCTCTAATCATATGTATATAGATCAGATCGGACCCAGAAGTTTGTTACAAGGGAAGCAGGCGTTTTAAGGAATCCACTCTGGCAAGAATGGTGGCAGATCAAGTTTCCAGAGGTAGAGGTTCTGAAGGTAGTTTTTATTATTCAGCAATGATGGAGCGAGTGACAATGTCTGCAACCAGTGACTGGGCAATGATGTTGCTGGAACTGGAACAGTTCTTTTGAGTAAATTGGGCTGTTTACCCCATCCTAGTTCAAACGTAACTATGAGGCCCTCAGAGATATTCTGTCAGTCACCTCCTGGTTTCTTAAACAAATTTCTTGTTTGTTAAACAGATTGGTCTCCCTTTGCAATTAAGAATGCTGAGTAGACAATATGACTGAAGGAAAAAAAGTTTTCCTTAGGATAAACAAAAGAAATCTTTGTCAGTATCGAAAGAAATCATTGAAAAATTGGTTTTTTTAAGCGAGGTATAACATACATGCTGCCAAATACACAAATCTTAAGTGTACAGGATTTTTACATATGTATACAGTCTGGTAACCACCACTCACATTTCCAGTATTGTAGAAGGCACCTTTGCCAATGCATTAATTTTTAAGGTATTTAATCACTTTTAAGTGTCTAAGAAATAGACAGTAAGATACAAATAACATGAAAACTTGCTGGTAGGGGCACCCGGGTGGCTCAGTTGGCTGAAAGTCTGACTTTGGCTCAGGTCATGGTCTCACCATTTGTGAGCTCAAGCCCCGCATCAGGTTTGGTGCTGTCAGCACAGGGCCTGCGTGGGATCCTCTGTCCCCTTTTCTCTCTCTGCCCCTCCTCCACTCATTCATTCATTCATTCATTCTCTCTCTCTCTGTCTCTCTCTCCCCCACCCCTTTGTCAAAAATAAATAAAATATTAAAGAAAAAAATCTTTATAAAAATTTGCTGGTAGATTCAGTGGATTCAAACTCAAGGTACTAAGAATTAATGATTTGTTATCAGTTCAATATATTGTGTGGTAATTTTGAAGCTCATCACAAACATAAATTTAACAACTTAGTCAGTAATGATCCACACCACTTACACAGATAGATAGGTAAACTCTGTATGGGAAACTCTTCTTTAGGGGGAAGAAAACAGCAATTATCACCATTACCTGCTCCTCCGGGATTGGATCTTTGTCCGCGATGTGTAGAGTTGGTTGCGTCAAAGGTACCACAGTACAACGTGGGTTTTCACACACCGTTTCAGGCTTGCCTTAAAAAGCAATAGGCCACACAGAAATGAGTGAACATCGAATTAAAAAAAAAAAACATTTTTAGTACTAATATTTTGCCAATTTCATAGTCTGGCATTCTAATTATAACTTTCAATTTATAAAAAAATTAAGGATGTTAAAGTTAACAATGGTAATAGCGGTAGATTTACAATGTAAGTTAAACTCTCAGAGGAGAAACTTGCTTTCCTCTCCCTTCTTCACCTCACCATAGTATCTGGTTCACAACAGGTACTTCCTCTCTAAATACTCGCTAAACAAATCAACTTTTGCTCATGGCATGGGAAATCTCAAGACAGACCATCACTCTTCCCCACAAAAAATAAACTTCAATCTTACATTTCCCTTATATTATTTTTACTCTCAGAAGTTAGAATTGGAAATGGGTTTCACAAGTCATAGCTTGAAAAGATCACCCAGGTGTTAACTTTAATTACTTAACATTGGTATTTGGTATCTAACCATGGGGTTCTCATATTCTCATATCTAGCTCTCTATCTTCCAACATTATCTCTCTACTTAAAAAGAAGTAGGCTTGGGCACCTGGGTGGTTCAGTTGGTTAAGCATCTGACTCTTGGTTTTGGCTCAGGTCATGATCTGTTTGTGAGTTAGAGCCCTGTGTTGGGCTCTACGCTGACAGTGTGGAGCCTGCTTGGGATTGTCTCCCTCTCTCTCTCTCTGCCCCTCCCCTGCTCACTCATTCTCTCTCAAAATAAATAAATAAACATTAAAAAGAAGTAGGCTTTAGGGGTGCGTAAGTGGTTCAGTCAATTGAGTGTCCGACTCTTGGTTTTGGCTTAGGTATTACCTCACGGTTCGTGAGACTTCGGCTCTGTGCTGACAGTGCAGGGCCTGCTTGGGATTCTCTCTCCCTCTCCCTCTCTGGCCCCGCCCATGCTTGCTCACTCAGTCCCTCTCTCTCTCTCTCTCAAAATAAATAAACTTAAAAAAGAATTAGGCTTTAGACATCTAGATTTCTACCTTTTAAAAGTAATGACAGATAACTGGTTGGGACCAGAGTTAGGGGAGACTCCTGGCTGTCAAGGGCTAGTGTGGACAAAGCAAGCTGGACTGGAATGAGATAGGATGGGAAGGACTCTCACTAGGTGTGAGTCAGCAGCAATGTGGCTTAGGAGACAGTCCATATTATCAGGTGATTGCTTACATACAAGGCATTGAATAAGTAAGTTAATACCGAAGATAATGAGAGCCAAGTTTCTCATGGTGGTACAAATATACAGAGGGAGCAGTACAGGAAGAACCATGGAACTGATTTGGAGGTATCGATGTGAACCCATGGTTTATAACATATATGGACAGATGTAGGAATATGTATGTATAAGTATATACACAGATATATTTCACTGTCCTCTACACTGAAAATTGGTAAAAACAAGAACATCCCAGTGGCTATGAGCATACTTAGCACCCACAAGGGGCACCCCTTAGGGCTAGGGGCAAGTAAAGTATAAAGAAGTGATCAAAAAATGATCAAAAAATGACACAAACCTTAAATGGGTTCCCTCTGGTCAAACTTTGTACAATTTGAGCAACAAAATAACAAATTATGATCCACAGAATAAAATAAGAATCCATACATCCATATTGATATAAATAAGCAGAAAAGGGGGATGCTTTGGCTCACAATGGAATGCCAACTAGTAAGTATAAAAGGAAAAATGGAATTAGAAAATTACCATCTGGCAACCATCACAATAATATCTAATTCAAGCAAGATCCACAAATGGATGCTAAAACTAGTGGGGGGAAAACATTTAAGCTATTTTCTTTTACTCAATAAAATTCACTCTTGTTGGTATATAATTTTATGAGTTTAGACAAATTAGAGTCATATAACCACTACCACCACAACTAAGATAGAGAACAGTTCCTTCACCTCAAAACATTTCTTATGTTATTCATCTCTCCATATCCAACTCCCAATAACCATTGGTATGTTTGCTGTTCCCATGAAATTTTACTGTTTTAAGAATGTCATTTAAATGGGATCATAGACTATGTAGTGATTAACACAACGCATTAGTGATTCCTCCGTCTTAATGATGTATCAGTAGTTCATTTCTTCTTTTTTTGCTGAGCACTATTCCATTGTGTGGATGGATAGAACAGTTTATCTATTCACCAGCTGAAGGACACTTGGTCTGCTTCTAGTTTTTAGTGATTATGAATAAAGCCATTATAAACATTTGTTTACAGATTTTCATGTGAACATTAAATTTTTATATCTTGTGAGTAAATATCTGGAATACTAGTGCATCATATAGATTGTATATGCTTAATAGTAAATATTTGGTGAAGAAAGGATATTTATATAACCTCAGGATATTTTTTTTTAATAAAATACTTATCATGAAAGACAAGAAAAGCTAAAGTGAATGAAGAGCATAAAAGCTAAATGCCATGTGTAATCTGGACATATAGCATTACTATTGTATCAATCAGTGAAATTAGAATGGGATCTGTGGATTAGAAAGCAATTTATATCAGTGCTCATGTCTTCATTTTGGTGGTATATTGTGGGTATGTAGGAGAATGTCCATTTTTCAAAAATGCAAACAGAAGATTTAGGGGTAATGTGGTCTCATGTCTGCATCTTACTCTCAAATGGTTCAGAATAATACTACCAAAAGAGGGGCACCTGGGTGGCTCAGTCGGTCGAGCGTCCAACTTCAGCTCAGGTCATGATCTCTCAGTTTGTGAGTTTGAGCCCCATGTCAGGCTCTGTGCTGACAGCTCAGAGCCTGGAGCCTGCTTCAGATTCTGGGTCTTCCTCTCTCTCTGCCTCTCCCTGCTCATGCTCACTCTCTCTCAAAAATAAATAAACATTAAAAAAAAAATACTACCAAAAGAATTTATACATGGATACATAAGGAGGTAAGGCCAATATGGTAGAATGTCAACAACTGAGGAATATGGATGAAGGGTACCGTGAGCTATGGTGATACCTCTGTAGTTTTAAAATAACTTAAAAAAGAGCTAACAGCTAGGGCACCTGGGTGGCTCAGGTGGTTGAGCATCCAACTCTTGATTTTGGCTCAGGTCATGATCTCACGGTTTGTGAGTTTGAGCCCTGTGGTGGGCTCTGCAGGGGCCTCCTTGGGATTCTCTCTTTCTCTCTGCCCTTCCCTCGCTTGCATGAGCATGCATGCGTGAGCACTCTCTCTCAAAATAAACAAATGAACATTAAAAAAAACCAGCTAACAGCTAAATAAATCACCTGCTTCTTAAAAAATATCATATAAATATTTTATTCAAAGTTGTATAGCCATGGCCACTATAAGCGTTTTACGGAGAAAAGTTTGAAAATGACTTGTATCTTAATTCTTATCACTATCACCTATAAGCAAAAGCCACATATGGAGAACATAATGACTTATCACCAGCCCGATGATTTGGAGACAGTTTTGACAATTATGTTTAAGTGACTAAGATTCAGCATCTCAGAGTATGCTAAGGGGAGGGATGAATGGGATGTATCTTTTAATACCCAGTGGTGTTCTGAAAGTTTCCATTTGAAGAAAATGTACTCAAAAGCTCTAGACTTAAGTCACATCAGAAAGTTTAACATGCATAAATATTTGCACATATTAAAAATCCTTGGCAAATTTACCCTTTGAAGAAAAAAATTACTTGCCAATTACATTTTAGATATAAAGGAAATCTATTGGTGATGTATCAGTAATTAGCATGTTAACATTTCCTTTGAATAAAGTTAATACTTTCCCTATGTAAAGACTTATTCAGCTTCTTAAAGACATTGAAGTATTACAGATCTAGCTGGAAACCAAAAAAATGACTAACAGGATGATAAAGCATTAATCATCTTTGCCAGCAATACAATTTCTATACATAAATCTGATTAACTTTATCATAAAGGTCCAAGGGATAAACATGATATTGTTTGGTAGCACAAGTTCAGAAATTAATATGCCAAATATTTACAATGAATTAGTGATTAGTAAAAATGGGTCAAATCAAAGCAGTTTCGCATAAAATTTCAAGATTGCCCATTTGCCTAGCAATACAAAGCATTCCAATGTTACCATTAAATAATGGCAGTTAATACATTTTAGACTCTTAATAACAAGTATGCAGTGCCACCTATTATAGCATTTATTTATCATTTATGAATGGCTGAAGTGTTTTATCTTAAAAGCAAGATTCAACTTCTGGCCCCTAACTATCAAACTCATTATTACACTAATGGGAAAAGAGTTTCTAAAAGTTCTAATCATGGAATACTTCCTATTAAAATCTATCCCTTCATTTAAGTTCATTATTATTATTTTTAATGTTTATTTATGTTTGAGAGAGAGAGAGACAGAGCACAAGTGGGGAAGGCACAAAGAGAGAGGGAGACACAGAATCTGAAGCAGGCTCGTCAGCACTGAGCCAACGCGGGGCTCAAACTCACGGACCGCAAGATCATGACCTGAGCCAAAGTCAGACACTTAACCAACTGAGCCACCCAGGTGCCCCTCACTGAAGTTTTTGAAAAGGAGGTTTACGATTCAGAGAACTTTCAAAACATATTCACTTATTGTTTACAAAGTAAGAGCCAGACTATATATTCAGTGTCAGTTTGTATGTATAAGTTCAACTTTCTTTTAGTAAATTAAGTTTTGTCATGTCGCTTTCATCGTGGAGATGAGAAATCTACCTAATAAAACCCTACTGGAGTGGAGTAAGCATGTCTGACAAGTGTATATGAAAGGAAGCACTCATTGGTACCTTTCCTATCTGTGTTTCTTCGGAGCAGTCGGTCCACTTGAGAAATGGCCTCTTCCCAGCAATTGTTGCTCGCCTGAACATGGGGCTGAATCAACTTCAACTTCTGTTCTAGGATTTGATAAGATTCTGATACTAGTTCTTGTGTTTCTTTAGTACAAACAAGCTTTTCAAGTTCATCTTCAAGAATTATTACCCTGAGTAATAAAGAAAAACAGAAACTGATTTCTAAAATATTAAGTGGAAAATTTATAACTCACAGGACTTATTTAAGAAATAAGCTTAAAAGATGAAGTTCTGGAGACGGAAAGTGGTGATGGTTGCATAACAATGTATGTTTACTTTTTTAGGCCACTAAATTGTACACTTAAAAATGATTAAATAATACATTTCATGTTACGTGTATTTTATCATAATGTTGTAAAAAGCTTATAAAGAGTATCACCTATTTATTCAACAATATTTCTTTTACATGTATGAGGCATTTTATGAGCTGAAATGATAATTTAACCTCATTTCATACTTAATAGGAAAAATAGCTAAATCAGGGAAATTATGCATTATAGAGAAATATAATACAATATCATAAAAAGTTATAACTAACATTTTATTTCCATTTTACAGATGAGGAATTAGGTCCAGAGAGTTAAAGAAACTTGCCCAGAGTTATACAGCTGTTAGCTGTAAATATGGGCTGAAGCTAAGCCCCAAAGTATAATACCACAGAAAGATAGTGTTATAAGAATTCAGAAGAGGGGGAAGGTGCTACCAGCTATGGGTACAGACAGGGAACAGCTAAGGAAAAGGTACTTTTGAGGAAGCATTGAAGGATGGATAAAATGTGAACATGTACAAAAGATGAGAAAGTTCATTCTAAATGGTATATGGGAAAAGGCATTTATGCAGTTTGTTTGGACTGAAGGAAAAGAATGAGAAGGACTGAAAAGCAGACTATAATAGAGTTATAGCAAATTCTTTCAATAGAATGTTTTACACAGACTTCAGTCTCTGCTGCTTGTACTCTGTAACCAGTGAAGATGTTTAAGGGAGAAAGCAAATATATGCCTCAGAAACATTAATCTGGCAGGGAGCTCTCTGGAGGCAGGGAGAACAGTTAAAGGGTTAATGCCCTAGTATCAGCAACTGGGAAAAGCAATGGGGACAAGTGAGGAGGAGGAGTGAAACACAAAACAAATGTTTTTGGAAGTGTTCAGACAACACTTCTAAAAAATTTTGTGTAGCTGTGCTATAGAGCAAATCAGAGATGATGGTTTGTGACCGGTATACTGTTTGAAAGGTGACGTATAGTAGCATATATAGAATATTTCATTTTTAAGCTGGAGACATCCTTCCCATGCATAATCCACAATCTCTGCCCGAGGCACAAAGCCCCTCTTGTTCATGTCCATCCAGTGCGGCCTTTCTTCCCTGAGCCATCCTCCCTCACTCTAATGCATTCCATTATGTCTTGTGTAGTTCTGATTCTACTGCCAAAAATTAATTCTTTAGAGACTCTAGCTTTGCCCAATACAACCTTTCCACTGAAATTTTTTCCTGACAAAGGCCCGACCTTTGTTGCCCACTCAAGTAGAGATTGCCTTGTCTCCCATACTCCCTGTGGGAGATAAGACTGAGTCAGGTTAGCATTCATTCATCTGCTTTCTTAGAATAGCAGCTAGAGACCAGCTCAGACAGTAAACAGATGGGTAAAAACTTACCTTCTCAAAATGTTTTTCTCACCTTAATTTCCTATTTTTATTCATCATATCCTTCCTCACTCCAGTGAACTAGCCCTTTGATTTTACTGAGACTTCAAATGCTTTTGACTTGTTTTGTTCTATTTTGATCTTACAAAACGGACTCCTGCCCTCCCCTTCTACTTCTTGCCTGGTATCCAGGGTTGAGTACATCAACTACAATCTCATCAACTCATTAAGTTCCTATGACCTTCCTGATTTACCAACACAACATGAACCCAACCATCCATCTGATCCAGCCCTATACTGCAAGTATCCGTTACAGAAAAATTTCACTGGAGTGACGGGATCCTACATTTGACCAAGGGAGAGTACCAGTAATACCAGGCAAAGTAGAAGATAAACAAATATAAACTATGGACCCTGCACTTTACTATTCAACTGGGGCCAAGAAAGTTGGTCCTCTGATGTAGAAAATGTCCAAATATGCTTTATTTTTAAAAATTGCAATATGTTATTCTTCAACTATATATAACAATACCTCTTAAAACTTACTGTTCCAGTGCTGGCAGATACTTTTCTTAGACCGCAGGCTCCAGTTTAAGAGCCCCACTTAAAAAGAGTTAAAACAAGCTCAGTATTCATAAACATCTCCATTTCAGCTCTCAAACAGAATGAACACCTGCTTTTGTCCTATGTTTCTAGGTTCTGGGCTGAAATCAGACAAAGTGAAAACTACAAATGACTCCCCAAATCATTCTTTCTCTGCTACATTCATAGCTATAAACTATCCTTCATGCTGCATGTCTTAATTTTGCTGCTACCTTCCAGTTAGGACACAAGCCAATCATCACAATGGCAGGAGAATGAAGCTTGCTGAACATGGGGACATTTTCTTATTTGGCTTCTAAACTTACTCATTCAGCAATGCCTTCAGATGGAGCTGAAAGCTGCGTACTGCTGTGTGAACGTTATTCAGTTCTCTTGACTTCTGCTGAGTCTTGGATAAACGCTGTGGTACTGACTGGTGCTGAGTTTCAAAGTACCGATAAAACTCATAGCTGCGTTTAAGCTCTTCCAAACAGGCAGAATGAGCATGAGGTAGACCTTGAGTCACATCAGATAAAATACAATGAGGCAAAAGTGCTGGAGTAAGTAAGGGCCCAGGAGGTGAATTAGCTGTAGAAAGTAATAGGGCTAACCGTCTGAAGAACTCTGAACTCTGTGCCACCCAGAGTTGAAACAAAACCTAGAAAGAAAACGGGACTACATCAATAAAAAAAACTGATCAAAATTCAAAACAAACCAATAATTTGTTTATCTTAACTTCTGGTTAAATTCCTCACTTTATCCTAAGTAATGAATACGGACGGCTGAGCTTGAACTAACCCTCAAGACTGGCTGAGAATGTTTGATCAAATTATGTAGTCATGGCATGTGGGAACTTCTAATACCAATATAGCATGTAATACCAGTATATATTTTAGAACAGTTCTAACCCAGAAAAGTAGTGTTGATAATGAGATACATCTATCTTAAATGAATATTCCTTGATGAATTATTTACAAATTTGACACAAAGTAGGAAAGAAGACAGTAGGAATAATGGACCTGTAGAAGTCCAAAGAAATGAGTCAGTGATACATCCAGAGTTTAGGATTCAAAATTATACCATTATTTTGGCTTAGAAAATAGGTAAGAAATAACATAGGAGTGCATGGGTACCTCAGCCGGTTAAGCGTCTGACATCAGCTCAGGTATTAATCTCAGTTTCTGAGTTTGAAGCCTGCACTGGGTGAGTTCAAGCCCCGCTTCAGGTGAGCCTCACTTCTCTTTCTCTCTCCCTGCCCCTTGTGGGATTCTCTCTGCCGCTTTTCTCTGCCCCTTGCTCACTTGTGCCCTCTTTATCCCTCTCTCAAAAAGCCAAAAATAAAAATAAAATTACTACTGGAATCTTACCACACACACAGTTTTTCTAACTTGCTTTATTTTGTTTCTTCCATCGTACAATTTTTCGACTACTAATCCCAAAGAATTTACCAATCTCATATTACTTAGCTTTTAATTTGTTTCCAATATTTGCTGTTGTAGTAATATCATGGACATACTTCGAGTATATTCTGATTACTTATCTTTAAGCTTAAGATTACTGAAGAATACAGTATCTTTCCGAAGATTGGTATTTATTAACTGCTAAAGTGAGCCAATCTATACTTTTGTTAATAGTGTGTGACTACTGATCTTCACAAATAATGAATATTATCAACTTTCAATAACCTTGGCAAAATGTCTACTTATTACTAACGAGATTGAATTGGCTTTTTTTTTTTTTTTTTTTTTAGAGAGAGCGAGTGAGCGAGTGAGCAAGAGCATGTATGAGTGGCGGAGAGGGGCAGAGGGAGAAGAGAGAATCTTAAGCAGGCTCCATGCTCAGCGCAGAGCCTGACACAGGGCTCAAATCCCGCAATCCTACGGTCACGACCTGAGCCAAAGTCAAGAGTCAGACGCCCAACTGACTGAGCCATCCAGACGCTCTGAAACTGAATTGGCCACTTCTAGTTCTTCCTTTGTGAAACCAGTTCATGCACCACCTATCTTGTCTAGATTTAACATAACTTAGTGCTCTTTATATAGAAAGAATTCTATCTACCTTTGTTAAAAATCATTGCAATTTTTTTCATTTAGAAGCTTAATTCTTATATAGTCAAATATATCCTTTTATGTAGATTTTCCAAGGGAAGATACAGATCTTATATGCTGTTTACCCATGTTTGTTAAAACAAGTAGTCATAAAGTCACTCATGCTGGTTTTCTATTAATGTAAACTCACTATCTATAAACTCTGATTTAAGGCAAGATATGCTTACAGTAAGAATTTTAAGTATTTTGATATCAGAATATAAGGATCTCCTCATTCAATCTTTATGATGCTCTCAACTTTTAAAGACAGCATCACATACATCAGGAAGGCTATTATGATGATGGTTCAGCAAGGGACCGGTGTCCCATTTACATTCAGATAGCACAGGCACAATCGGAGTGCAACTGTCTTTTCTTCAGCCCTTTCCACAGGCAGAGTACCTTCAAAGCAGGAAGGCTGAAGCCATCTGTAAGGTCATGTGCTTCCTCTTCTGAAATCTGCTCTTCACTAAGGCCCAGGCCCAGCTCCTTAAAAGGCACCACACAGATGTAGTTGGTTACATTGTCACTCTCAGAGTTCAGGGGGTAGGTTAAATTAAGTTAAGGCCTTTTCATTTAAAGTATAAAGGGTACAGTCATATCATCCCAAATTACCTTTACTCATCTTATTCTGAACTTTGACTGGAGGTGATTAATATCCATTAAAAAAAAAAAGAAACCAATCTTAAAATCTACTATATTAACAAACCTCAGGTATCTTACTACTAGTATACATGTGAATAAAATACCTTCATCTCTAAACAGTTAAAAGTTCAACTCTTTACAAGTGCTAACGTGCTAACTTAGTTATTTTTGACAAGTACCTTTTGAAACTGTATTGTGTACTTCGCTGTATCGTGGCTCAGGCCCTTTCTACACTACAGTACATACTTTTCTCTTCTTCCCAGTGCACAGGCTGCAGAACACCATTAGCACTAAGCCTGTTCTATCTAGGTTGTCCCACTCAGACTACTGGCCTGCTTCCTCTTTCTCTTCCTCATGGGTATCTATCAGCTTAATATGTGATTTTTTCTGCCTTCAACAGTTTTTATAAAGAATATATCCATACAATTCCTTGGGGTGCCTGGGTGGCTCAGTCGGTTAAGCGTCCGACTTCGGCTCAGGTCATGATCTCACGGTCTGTGAATTCGAGCCCCGCGTCGGGCTCTGTGCTGACAGCTCAGAGCCTGGAGCCCATTTCAGATTCTGTGTCTCCCTCTCTCTCTGCCCCTCCCCTGTTCATGCTCTGTCTCTCTCTGTCTCAAAAATAAATAAACATTAAAAAAAAAATTAAAAAAAAAAAGAATATATCCATACAATTCCTAATACTGAACTATTTTTATATTTCCAGCATACTCTTATTTGATCATATAATATCTTAATATAGTGCTATCGCAAATATATAAATATTTCACTTAAATATTTTGTATCTCCATCTGTGAGATTGGTCTAGTTTTTTATTCTTTATAATACATGTTTTGGTATTGCAATTACAGAATCTTCATAAATAAAATGAGGTAGTAGAGGCTTCCTAACCTTTCCTATGGTCTGAAATAGTTTTTAAAAAAAACTATAAAACCATCTGAACCTGGTAGTTAAAATTTCCTTTATTCATTTAATTTTTAAACATGTAATATATTCACAGGATTGAAAATTCATAAGGTATAAAAAAATTCATAAGGTATTAAGAGGCACCGTAAAAACTGCTTCCTACCCCTGTCCCTTAGCTACCTCATTCCCCTAGCTAAAGGCACAGACGATAACTGTGATTAGTATCTCTCAAGATAACCTGTGTGTCTCTTTTTTTTTTTTTAAGTTTATTTTGAGAGAGAGAGAGAGAGAGAGTGAAAGAGAGCGAAAGAGAGCACGAGCAGAGGAGGAGCAGAAAGAGAGAGGGGAGACAGAGAATCCCAAGAGGGCTCTGTACTGTCAGCGTGGAACTGGATGCTGGGCTTGACCTCGCAAACCACAAGATCATGATCTGAGCCGAAACCAAGAGTTGGACACTTAACCAGCTGAGATACCTAGGTGCCCCTTCTTGTGCACCTTTCAAGATACTTTATGCATGCATAAAAGCAAATCCAAATATAAATATGTATGTGGATATATACACATATACATATTCCCTCATATGTATTTATAATCTCCCATATATACAAATAGTCTCATATATATGTGTATGTGTGTATACACACACACTTTTACGCGCCAATCGAAGGGTAGCATGAACAATGCTGTGCACTTCATTCTTTTTTTCAACAATTTGGATATCATTCCATAGTAGTGCATCAAGAACTTTATCACTTTTCTATACCTGCAAATTTTCCATTGTTTACATAAAATCAGGTGTTTTCCTTCTTTCTTTCTTTCTTTCTTTCTTTCTTTCTTTCTTTCTTTCTTTTTCTTTCTTTCTTTGTAAGTTTATTTGAGAGAGAGAAAGAGAGAGACAGAGAGAGAGAGAATGCATGGGGGAGGGGCAGAGAGCGAGGGGGACAGAGGATCCGAAGTGGGCTCTGTGCTGACAGCAGAGAGCACCATGTGGGGCTCAAACTCATGAACCATAAGATCATGACCTGAGCTGAAGTCAAACTTAACCCACTGAGCCACCCAGGTGCTCCCAGGTGTTTTCTTTTTTAAAAGTTGCTGCCACAAAGTTGTATATACAATCTCCTTATAATTATTTTAATTTCTTCCATATCTATGGTTACAGCTCTGTTACTAATTTTGTATATTTGTACTCTTTTTACTTTGACCAGACATGTGAGGGTTTATACTGTTTGGTCTTTTTGAAGAAATAGTTGGTGGATTCTTTTTTATTTTGATTCCTTAAGGTTTCTTGTGTGGTAAATATGTTCTGGTCCCTGCCTACCTCTGAATGTCACCTACTGCCCCAACTCCCAATTTACTGTGCTCCAGACATGATGGCCTTTTTGCTGTCCTCCAGTCCTGCTAAAATAACTCCTGTCACAAGATCTTTATACTCACTGGTCCGTCAAACTGGAACACGATCTTTCTCCTCATTACAATCTCATTGTATTTTATTTATTTATTTTAATTTTTTTGTGTTTATTTATTTTGAGAGAGACAGAGACAGAGTGGGTGGGGGAGGGGCAGAGAGAGAGGGAGACAGAGAATCCCAAGTAGGCTCTGCATGGTCAGCGCAGAGCCTGATGTGGGGCTCGAACCCATAAAACTGTGAGATCATGACCTGAGCCGAAATTAAGAGTCGGACACTTAACCGACTGAGCCACCCAGGCGCCCCATAAATCTCATTTTAAATGTCAACTCTTTGGGAAGGCCTTCCCCTATCATCCAATCAAAAGCAGTAACTCACCAATCACTCTATCCTATTCTGCTGGGTTTTTATACAACAGATATGTGAAAATCTCACTTTTTTATTCATTACCTCATCCACAAAAAGGTAAGAGTCATGAGTACAATGATCTTGTTTGTCAAGCTAGAAGTATTCTGAGGCAGGGACCGTGTCTATTACGTGAACCATCATATATCTAGTGACTAGCATATTGCTTGGCACCGAGTTTATTCTCAATACTTGCTGAATGAGTAACTACTTGAAGTTCACATGCCATACTACCATACCCCTATTTTTTCCCCCTATCTTTGCTTCATTATACTTGAATGCAGACTTTTATTATCCTCAAGGTCAACTCCTTGAAAGCATTCTCTGACCCCTTAGGCCAAGTACATTGTCCTACTATGTTGGAAGGTACCCTGGGCACTTCTAGTGTATTATGAATTCCAGTTAATCTATTGAGTATACTCAAAAGTCTAGCACATAGCAGATGGGTATTCAGGCAGCATGGGAATTGAATGGACAAGTTCATGACTAAAAATAAAATGCTTTTAATTTCCAAAGAAGTCATACAGTTAAAAGAGTATATATATATATGTATATGTATACATACATATATATATACATATATATATATACACACACACATATAGAAAAGGTTTTAAGTCATAAGTCCTATAGGACTTATGACTTAAGTCCTATTAAGGACACTTAATAAGTCCTATTAAGACACAACTTCACCTCTCACTAGTCGTGTAACACCAAGCAAATCACACAAAATGGAGATTTTATTTAGTTTTTTCATAAAATGGAGATAAGATCTAGCTGGAAAGGTATATACAAAGACATAATAAAGCACTCTGTAAACGTTAAAGCATATTTATCCATGCTACAGTACCCCAAATACTGAAGGTACAAAGTATTTTTGTACTCTATTTACTCACAATTTAACTTATCTATGAATCTTAACTGAAATAAAGATCCTACACACCTTTATTTACTGATTAACAGAACTAATTTCCTGATTTAGTAAATGTAAGTGACTGACTTGTTGTCATGCAGTCTGAGTGTTTATTATACACCAGGCACTGTCTAAGCACTTTATATGCACTAACTTATTTGATGTCAACAAAACCACAGGAAGAGTATGTTGTTACTGCCATTTTTAAAATGAATAACGCAAGGTACAGAAAGTTAAGAAACTTGCTTAAGGTCACCTAGGCAGTAATTGATAGAGCCAAAATTTAAACTTAGCCAATCTGACTTGAGAGCCTCTGTTTCTTCAAAGGGGAAGGATTTCCTGTTACCAGTTTATTTCCATGTCATGACGCAAATTTGTGTGTCCAGTAACTCTTAAAAATGTCAGACCTAGCAAAGCCAGGTTCTTCTGACTTTATTCTTTGGACCAGTAGAGGGAGGGCCTTCAAGTTTTTCCTCAGTTAAAACTGAGCCACACGAGAACAGAAAACCTTTTTTCCTGTCTGTTATTGTTATTCCCCCTAGACTGCATTTCCAGTTTTAAAATAGAAGTGATGATGGAAATTAGCTCCAAAATAGGCAATCTCAGTTCACACTTAACTTTTACAGGATGCAGCTATACTATCTATATATTCAGGACTCTGGAAGCATATTTATTCTTACATGAAGACAGAAAAGGATATTTTTTCAGCATATATAGGGTAGCGAGCCTTGCTGCTTGAAAGTTGGCTCTTACAGTTCTGTAGACAGCTTTCCGAAGACCGAGGAGATGCTGACTGGGATGCTGTCCAGCTTTATTAAATGGGCAAGCAGCACTGACCCTGTCAAGCAAACTTGAAAAGTAAAATGTGATACAACTGTACAGGTGTCCTAAAGTTTTTGTTTTCTAAATCCCCAATTCTATTCAACTTAGAAAAAAACCTTTTTCATGGTTTTTATTAGAAAAAGACTGTAAATATCCCAGCTCAGGTCTCATAAATAGCCATTTCCCTGATACATGTATAGCCCCCCTCCAAAAAAGACAAATGAAAAATCAAAATCTCAAAGAGTAAAGGCTTCTTCTGATACGGGAAACAATATATTGTAGTCAAAATATGGTAGAAATGTAGAATACTTAGGTAAGACATTGCAACTTTTTGATATAGACACTCTACCTGGTAAAATATACTAAAGTGGTACTGCTTTACATTTAGTTTTTAAAACCTGTATCTACAGTAAGTATGAAAATTTTTACATTCTTAGTATGCATTTACATATGTTCATCACTCATATTTTTGGTCACTTGTACAGAACAATGAAATACTGTATAGAAATACATTCTGTACATTCATAAAAGTAGGGTAAAATGACTTACCCACCTGCTGCCACTGGCACTTACCTACTCAAAATGAAGTAGGGGACGCAGAGAGATAACAGGACCAGTGGCCAACAGGGGAATGCAAGTAGAAAGGCAAAGGAAGGGTTACTAGGCAGTAGCATAGCTACTCTCCAAACTATTCAAGAGGAAGCACATTTCATAGTACTTTCCAAAAGATAAATGGGGAGTACCTATTTGCAACAATGATGTATAATATATCATGCTTTGATAAATGAAACATAGAATGATTTCATATTACATAGCTATTGGATAATAGTTTTTCCACCTAACCAGTAACCTCTCCCAATAGCAATACAAAATATTGGAATTTATAAATTTCTTACAATATAACCACAAATTTGCAAAACAAGATATCTAAATCAAAACTTTTAAAATGTTAACCAAACCATAATGTATTCAGACATTAAAAATCTATAAAAAACAACAACAACAGAGGACAATGACTGATAGGCTTAATTTAAAATAAGGGAATGAGGCAAAGAATGGTTAAATTCTTCGCTAGAGAGGACAAATTAAGGCAGAACAACACAGCACATGTTTTCAATATATGGAACTCTTGTGTGCGCTCCATTTTACTAATAAATCAGTTTTAAAGATGAACATATTTCTAAAAAAGTTATGATTCAAGATTTATTGTTACTCGTAATTTTTCTCAGTCCATTATCCAGTTAGATGGAGACAAGTCAAACAATTTTTCCAACATTTCTTTTGCCTGACTGCATGTCAATGGATAGGAATCATAATCCGGATGTAAGTCATGTGTAGCTGGCCCATTTTAGCTCTTCGTGACAATTCTAGACATAATTTTTAATGTAAGTTGGAAAATGACAAAAAGCACAGAATCCTCTATATGTGCCTAAGCATTAATTGGACACATAGCCATTTAGCTTAACCAGTCTGCTCAGTGAAATACTGTACAAATCAAGAATGAAAAGGAGCTATTACTTAGCATTGTTTTCAACTTTTAAAATCTAATGCTCAAACAACTTAATATTTGTTATGCTCTATCAACAAATAGACTTTATAATAGAAGGACAAATATTAACAGACACGGAGAACTATTACATTTTGAAAGAAGCAGAAAAAAAAAGTTACAAAATCTCTCTCCTGTTTTGGGATTGTTTAAACACTGTTCTAAAACACAACAGAGTAAAGAATGAGTGACTACTAGAGATTCTTTCGCTTTACTGTTTTGTTATTTTCCAGATACGGCTTTTCTGTCAGGACAGTTTAAGTGCTATTCTAGAGCACAGCAGAGTGAAGAACGAGATTACTACCCAAGGTTCTTCTGCTCTCCCTTTTCGTGATTTTGCAGATATAAGTAATTAAGAGTAATAATCATTCTTCATCATATACTTACTTTCTCCCACCTACAGACTGGAAAGGTTATGTAAGTTAAATAAATGATTAAACATACTACAGTACTACTGTCATTTGTTAGTGTTCAGCAGGCAGCCTAGCAGACTGGAAACAAGCTCTAGAGTCAGATGGAATGGACTTGAACGTTTGTTCTACCATATGTAATTGTATGCTTTTAGTTGTATACAGAATTACCTAGCAGAGTATTTGGACCATAATTCGTGCTCAATAAACATTAACTATCCTTTTAATAACAGAATAAATATCCTATATATCCTATACCTTAATATTTAATTAAGACTGGACTACAGTGGAGAGTATTTAAGTTCCTGTGGGAATGTGAATATTTGTTTGATATACTGAGAGCATCAGTGCCATAATATCTGCTAACATTTACCTAAAGAATATTATTAATGCATGGCAACATTTTTCAAAATGAATTCAAGTCAGATACATCTATCATTTAAACTGAGGAAAGAGAATGTCTGGGACAAAGGAAACAAACATTTGTTGGGTAATTTTGCATGCCAGCTTCAATATTAGGCTCTTTTTATATATTAACTCATAAGAAATCACATAACACAAATAATTATGATTCTCTAAGCTCTTTGGTTTCTCCAAGTAGATAAGCAGAATCATACTACATATTAAATCTAGCATATAATGTATTCATTCCTTCACAGTTAACAGACTTTAATAAGTGCTAAAGAAAAAACTTACTTTTTTTCTGTAAATGCAACACAGAAATGAAAATAGGTAATAAATATTCTAATTTAACTATGTAGTAGAAAAGAATTATTTAAAAAATAAAATGAAATATGAACTCACAGTGTAAATCCTCTGGAAATGACTTCAGTTTCTTGAATGAGACGTAAAGCTTTTCTCACAAGGTTAGTAAAAGCTCGGCTATTTGTTGCCGTATCTTCTAAACGGACAATGTATTTTTTTAGAGTTACTTGTAGTTTGGCTGTCCTCCAGAATCTCAAAGCTCTTATAATCAGATAAACAAACAGGATCACTCCCCATATCAGCCAGGAAGATACAATCCACCAAGTGGGAAGCATAATGAGCAAACTAATGAAGGCAAACAGCACTGAGACATCCCTATAACACAGAAACCAAGAAACATGATACCCATCAGATTAGAGAAGGATGTGTTACTTTAGTCCATAATTCAGGTTTACCAAAATAGACAAAATGCTAGTAGCTTCTTTGTAAACTATGACTTTAAAAAATAACATTTAAATAAGTAATGTGAAATAGTTTTTTAAAAATCTAGCAACTAAACAATGGTGTCTTAGATATTAAAATCTAAGCTAATAAGTTTGTAAAGGACGTAAGAAACAGGTGTCCTCTGAAATGACTTTTTGTTTAAAGATAGGGACTCTTCTGGGGCGCCTGGGTGGCTCAGTTGGTTAAAGTGTCCAACTTTGCTCAGGTCATGATCTTGCGGTTCATGAGTTCAGGCCCCACATCGGGCTCTGTGCTGACAGCTCAGAGCCTGGGGCCTGCTTCAGATTCTGTCTCCCTCTCTCTCTGCCCCTCCCCTACTCATGCTGTCTCTGTCTCAAAAATAAACACTAAAAAAAAAAAAAAAAGATATGGACTCTTCTAACCTAAAAACCAAGTACAGAGTTTAAAATCCAATTTTTAAAATTTTTTTTTTAACATTTATTTATTTTTGAGACAGAGAGAGACAGAGCATGAACAGGGGAGGGGCAGAGAGAGAGGGAGACACAGAATCGGAAGCAGGCTCCAGGCTCTGAGCCATCAACCCAGAGCCGGACGCGGGGCTCGAACTCACGGACCGCGAGATCGTGACCTGAGCTGAAGTCGGACGCTCAACCGACTGAGCCACCCAGGCGCCCCTAAAATCCAATTTTACAAATTTAAAAGTAAAAGTAATTGTTACTAATTTTTAACATTAAAGTACATTTTAATATTAAGATAGTATCAGTTCTTTTCCCAAAAGTCAGATTTTAATTATTTGCACAGAAACAAATATCTCAAGAAAATATAAGCATTTTTCCAATCAGAAATAATATGTACTTGAGTAATTGTTTCAAGTTATCTAATAATCATCATCATAAATCTGGAATACACATACTGCAGCTGATAATATGCACATACTTTGTACTTTTTCACTGCTTTAACTAAAGTAAAAGTATATATGAAACTTTTTAAATCTAGGCAAATTACAAGTATATAGACTAAAATACGTCTTTTAAGCAATGAAGGCTTTGATAAAAATGTAATAAGAAAGAGGTGAATATACGGAGATGTCTCTTAGGATGTCTAAAAAAACATCAATAATACTTAAAGACAGTTATAATCAAATTATAAAGAAAGTCACATGTAAGAATGCTTCCTAATAAATATTTACCTGTTCTAATTTCCCTTGGAATCCTTTACTTTCAGGTGATATTGGTAACATCATAAAGCAAAATCTTACCCTATACTTTCATGCATGAATAATGAAGTCTAAAAGTATTTACAGGCCTCAGTGTTGCTTAATCACACCTGTGGCTAAAGCAAACTTAGAAGTTAAAGCTAGAAAATTCTTAAAACCCTTGGTTCCTTCTAGCAGCTCCTTGCATTCTTAGATTTATAAAGGATAAGATGATGCTTTACTCCATCATGATGCTGAGTGCCTACAAATTTGGAAAACATACTTTGTTATCCCTTACAGTATGAAGCATTTGTCAATATTATAAGAAAGACACATCCAGAACACTGAGGCCAATGTTATGTAATCACCTATATAACTTGAATAGTTCAAGCAATGATTTTGTTCACTTAATAAACTCATACTTTAATAGTTCAGTTCTGTGTGTGTGTGTGTATATGTATACGTATGTATGTATGTATGTATATATATATATGTATATACATATCATGTATATACACATATATGTATGTATATACGTGTGTGTGTGTGTGTGTGTGTATGTATAAAGTCCCTTTTTGGTATTCATGGCCTGGGACTTCTGTATTAGACCCAAATACTTCAAGAAAAGTTTTAGGACTGAATTGTCAGTCTATATTTCCTACGGCTTCTCAGTCAACAAAGCAAGAATTGACTGTTTACCTCCACATCCCATTCTATTTTTGATGTCTCTACAATGTGTTTATGATATAATCTATTAATTTTAAAGAAACATAAAAGAGCGAGTGGCTACGACTGCATGCACACATGTGTATAGATGTATGGGTAAGAGAGATTCTTGGGGCACATGTTATGCCTGCTTGTTGGGTTATTAAACACAGAACTAATTAGACTGAATTAAAAATATGTAATAATTGGATGTTTTTCCAGCTTCACCTTAAATAGTATTTATTTTAGAAAGGTACTTTTTTTTTAAACTTCTGGGTTATCATTAATTACAATGTTAAAATGTATGGAATGTTTATAATTTACAATAGAGAGCATAGTGGATTTCCTCTGCTAATACTGTATATGAAAGCAAAGGATAGATGTTTTCTGGACAGTACCAAATATTAGGGGTTGCCAGGGAGCAAAGCGTTGGAAGGTGTCCATTTTCCTGTTGTTGAGGTTGCCCTGCAGACAGGATACTGGGATCAAGTAGCTCAATCAGCTCCACATCCTCTTGTAACAGGACTTCCTGTTGCAGGATGGTATGTAGTGAGTCGAGTCGGAATCCAATATCCTTGCCATTAAAAAACCCGAAGAGAGGCATTAATACACACATAATTTTGTATGAAATGCTAAGCTCCTAATGTACTAACAAAATTTAGGGGTACTATATATATTTTCAGTATAGCCTCCAAGAAGATACAACAGTCCAATCTATCTTTAGTATTATGTATATGGGGTTTCAGTTTCACTGTAAATGTGAAACAATAAAAATTGCAATGGACATTATTGAGCCACCAGATGTGAAATATAAATTTTTAATAAAGAAATGTGTAGTAACTACATATTAATAAGCCTGTCTAGTTAAGACTAATTAATTAAATTGCTGGAACAGAGCATGGAAAGTATAATCCTGTAACATAAGATGTTGTCCCTGGATACTGTAACAATATAGCCAAAATGTAAGAATTACATCAGCAGGATCAAGGCCTTCTAAAAATGGACAAACACAACATTAAGGAATGTAATGCAAAACCTCGCTAATATGTGCATAGCACTTTATAGTTTACAA
Organism: Acinonyx jubatus; assembly: GCF_027475565.1. Lineage (NCBI taxonomy): Eukaryota > Metazoa > Chordata > Mammalia > Carnivora > Felidae > Acinonyx > Acinonyx jubatus. The sequence goes on along the minus strand of NC_069387.1, from coordinate 114,324,676 downwards.
AATGCTTTCACATATACCAGCTCATTTATTCCTTCTTCTTTTCTTTCTATCCATCTATCAAGAAATATTATATATACCAGGCACCATGCTTGAGACCAAAGGCACAAAAAATGAACAAAACATACAAGGTCTCTACTCTTAAAGAGTTAACAGTTTAATGAAGAGGACTGAAAAGGAAACAGTTACAATATAATGTGCAAAGAAGTGCAATAAGGTATACCTGGGATTATGAAAATGGCACAGAAGAACCAAAAGTTGTAATGAAGTCCGAGAAAGGAAAACAGGTGATGCCTGCCTGAGCTGAGTCTTAAAGCATGAACAAGAGCTGACCAGATGAAAGAGTTGGAAGACGGGGATGGGAAGAGCAAAAGCCTCTCTAGAACTGCAAGTTACTGCTTTTAGCTTTCCATACAATGCATGGTAAGAAGGTGAGAGATGAGGGGGTGCCTAGCTGGCCCGGTCAGAGGAGCATGTGACTTGATCTTGGGGTTGTGAGTTCAAGCCCCAGGTTGAGTGTAGAGAGTACTTAAATAAATAAACTTCAAACAAACAAACAAACAAACAAACAAAACAAAAAGGGTGAGAGATGAAGTAGCAATGTTAAGAGTACATAGGTTAACTTTCACAGTAACCCTGTGATGTACATTTCATCCTCCTCTCCATTCTATAGAGGAGAAAACTGATGCCCAAAGAGATTAAGTAACTTCTAGAATTCTGATTTCAAATCCTAAGTCTTTGGTAGTCAATTATACTTTCCTACATATAGCCTGCTGTATGAGAAAATTTGAAGTTTTATTATGCATTACATGTAAGAACAGAATGATCCTATTTTAAGAAAAATAGAACTTTTACCGGATAAGGCCTTTAGCAGTTAAAGTAAAACCAATTAGGTCCAGGGTTTGAAGGCAATGGGTTTGCTCTTCTTAGCCAGTTAATCATTCCCACACAAGAGCCTACCCTGCCCTAGCTCCTCATAATGGGAACTTAATAGGAATGCAGTGATCCATATATCCAACTATGAGAGCATGTCCTTGATTGTGGGTTATGTATCACCACATACACTCCTATTAGAGAAGGAGAAGAATACTTTTAATATTAGTCCCATATGGATATATTTATTAATTTTCTTTCTTTAGATAAGCTCTATGTCCAATGTGGAACTTGAACTCATGACCCCAAGATCAAGAGTCACATGCTCTACTGACTAAGCCGGCCAGGCACCCCTTTATTGATTTTCAGTTATATAAAACAAGAACATCTTGGAACGCTGGTCTTCCTTTAGCCTGGCATTATTTTTTTTTTCACCATCTACTGACACACCTTGCATGTGCCTGTGTATCACTTTTGTTTCATATTTGAACCACTGTTTCTTCTCTCTTCTTTTTCTCTTTCCTCTCCTTTTCTTTTTTCTTCCTTTCTTTCTCTCTGGTTTGTTTTGCTTTGTTTTGTTTTTTTGAGTTCTAGTTACCATACAATGCTACATTAGGTTTCAGGTGCACAACACAGTGATTTGACAACTCTATACATTATGCCATGCTCACCACAAGTGCAGCTACCATCTGTCACCATACAGTGTTGTTACAGTTAGCATTGACTGAATTCCCTATGCTGTGTCTTTCACCCCTGTGACTTACTCATTCCATACTGGAAGCCTGAACCTCCCACTCCCCTTTGCTCATTCTGCCCATCCCTCCAAACCCCACCCCTCTGGCAACCATGTTTGTTCTCTGTATTTATGGGTCTGTTTTTGTTTTGTTTCTTTTGGTTTTCAGATTCCACATATAAGTGAAATCACATGGTACTTATCTTTCTCTGTCTGATTTATTTCATTTAGCATAATACCCTGTAGGTCCATCCATGTTGTTGTACATGGCAAGATCTCATTCTTCTTTTTATGGCTGAGTAATATTCATTATCTCTCTCTCTCTCTCTCTCTCTCTCTCTCTATATATATATATATATACATATATATGTATATCTATATCTATAATTTCTTCTTTATCCATTCATCTATTGATGGATACTTAGGTTGCTTCCGTATCTTGGCTATTGTAAATAATGCAGCAATAAACATAGAGGTGCATTTATCTTTTTAAATTAGTGTTTTTGTTTTCTTTGCGTAAATAACCATTAGTGAAACTACTGGATTGTGTGGTATTTCTGTTTTTAATTTTTTGAGGAACTTTCATATTGTTTTTCACAGTGGCTACACCAATTTACATTCCCACCAACAGTACTGAAAGTTCTTTTTTCTCTACATCCTTGTCAACATTTGTTATTTCTTGTCTTTTTGATATCAGCCATTCTGACAGGTGTAAGGTGACATCTCATTATGGCTTTGATTTGCATTTCCCTGATGATTAGGGATGCTGCACATCTTTCCATGTGTCTCTTCACTCTTCTTAGAATCATGATTCTAAGCTTAGGAACCAATTAATTGACATTCCACCCCACTTTCACAAAGAGAAGAGCACAATTCACTTTATACTACTGTTAGGGAAGGGGTGGAAGCGAGGAGGGCAAAAGGAGGAGCATGGCAGCTTTTCAAGTAATCTTTGAAATAAATCCTCACACACTGGCCTTATTATCTGATTTGGATTCCACACACACAGAGAGATATTAAAACATTAAGTATTAAAAATCAAGTTTTTGCTATAAAAGCTTTAAATCCTACCTTTTATGAGACCTCAATGTACCTACATTTGGGTAAGTTTAGAGAAGCCTAACTAAAGGAAGGCTAAGGCTCACAAAGAGAGGGAAAGCTATTAACACAGAATGGGAGCTTTCCCTCTTCATAGCCCCTTGTACAGATATGCTGCTTAATCAGGTACACTTTCTTTAACACCATCCTTAGCATCAGAACTGTTTGCAAAACTGGGATAATGTTTCCCCAAAACCATTGTGCTTTGAGGCAGTACTAGTAGCTTTAGGAATATGTGATTCAAGAATGTGACAAACTACCTACAATTACCTATAAATACAAATGAACCTGAAAGGGACCAAGACACTCTAAATAATTAAAGCAGTATTATCTAGTGACTAGACTGTCTCTACAAAGGAAGAACTTGAACTATATTCTGATCACAGTAGCTATAAAATTAAATCAGATTACACTGAGGAATTAAGTTTTTTCTTAAGGATAAATTATAAAATTGTATATTACTCTTTAATTATAAAAATGAGAACTGCAGGGGCACCTGGGTGGCTCAGTTAAGTGTCCAACTTTGGCTCAGGCCATGATCTCATGGCTCATGAGTTCGAGCCCCACATCAGGCTCTGTGCTGACAGATCAGAGCCTGAAGCCTCTTCAGATTCTGTGTCTCCCTCTCTCTCTGCCCCTCCCCTGCTCGTGCTCTGTCTCTCTTTCTCTCAAAAATAAATAAACATTAAAAAAAAAATGAGAACTGCAGAAAATAGGGAAACTGTTGCAATATGCCAATCAAACTAGTGGGAAAATAGACACCTGCTATATTAAGAAACATCTCACAACAGCCTTATTTGGACCGAGGTCCAAGTGTCAAACAAGCGAAGAAATTTAAAAGCTACTAATACTGATTGACTAGATATTAGATTATCATCTTTATGGTCGGATGCTCTGTGCTGTGGGGAAGTGCACTAGGTGAACTTTGGCTCACCCTTAACAAGTTTGAGTGCTGAGACCTAGTTAGTACCTAGGTTTATATCCTGGTTCCATATCTTAAGTTATTAACTTCTCTGCTCCAGTTTCCTCATCTGCAAAATGAGGTTAAGAATAGTACCTACTTCAATAGTACCTACTATGAAAATTAAATAAGTCAATATTTGTACAATATATAGTGTCTGATGCATATAGTAAGTACTGGTGCAAATTAAGTACTATGTAAGTCTTAGCTGTTAATGTTGTTAGTACACATGAAATAATTAAAACATAATAAAGAAAAGCACCATAATACCATATATAAACTTAAAACATAGCCGATAATTGTTACTATAGTGTTGAAGAAAATAAGAGATCCAATAGACTGAAGTTTGCGGGAAAGGCCTTAAGGAAGAGCTAGGACTGCTTACTGAACAGACTACAGTAATAGAGGAAAAACGGAAAGGGTTCTACCATAGTATAATAGCACAAACACAGACATGCAGAACAGGTATGGAATAAAAGAAAAGGAAGACTGGGTTGGGTGATGAACAAATTGGTGGGTAAGGCTGGAAAGGTAGTTTGGGGCCAAATTTTGCAGACTCTTTGATGCTAACATGATGAACTGGACTTGATTCAATGGGTAATGGTGATATTTTAAGGATCTAAACAGGAAAATGTATGAGACGGTAACTCAGGAAGATTTCTGCCTGTATGGAATGAAAGGGTGTGAGAAGCACAGCTAAAAAAGAATAGATTTCTGTTTTTACCCCTAGGCATGGAGAAGGGAATTATGGATGTGTCAATATATTTCAACGATCTTCTATACTTTTTAATACATTGTTCTGTTTCATAGAGCTGATGAGGATCAAATGAGGTAACATGTGTGAAAGCACTTTACAGGCTAAAAAGTGCTTCAAAAGTACTAATACCATTACCGTTATAGTTGTTATAAATGAACTTTTTAAAAATCTTTAAGAAGTACTTTAATAAAAAGGAAAAGGTTCAGATCTCATGGAGCAACTGTCAGTATTTTAATAAAAGGAAAAAGGGACTGGTTCAATATCTGTATAGCTAATAAAATTTTAAGTATGTCTGACAAAGGGAAGAGTCAAGCATCTCATGCCAGAAGCCAACGGGGTAATTCCTCGTTCCATTACTATTAAATGATTTCTTTGGTAGGTACTTCCTACAGTTCTCTATAATGTAGGCACAAAAGGGATGCATACAGAAGTTGGCACTTTACAGTGAAACATGTGGCCAGTGACAAAGAACCAAGAATGAAAAGATCAGGACTATGCACACTATGATTAAACCACAGAAAAATGTATATGGATCCGTATACCTTACCACAATCCTAGTATCACTGAAGAATGAGGATGGCTCCACCTGGATAGAGATGATATTCTACGTAGGTGACAAGACACTTCATTGACCTTCTCAACATACCTACAAAGATGAAACCCTGAACAGAGAACTTGCCCATTTGGATTGCTAAAAAAGTAATTTTAGTCAGTCAAGGCATAATAACACTCAAGCCAGTGAGGTACTATGTTATAATGAAGAACCTGGGCTTGGAAACAGGAGACCTGAATTCAAATTCTAACTCTATCAATTTCTAGCTGAACATTCTTGAACAACTCACTAAGTATTCTTAAACCAAACTGAACTATCTGAATCTCAGACATTTGGAAATCTTACCACTTCCAAATGGCAAAATGCACTAAACTTTACAGTACTCGAAGTAGCAAATCAAAATGTGAAAGCACTTTGTAAACATCTTCTTACAAATGGTAATTTACAAGAATGATAATTATCATCTTAAGGTCACAGGCCAGCAGAAGATCCTGAAATCTGCCTACCCATACTTGATCGCTCCTTAGGAGAACCATGAGAACTTCGTTACTTCAATTTTTTAGCTATACTACCTGGATTTTGCCTTGCTTAAGATGTACAAAGTTGAAGCATTCCCTCTTGGGTGGGGGGGTGTCACAGGTCAAATACCAGATATACTACAGCAGAGAGCAGGAAGAAAAAAAAGCAAGCCTCACAGGAATCAGAGAGACTCTCAATGGTCACAATTCCAAGTCTCTGGGAAATTCTGTGATTATTGGTCTTGGGAGACTAAAGTTTACATATTAAGTTGTCAGGGAATGATAGATTAATGATAAATAAATTAGGGGGGGAACCACTTTGATTTTGCCCAAACTCTAATCATAGACTATGGCATAAAGATACAGACAGTCAATAAGAAAAAAAAAAAAAGAAAAGAAAAGAAAAAAAGGATACAGTCAAGCTCCTAATGAAAAAAAAGAAGGTCCCACTAATTGATATACTCTCTTCCTTAATGAGAGGAATATTTGTCAATGGAGGAAGATGGCAGCAGGAAGTTAGTAATCTAACAAATAAGGTTTCAATAACAACTAGAATATTCTATTCTAAATGGCTAATAACCTCTTAGAAGAGCTATGAAATAATACTAAACAGTCCAAATTCAAGATCCACAGTTATTGAAGAATTTCTTTTTTTTTTTTTTTAGGTGATACAAACAAACTTTATTTAAACACTTTATGAAGCAGGCAGTCTCCTTTCAGAGAACTTCTCAGAATTTAGAATCAATCACTGCCCAAATCAGTAGCAAAACAAATTCTGATTCATTGTATTGTCATTAATAAACTGGAGTCCTGAAAACTGACTAAAAGAAATAGAGCAAACACTTACCAACTTGTGAAGTAAGTCATCTTTCTTATTGTACTGAGAAAAAATCCAACTTTTGATGGTTTCAGCCACTTTTAACAGGATGCTTCGCTGAAGGAGATTAATGAGATTGTACAGGATACATTAAACCACACCCACACAGCAGAAAAACTGCAAATAACTTACTTCTAATTAACCAAAATTTTTATTAGAAAAAGGGAGGAAAAAAATCATCTTGGTTATATCCTTTGTCAGTATGTCTCAGGCTCCTTAATAGTTCCCAGATTTACTTGCACATCAGAATCACCTAGAGATTTTAATTAGAAACATATTCTTGGGTCCCCAAACCAAAGGTTCAGATTCATTAGGTTTGGATGAGACCTGAAAAGCAGATTTAAAAAAAAAAAATTCTTATTTATTCATTTATTTGAAAAATTTTAATGTTTATTTAATTTTGAGAGAGAGACAGAGAGTGAGCAAAGGGGGAGAGGAAAGGCAGACAACAAGGGAGACACGGAATCTGAAGCAGGCTCCAGGCTCTGAGCTGTCAGCACAGAGCCAGACATGGGGCTCGAACCCACAAACTGCAAGATCGTGACCTGAGCCAAAGTCAGATGCTTAACCAACTGGGCCATCTAGGTGCCCTGAACAGCAGATTTTTAAAAGAGCACTCGGAAGTTATCCTGATGCAGCTCATTTGTCTTCGGTACCCTATATACTATCTATGTCAAGATGACAGTATATATTTTAATGAAAACCACAGGGTGTTCCAAGTTCTCAAATACTAAGGACATTTTCATTCCACAATGCTAAGGCATAAAGATATTTTAATCAACTTTAGAAAAAGTGTCTCATACTGAAATAATTTTTATTATTGAACCAACCAAAAATTCAATTTACCTTAATGTTAATAGCCTATTATCTGAGTAAATGCAGTTTACATTCATTGAGTGATTACTATATCCTGAGTACTAAAAAAGGGTCATAGGAACAAAGATAAATACATATAACTGCTATTTTCAAAAACTTAGAAGAGAAAGTAAATAATTACAAATCAATGTAAAGTCTCGGAAAGTGTGGGAAAAGATGTCAATAGGTGTTAACACTGACGCTATACCCTAACAGATGAGCAGAAATTTTAACAAAGGAGGGAGAACATTCTGGGCAAGGGAACAGAATGAGTAAAGGGGACAGCCATGTAACCACTTGCCATGGTCATGGTGGCATAGTCTGGGCTATGACCCAAGGGAAGAAGGGAATAGTAATGAACACTGAGAGGGTTTTTAAAGAACTTTGGTCTTATATGCCATAATAGTTTCGACTTTATACTGTAGGCTATGAGGAGCACCTTGCATAAGATTTTTATGCAAGGATATGAAACAATAAATATCAGCATTTTAGAAAAATAACTGGCTACAGCACAGAGATGGTACTAGGAGGAAATAATTGTAGCCAAGAAGTATCATTAGAAGGATATTTAATAGTCCAGCTAAACAATGATAAAGGCCTAAAGCAGGGTAACAAAAAATGGTAGTGAATAAGGGTTGGATTTTAGAGACATAAGAAGTTGACTTATCATTTAGTGACCAAATTAATGTGGGAGTGATAGGAAACTTAAGATAACAGAGTGGTAATTTGGGAATATGGAAAGAATATTGTTTGTTTTGGGAGTGCTGAGTTGGAAAAAAGTTCTGTTTTACATATTCTGAATCTGAGTTTCCTGGGGTATAGGGCAGGTGAAAATGTTTGACAAGCATCCAGAACTGAGAGAAGACAGAATGCATATAAGTGGCCAATGAGGGCAAGAAAGTACATGAGATCACTCAGAGAAACAGGTCAAGCAAAGAGGCCTGATGCTCAAAGTTTATGGGAGGAACGTTTAAGAATAATCACAGGAAAAGAAACTAGAAAAATATACAGAGAATAAATATTCACAGTGAGAATCCCAATATAGCTACTCAGTCAGTACTTAACAATAACATTAAAAAATAAAAGTGAAAAAAGGGTGATTAATCCTAAATATAGCTTCATCACCGTCTCATATAATAATAAAAAATCTGCTTTCAAAAGAAAATAATCGGTACTTCACTGCTTGAACAGAACTTTGGGGGCAATTCTAAAAATATATCCCCGGAGAAGGAACTAAGTAATACAACAAATCTTTCTAAAATTCAGCTGCCCCAGATTTAGAAAAACTCCATTTTAGAAAAATTTAGCTCATACAATTGAAATGTGTAATATGAAGGCTAAAGGAACTTTCTGGACATGTGGTAATTTTTTTTAAATGTTTATTTTTGAGAGAGAGAGAGGGAGAGAGAGCACAAGCAGGGGAGGGACAGAGAGAGAGGAAGACACAGAATCCCAAACAGGCTCCAGTATCCAAAGCCAGCTCCAGGCTCTGAGCTGTCAGCACAGAGCCCGATGAGGCGCTTGAACCCACAAGCTGTGACCTGAGCCAAAGTCGGACACTTAACCGACTGAGCCACCCAGGTGCCCCAACCTGTGGTAATTTTGAAACGCATTCTCTGGCTATGCTTTTTACTGGTCCTTAATTTCTGAGGGATGAAATTTTCAACTCTCATTTTATTTATTTATTTATAAGTTAATAATAACATTTCTATATGTAAAAATACCTATCATAAATGAAAAGGATTAAAACCTATAAAACCCAAGTTTTTGCATAACAACAAAAAAAAGCCAATGCCCATATCCTGGCTAAGACTATCCCTTGGCCCATTTTTTGTCTTTTGTGGCCAAGTAATCTCAAATCCAAGTCTTAATCTATAAATAACCTGTTAGCTGTATCCTTAGGTTTTGCTTTCAAAATTCTTCCCAGGAACATCCACATTTGAAAGGGTCAGGGAGAAAAAAGGGTTTAAGTGCAGAGGAATAGCAAACTGGTTCTGATCTGTGTGAGCTCTAACTCCCTAACTCCCACCCTGTAAGTGTCAGTCAAAAAAACATTTCTCCAGTATTTATTCTGCTCTGACAAATGGGACCAGCTTGGTTATCTCACATTGTAGGGATTTTTCTAAGAACAGGAACTTCTCTCTCTATCACCACAGAGTAAATAACTAATTGAAAACTTTAAAATCCTCCTCCCCAAAACAATGATGTCTTGTAATAAAACAATGATTAAACTAGAATGTTTAGGAAATGAGGTAATCTGGGGTTTTTTCCTATTAAATTAGAATTCCTTTTGTTAAAACTGAAATGTACTGGAATATCTTATTTTAATAAATATGGCTAATAGAACATAAATGAATCTATTAAATGCATTTTACAGAACATAATTGATGGTAATGGAGATTCTTTTTAGTATCTTAGCCTCACAATGTTGTAGTCAACTGAGATATTTATTGTATAAAAAGATACTGTGCAGGGGCACCTGGGTGGCTCAGTTGGTTAAGCATCTGACTCTTGATTTTGGCTCAGGTCATGATCTCATGGTTCATGAGATCGAGCCCCATGTAGTGCTCTGTGCATACAATGCAGAGCCTACTTGGGATGCTCTCCTCCCTCTTTTTCTGCCCCTTCCCCGCCCACACTCTCTTTCGCAAAATAAATAAATAAACATTAAAAAAAAAGATACTACACAGATATAAAGGGCATCAGAAATTGAGGTAAATATACCCACTCCATCATATACCCTTGAAACTGTTTGTGAAATATGTTATCAATTTGCTTTCTTATAACTTGTGCTCTCTTTTATTTTATTTTTTTTGATTTTTCTTCCTTTTTTTTAATATGTAATTTATTGTCAAATTGGTCTCCATACAACACCCAGTGCTCACCCCAACAGGTGCCCTCCTCAATACCCATCACCCACCCTCCCCTCCCTCCCACCCCCCATCAACCCTCAGTTTGTTCTCAGTATTTAAGAGTCTCTTATGGTTTGCCTCCCTCTCTGTAGCTTTTTTTTCCCCCTACCCCTTCCCCTGGTCTTCTGTTGAGTTTCTCAGGATCCACAAATGAGTGAAAACATATGGTATCTGTCTTTCTCTGCCTGACTTATTTCACTTAGCATAATACTTTCCAGTTCCATCTATGTTGCTACAAATGGCCAGATTTCATTCTTTCTCATTGCCAACTAGTATTCCATTGTATATATAAACCACATCTTCTTAATCCATTTGTCAGTTGATGGTCATTTAGGGTCTTTCCATAATTTGGCTATTGTTGAAAGTGCTGCTATAAACATTGGGGTACAAGTGCCCCTATGCATCAAGCACTCGTGTATCCCTTGGGTAAATTCCTAGCAGTGCTATTGCTGGGTCATAGGGTAGATCTATGTTTAATCTTTTGAGGAACCTCCACACTATTTTCCAGAGCGGCTGCACCAGTTTGCTTTCCCACCAACAGTGCAAGAGAGTTCCCGTTGCTCCACATCCTTGCCAGCATCTATAGTCTCCTGATTTGTTCATTTTAGCCACTCTGACTGGTGTGAGGTGGTATCTCAGTGTGGTTTTGATTTGTATTTCCCTGATTAGGAGTGACGTTAATTGTGCTCTCTTTTAAAAAATATGAAAAGAAAAAAATTTCAATTAATATGAGTCCTACTGGTTGAATTCTTATTAAGGCTTTAGTATATTTTTCTGGTTCCCTCTAAACAACTTCAATATTTGAATAAACAATATATTTTAATCTTCAACCATATTAATTTCCATTTATTATAGAAGTTACTGAGATAGTCCAAAACAGCAAGTATTTATGTTTATCTAAACAGTTTTGTACTACTGATGAAATAAAACATAATATCTTAAACCAGTGTTGAGGAAGACATGGAGGTACTTATGTGGTTTTTTTTGTTTTTGCAAGGGTAAAGGTAAAGGCACTTTGAATAATTAGTGAGGTGAAGAACAAGAGATTAATCAGAGAGAATGAGCGTGATTTCTTACTTTTGGCAGGGCTCTTGCAGGAGGCTTTTGTTGTCCCTCTGTCACTGTGCTTTTTTCTGGTTTTGGTGACAGAGAAGAGCATATTTCAAAGTCTGTATGTCCCAGATCCTGTAAGTACTGGTAAAGTGGAGAATTCTGAAAAAGACATATGAAATAAAGCAAATTTCAAGATCACTGCTATTTAAAAAGCTTAGAGGTCAAATTCAATAGGAAACTCACTATCATGACCAGTATGCCCCAATTCTTTAAGGCTTCATCTATTAAAAAGTGAATTATCTGTCACAATGCCATTTAACATTAAAAAAAAAAAAATCAACAATTCAACAGAGGGACCCAAAAAAGGAAAAACTCTAAACACAGATTTTTCTGAGTGGGTACCAGCAAGAAAAAATGGGTTTAGGAATATAAATAGATTTGTAAAGCAATTTCTTTGCCCAAATATTTGTAGTATTAGAGTAGATTACTTCAAAATAGCCAAGCCTGACTATAGATAGCTCCTAAGAGGGCCTACAATGAAAAGTAGTTATTACTTGAAGCTAAGAATTAAGCAATGATTATACTACATTAATTATAATTTTATACTATCATATTCACTAATTCATTCAAGCAAAAGTATGTATGACCTACCATATGTCTGCCACTGTAAACAATCTTAAAACTCCAAGAAAATTACCTAAAATAAGCTGTATCTCACATACAACCATAAGGCAAACAACAGATTCTGTGGCTAATAAAAGCATTAGAACATGGTGGTTAAGAACACAAACTCTGGAGCCAGACTACAGGTTCAAATCCCAACTGTGCCTCTTATTGGTTGAATATCCTATGACAGTTTAAATTCTTCGCTTCAGCTGTCTCATCTTAAAATAGGAATAATAATTACACCTTGTTCATAGGGTCTTTTCAAGGACTAAATACATACAAGGCACTTAGAACAGTACCTGGTCCATAGTAATCACTCAAATTACACTTCAACTATATATAAGCCAGGTGGAAAGAGCACAGGTTTTGGAACAGACAAAACAAAACAAACAAACAAACAAAATTACTCCAATCATCAGATGCATCAGCATCACTGTTGGATGAAAATACATGGCACAATTCTTTCTGGATAAATAGCAAGCTTTAATTTTAACTTTGTCTTCTCTAAAGCACAAAGTTGGTGACATGTTTAAAAATAAACCCTGATTCCATTCAACAAAAATATTTAATACTTTAAAAAAGACCTTACGTTAGGTAGTAGAGATAAAATAACAACCACCATGAAAACAACAGTAAACAGCAACACAGCTAATGTAGTATCATGTGGCAAAAGCTTAACTAAACATTCTACTTGCATCATTTCACTTAAGGTTCACAACAAACTTTAAAAAGTATTATGATCATTGTTATTGTTAATACCCATTTCATAAATGAGGAAACAGACTCACTCTGTTAGATACAGAAAGCAGGATAGGTCTGATTCCAAAGCCAACACTCTGAAATATTATACTATACTATCTAAAATAACAAACAGTCCCTCCTATGTTTAGAGAGAAAGACACCAGGGAAACTTCCTTATAATTTAGTATAGAAATATCAAGCAAATTAATAATTGCAGAATTGTATTGGATACTACGGAAACAGAAGAGGCAGTTAAGTGAGACCAATATTTCTAGGGAATATATCCTTGAGTTTGGGAAAATGAGGCAGAGTGGGAATTTGCTTGTACTGGTAGCAATTTGCTGGGTATCAATTTGCCAGAATAGAAGATAAGTAAAATGCCTCCTTTTAAAGCTACATTTAATACTCTTTTGAAAAAGTATACAAAAAAATTATAATAAAAGGAGGGATATGTTCTTATCTCTCTACCAGACTTAAAACCTTTGGTGGCACAAACGGTTAATCGGTTAATCTTAACATCACCCGTAATGTATCTTCAAATATTGCCTTGATCTTCAAATATCGCCTTGAATTACTCAAATATTTTCAAAATGAGTTGTGAACCCCACCCTGCTCTGTCCCCATAGTGGCAAAAGAACAAGAATGCTTGTTCGGTTGGGCTGACCTTTTGAAAAGTTTACATACTTAAAAAAAAAACAAAAACACAACACAACTTGTTTTTAAGGCAGAACTCTTTCTTCAAGTGAACTCCCATGGGGGAAGAACAATAAATAAGATGGATCAAAGCAGAGTTACTCTAATTCCAGGGTCATCAAAGTTTTCCTGTAAAAGGCCAGACAGTAAATATTTCACACTTTGCAGACCATATGGTCTCTATCGTAACTAATCAGTTCTGCTGCTGTGGTGCAAAAGCAGCCACAGCACTACATAAAACAATGAGTGTGGTTATGCTCCAATAAAACTTTATTTATGGAAATACTGACCTTCTTATAATTTTCATATGTCACAAAATATCATTGTTTTGATATTTCCCCCGACCATTTAAAAACATGAAGTCCACTCTTAGTTCACCAGCCACAGAAAATCAGGCAGGAGCAGAGGACAAATCTGCTCCAAAAGCATTAGTTTGCTGACCCCAGTTTTAATTAAAGGCTCAGTCAAGACCTTGAGGCACACTCTGATTGCTAAGTATTCTGTGGCAACAGGCTTCAGGGTGGGGATGGGGGCTAAATTTTTTTTCATTCAAATTCTAATACCTTTCTTACTCCACACTTAGCTGATGAGTGTCAGCACTGACCCCAAAGTCCCTTCCTTTTCCAGTTCATATCACAGCTCACAAAATAACAAAATGGAAAATTTTTAAAGTGATTAAATAGAAGAGAAACAATGAATACTTTGTTCTCCATACGTGTTCTGCACATCAACTAAAGCATATGTACTCAGTTGGAAACACCATAATCTGGAACACTTGCTATTTCACTTTTTGCAAAATAGCAGCATTAATCATGTACCTTGAATAATACCAATAACGTCCAGAGGTGTCATTTGATACAGTAATTCTGTCAGTACCTTATTCTGCCTTTTCTAGCAATGTAAAACTTTTCATTAACTTTTTGGTTGGTTTCACAATGTTCTTATCAAAGGTGTGACATCCATTTATATGAGCTATGCAACTATGAATGATGCTGTAGTAATTCTGGTTTCTTCCCCATCTCTAGTGACAGAATTCATCACTTTCACCCTAGAAAGCACTGTTTTACAGTTCTGGAAAATTTTGGCCTGCCAAGACTATCACTGTGCCTTGTTTCATGGCTTTGTGTAACTAGTTAGACAAAATTTCAGAGTAGACAATCCTTGGAGACTACGGATGAAGGTACTGCAGGTCTGATAGAATATAATTCCAGGCACCATTGTATTTCTTATTTACACTTTACTTTTTTAGACTGCTATTGCAAATCAGACCATTTCTAAACATATAAACTCAGACTGTATGTACTCTAAAGCTCTTATTCATAATGTTTATTTTAGTATTCTGAGTTGCATCCTTAATTTTGTTGTTTTATTTCTATTTTTATGCTTCAATCGCTTTAGAGCCAAAATAAAATTTAGTATTTAACCAATGATAACACGCAAATGAAAAACAAAGATCCCCTGGTTAACAAACTGAACATTAACTAAGATGAACCGACCAAATTAGACCTCATAGCACAACTGAGCAAATTTTAAGAGTGCAAAGTGATTGTTGGTAAAATTATTATTTTATTAATTTAAAAAAAGTGTTTGGGGGCTAAAATTACCATCACATTTTCTCTGAAACTGCCAAGTAACCTGTGTACTATTTGACAGATCTCAGAAAACCAGATCATGACTAGCGGTTCACAGATTTTTTTTGGGTCTCAAAACCTCTTTAGGATCTTAAAAATTATTGAGAGCCCCAAAGAGTTTTTGTGGATGTCCAACAACATTTATCATATTAGAAATTAAAACTAAAAAAATTAAAATATTTATTAATTTACTTAAGATAACAGTAAACCCATTACAATATTAATGTAAATAATGTAATTTTTAATGAGAACACTATTTCTCCAAAATGAAAAAGAAAGGTATTGAGCAAGATGGATTGTTTTACATTTTTGCAAACCTCCTTACTACCTGGCTTAACAGGAGAGAGCCGGATTCTTTTTTTTCTTTGAAATGTGTATTTATTTATTTTGAGAGAGAGCACGTGAGCACAAGCTGGGGAGGGGCAGAGACAGAGAGGGAGACAGAGAATTCCAGTAGGCTCTGCGCTAATAGCTACGCAGGGCTCAATCACTTGTACAATGAGATAATGACCTGAGCCAAAAACAAGAGTTAAACGTTTAACTGACTGAGCCACCCAAGCACCCCTAGAAAGGGAATATTTTTTAAGTCTTTTCTGACAATTGTATTACCAAAGAATACCCATAACAAAACTCAACAAGTGATAGTTTAGAAAAGGTTGATTTTAATGTGGAACACGAAACCATATAGATAAGCTTTTTCTACCCTACGCACGAGTGAGAAGTGAAAAAGGCAAATGGGGTTGCCTGCGTAGCTCAGTTGGTTAAGCTATCAACTCTTGGTTTTTCTCAGGTCATGATTTCATGGTTTGGAGATCAAGCCCTACATCATGGTCCATGCGGCTGGTGCAGAGCCTGCTTGGGATTCTCTCCTTCTCTGCCCCTCCTCTGCTTGCTCTTGGTCTCTCTCTCTCTCTCTCAAAATAAATTTTAAAAAAACTTGAAAAAAAAGAAAAAGGCAAATATGTTAGTTATTAAAATGTGACGGCCTAATATATAATAATGTATTTCTTCTTTTACGACAAGATCAGGCTCCATGTTGCAACAGCCCTAATCACTGTATTTGTAGGTTGGAGTATTAAATTTATAAATGAATACATAGAAATTTCTATGCTTCATATGGTAAATATTATTATAGGTTGATGGCAGCCTCAGAAAGGGACTTTTTTTGTAGAGGGCAAGGTAGAGTAGGTGATGATAGGTAATTTTTGGTTATAACTTTTTTCCTTGGTTCAAGCAAAATAGAACCATAAATATTTCAGTTAAGTTGTTTTCTTGTAAAAAATTATTAGCACTGGACTCAAACTATAATTCTGTAGTATTGTAGAATGATAGTGTTGCCAAAAGAAATACGAGAAACCTCAGACACAGCATGTGGGAGCTTCTCCTCAGGAAATCCTTGTGGTTCACTATTCCTGTAAATTTTAGCCTGACAGAAAACACACATCATAGCACCAGAAAGAATTTTGCTAAATGAAAGACAGCCAAGAGTCTCTGGTTGTGCTAAGATTGTTGTGATGGCTGAAACATATTTTTGTAAGAAAAATAAACAAAAATAGACAGGAAACCCCAACATTTTTGCTGAACAAGCACTTCAAGAAAATGACTCATTTAAGTCCATGACTACCTGCACTTCATGCCCACCCACACATTAAAGATATCAGATCCCACACTGATGCATATATATAAAGCTTGAACCACCCATTTAATGCATTGTTTGCTTTCTGCATGATTTGTGGTGCATTCTGCATAAGTGCCAGTACCATTATTGCTGGTTTGCATTTAAAAAGGAAGACAAACTAGTGCAGAAATTGAGGTGATGGGTAAAATACTTTTATTATTAGGTTCTCTCTTCTGAACTGCTTTAAACACTTACAGAGAGAATATGTTGTAACCTTCCAGGTTCTAGGCCAGAGTAGGAATAGTCAACCTGGCAACAATGGCAAAATTAGGCAACTCATTCATTAATAAATACTAATGGAACATTTTCTATGTGCCAAGCAATATCTAGGCATAGGGAAGAAAACAAAACAAAACAGGTGAGGTCCTTGCTAAAAAGCTTCCTTCTATGCTACTTCTGATAAGACCACTGCTTTCACCTACCAAAGAAAATACTGAGTGTTTTGATACTTTCCAGATAGGCTGCCATGTTTCAGGAAAATCCTCTCTTGGTCCCAGCTTCCTTAAGTACAAAATAAGAATGCTATTTTCTTAAACTTGTTCAAGTGGTAAAACAAAACTCATCAGGGCGCTTGGGTGGCTCAGGCCCAGTCGGTGAAGCGTTAAGCTCAGGTCATGATCTCGCAGTTCTTGGGTTTGAAGCCCCGCATTGGGCTCTGTGCTGACAGCTCAGAGCCTGAAGCCTACTTCGGATTCTGTGTCTCCCTCTCTCTCTGCCCCTCTCCTGCTCACACTCTGTCTCTCTTAAAAAGAAATAAACATTATTAAAAAAAAACAAAAAACAAAAAAAAAACCCCATGATGTTCTGTGAGAAACAAGATAAAAAAGTGGTATGTTAAAATATTATAATTTTATGCTAAACCAAATGTCATCTTATCCTATGCAATCAGCCAATGCCAGAATACAGAAATTCTACATATCAAATTACTCAGTTTCTTCAACAAATGAGCCATATAATAAAGGAAGTGGAGGAAACTGCTCAAGACTAAAGGGACATCCAAATATCACCCAAATGTCATATATGAGTTTTGCCTACATCCTGGTTTGAACAACTATAAAAAGACATTTTTTAGATACTCGAGGAAATCCAAATGCAGGCTAGATATTAGGTGATACTGTAATCTAACTAAACGTGAGTTTGTTCCTTGATGAGTCACATATAGAACTACAACAGGTAAGTTGTCACACAAAGGAAACTTTATTTGCAGCAAATAAGGACAGCATGGGGAATATCTTCCAAAGCCTAACTCCCTGAGCAAGGGTGAATGGGTTTCTTTTATTAAGGATTACAATGAATATTTAGATAGGGGAGCCTTGTCATCACTTAGAGGCAAGCATCAAGTGGCACATGCATCCTAAGGAAACATGCCTTTACATGTACCCTAGGTTATGTAAATGAGGCTTGTGCTTCTCCTTGGGCAGAGATTTTGTCATTACAATGAGGTAAAGGTAACTGACAGTCACTCTATGGGTCACTCCATCCATGGTCCACCTGCATAGGCATGAGTTGGGGGCTCAATTCAAACTGGTCTAGGCGGTCTGGGCTGGCTAGAATTGTTTGTCCAGGCAGTCCTTATTGCTTAAGGAGTAGTTCCAGTTTCTATCACAGGATGCTATGCCCCTGGGTCTTTTGCCTGACTTCAGAGATATAAGCTGGAAAGAAGAGCGTAAGGAAAACTGTGGGACAAAGGTCAGTGAGTACAAGCAGGTGAATAGTAAAGGTCCGGTCGTTAGGTCTGGCTGGTGACAATTATTAGGGAATTACTAATTTTATTAAATAATTATACTGGAGTTAGCATTTAAAAAAAGAAGAGAGCACATTTGTCTGTTAGAGATGCATACTAAAGAATTTACAGGTAAAATCAGGTAATGTTTGGGATCGGCTTTGAAATACTCCAAGAAAGTGGCCCTCTTGGCACAGTGGGCAGCGCATCAGTCTCATAAAATACTCCAAAAAAAAAAAAAGGTGGGGGTGGGAGAGAAACATATAAGACAGTTTAGCAAAATATTAACAGCTGTTCAAGCTGAAGCTGGGTCGTGGGTATAGAGACCTTTCACTGTATTATTCTCTCCTTTTATGTATAATTTTAAAAGTCCATTATAAGTTTAAAAAAATCAGATGCCAGGCTTTCCTAGAGTCTGGTATAAAAGATTTAAGAAAATAATATGGCAGAAAAATGTAAAATTGAGAAAATTCCATTTATTATTTTACTCTGGGAAAAAGATAAGCTTATTAAATTTTAGACTAGAACACTCAAGTCTTTGCAAATTTCCATATAATGGTAGTGGTCCTTCTAATATCTGCTGAAAGAGAATATGACAAAAAGCAAATGTTAATTTAGCTTCATCTTTAAATGAATTTCTGAGTTAATTATACTAGCACCAATTAACCCACTGCAACATATGTATGTGATATTTTACGTATTCATAACAAGTATTCATATAACATTGGGCAAATATTTGGATTTGCAAACTTTCTACAACAATGCGCAGGTCACTCAATACTCCCACCAAGGATAACAAATGTCAAAGGTATCCTCTAACAATAAGATTTTAAGTAACCAGTCTTAGTGGAGACTTACCAGTCTTGTGACTTACTAGTCACAAAAAAATGACTAATTACCTGTCAAAGTCAATTATTCATATTTACCTTCCACAAACTAATTAAAAGTTTGTGGAATAAAAAGTCTCAATTTTGTGATTTTTGGAGCCATGTTTTAAAAATACCATTAAGACAGTTAAAAAACATAAACAAAAACCAAACAGTACGTTCCTATAGAGCAGTAGTCCTCAAACTAGATTTTGCACCCATCCCCCAACTCCAATGTCTGAAGATATTTTTGGCTGTTATAACTGAGGAGGGGAGGAATGTTACTGGCATCTAGTAGGCAGAGAACAGGAATGCTATGTAACATCCTCCAATGCATAGGAGAAGCCCCACAAAGAGGCATCCAGCTCAAACTGTCAATAGTGCTAAGGTTGAGAAATGTTGTTTTAGAATATGAGCAATCATAGATTGAAAAATTGACAAAACTTAAGTAGCCCAACAGCTGTTTTCCTCACTTCTTATTTTGGGAGAATGATAGATTTAAAAAGCAAACACCTAAATGGAAAATTATTTATTTTTCCATGACTTGTAATCTAAAACTCAATAGGCATTCTAAGAGTGAAATGAGTTATGTTCAAAATAACTACATCTGAATTTATGCATTGAAATTTTAACCAGCCACCAAGAGCAAAGTTTGGTTATGGGCACATCTCAATGCTATAGGCTTACAACCAAGCACATGTGTCAGGCTAAGAACCTTAGATGCTCTTTCACACTAACTCTTATGCTCTTATGTACCCTATGGACTCTCTCCTTCTCTTTCCCAGAAGGAGCTGTTCGCAGACACACTTTTAGAAAGCCTTTGTAGTCTACAACAACTACTGGTCAAATTCTGATTCTGGTTTCTAACCAACTATCTGCTGTTTTCTAGATGCCACTGAGTGCTGGCGGCATTCCACTAGAAAAATCACTTAGCTAGAAAGGGAAAACAAATGGCAATCCAACCATCAATTT
Organism: Acinonyx jubatus; assembly: GCF_027475565.1. NCBI lineage: Eukaryota > Metazoa > Chordata > Mammalia > Carnivora > Felidae > Acinonyx > Acinonyx jubatus. The sequence continues at coordinate 114,304,519 of NC_069387.1, read as the reverse complement.
GTTCATTTATCACTAATCAAATATTTATTGAGCACCTTCTATATGTCTGGCACTAGAATTATAGGACTTTTCTGCCATTAACTTCTCTCTGGGAATATTTAAGAAAAAGTTAACTGTTTTTATGCTATAAAAGGAAATTCAATTGTTCCAATTTCACGAAAAAAATTTTTTGACCATATTGCTATTTTTAAATAAAAATTTCAAACAACACAAAAAGATATAAAATAAGAAATACCTTTATCTTACCCTTCACCCCTACTCCCTTTCTCAAAATGTAATAAACACTCTTTAGTTTGTGAATACCGTCTCTTCAAATTTACTACCCATTTATGCTTGAAAGTGGCTGGCAACAGAGGGGGGCAAGGTGACTCCTAGATTTCTGGTTTGGACAATTAGGTGGTGTTATTTACTGAAATATAAAATAGTGGCAGCACAACAAGGCTGAAGAGGGAGCCTATGAGATACTCAAATGTGAATAATTTAGACCTAAAATATCTGGAGATCAGGAAAGTGGCCCAGTTTGAACGCACAGATCTGAGCTTTTAGCAAATAGGTATGGTGGTAAACCCACATAGTAGGGTACAGGTATGGGAACATATTGAGTAGATGAGATCAGCTAGAGGTAATACAGAGGATGAGAAGATAAGAAGGCCTTACAAGAGGCCAGTATTTCAGAAAAGAGTAGAGCCAAAGCTGGAAAATAGAGTAATAGTAAAGAAAGTTAACATTTCTTGAGTTGCTTATATGGTAGGCATGAAGTTAAGGATGTTTTATAATACTTTATTTACTCAAAAAAAATTTTTTTTTAAATGTTTATTTTTGAGAGAGACAGAGTGTGAGCAGGGGAGGGGCAGAGAGAGACGGAGACAAAGAATCTGAAGCAGGTTCCAGACTCTGAGCTGTCGAACCACGAACTATGAGAACATGACCTGGGCCGAAGTCAGACGCCCAACTGACTGAGCCACCCAGACGCCCCTATAATACTTTACTCTCAACAACAAAATTCTAAAGCGAAATTATTACTATTCCTACCATTTTAGAAGGAAATTAGGGCATATGAAGTCAAAAACGTGGCTAAGTTAAATAGTGTAAGACTAACCAGCTTTGTTCTGAGTCCAAAGCCTACACCCTTAATAATAACATAAAACTGTCTCTGAGGAAAAAGGGTATCTAGAAGAAGTCTTCTTTCATTTATTTTTTTTTTTTAAAGTAAGGACCACACCCAACATAGGGCTTGAAATCACGACCCCAATATCAAGAGTTGCATGCTCCACCGACTGAGCCAGCCAGGTATCCCTTATTGTTTTAAAATATAAGTTTCATTGCTCAGGTAAGGCCAACAGATCAGGAGATGACTGCCATTGGAAAGACAGTTATATTCATAGATCTCAAAAGATGGAGGCAGGCCATGCCATGAGGAAGGGGAGGTCATGGTGGGCAGCACCAGGGTTGGTCAGGAGGGGAGAGGGAGGAAATTATGGATCACGGCCTTTACTGTGGTTTCTTTGGGAAGGAATGAGCAAGGCAAGGGAAGCAGGCTTAAAACTGACTAGTTTGCATAATTTCAGCAGGCTCTGAAGCATAGGGGTTGTCCCTAGTGAGGTCTGGTATCTGACCCTGTGATGATTAGGGCAGATGCGTCGTGGCCAGGTGAGAGGTGTGTCACCTAGATGAACGGTTTGCTATCTCTTAGGAATTGGTTAACTCTGGGAGTGGCAATCCCTCCAGGGTCAGTAAGGTCCTGAGATGATCAATGCATCAGAATACAGAAAGTAAAAGACATGGTTAACAACATACTTATTTATCAGATTTTATTCACTTAAGGTCCAAAATGCTGATCCTGCATGGTACAATTTTTAATTCAGGGGTATTGTTTCCTCTCTTCAGGTTGTCCTCATCTCAAATTATTAAATTATTCCCCCTTCACTGGTGGCTTTAGGTTTCATAGAACTATAGCCACTTTAATCTGGAAACACAAATCTGGATTTTTTTTCCCCTTCTGTGAATATACTTTGTTGGAGTGTGGCAACTCCAAATCTTCATAGGATTGTTTCAGGGTCCATGACTTTTCTGTTTACTCATTCTTAAAAGAGTTCTATACTTATTATCTTAGGGTTAACAAAGTACAATCGGGAATAATTCAAGCAAAAACCAAAGGGAAATTTTCAGGTATAAATGCAAAGAGGAAAAATAATCTACAGGTGATAGATTATCAATTTAGAAATCCACTCACCAAGGGTGATAGAGCCATAGCAGGCACAAACATGATCAAGATCACACAAACAAAATTAAGCAAGTATTCCAGTGCTGCAGTTTCCCACAGGCTATGGGGGCCACAAGCAGGGGGGAGTCCGGAAACGGTCCTTGACCTGCTCCACCGGCTCATTTCATAGGTTCCAACAGTGTTTATCTCTGGTTTGGAAATGTCAGTGGAGGCTGTGGATTCTGTTCAATATTACTGAGATGCACTTTTCTTCTCATAGGAGAAGGATCAGTGTCAGTTCACATCTATTGGGTTGATTCTCTCCCCCACTAACTCGTCCCCAAACAGCAGCACCAAACATTTACTGATTACCTACGTTTATTTCTAAGTACCAGGCACATTTCTAAGCATTTTATGTGTTAACTCATTTTACCTTTATGATAACTTTATGAGGCAGAGCTCGTTTGAGAAAAGAGAAAAACTATGACATAGAAAGAACATGTAACTTAGCCAAGGTCACAGAAATAAGAGAGCCAGAATTTGAATCTACACAAGCCAACAGAGAGCCAAAACTGTTATTTATTTCACTACGTTGCAACTAATTTAGAGTAAATAAATTCATTAACTCAGTCTAATACAGTATTTTATATAGTTGTGTTTTTTTAACCAGAAACTGGACTTGTAATTTAAAAATTATCTAACAGATTAAGTTAGAAAATTCAACAAAGCATAATTCTCCCGATAATACCTACTTTTATTCCCAATCATTTCTCTTCAGATAAGTTATAATTCGTATGTATTTACCTCAGATTACACAAACCTTGAAACTGGCTGCAAAGAATCCTGGGACTATAAAAACAACAGTACCTTATTCTTCCAAATTATTCTCAAGGCTATCTCACTGAGTTTTTAAAACAACTTTTATGACACTTAAGAGAAAATATGGCCAACATATGATAAAACTAATTTCTTTATGATAAAACCATATAATCCAATAAGAAAATATTAAAAACTACAATATGGGCAAAGGATATAAAGAGGCAGTTCAAAGAAAAAAAATACACAAATGGGTGAATACAAATAAAAACATGCTAGACTTTACCCTTGATTGAAGGAGTGCAAATTCAAACAAAGATATAATTTCAACCTGATAGCTGGCAATGCTTAAGTTTGGTCATGTATACTGTTGGTAAGGGTATAAGGAAAAAGATACTTCAGATGCCATTAATGGGAGTATATAAAAATATTAATATATCCATTGATCTAGCAATTCTACTAGGCATTGATCCTATAGATATTATACAACATTTCTATGT